>NW_027187351.1:64915-169729 GCF_028583685.1 Petaurus breviceps papuanus
CTTCCCTGCCCCTTAATAGACCTAGGGAATTTGAAGATCTTCCCTGCTTTAGAAAAGCAGATCAAAGAACCTATGCTAGCAGTCATCCTTGATATGCTAGTGTGCTTGCTGCTACATAGGGTGGAAGAAGACAGAGAATAGAATAAGGAGGGGAGCAAATAGGGTAGAGGGAAATAGTCAGTAGTAGTAACTGAAAAAAAAAAGGAAGTTTTTTTGATAAAGACCTCATTTCTCAAACATATAGAGAATTGAGTCACATTTAAAAAAAATAAGAGCCATTCCACAATTGATAAATGAAGAATTATTAATTGGTTCTACAAAAAGGTCCGATTTTCCTCTACCAATGTACTTAAATACTATGTAGACAAACCCTCATTTATGCCATCCATGGCAAAATGGAATGGGGCAAGATAAAATAAATCAGTGGGTACCATCTGCACAGGCCAAAGACAATGACATTATGGAAACATCAGCCCTATAATTCCTAGGGCTATCTAATAACAACCAACATCTTTGCATCTTGGTCTCTGTATGAAAACAAGTTTGCTCAAATAGGCAGCTATACATGTATAGATTAAATTCTGAATGACTTTTTGGGTAAATATTCTGATGATGTATGTGGTGCTGACTGCATCAGGGAAAATCACATTCATAGGTATTTGTCACTACTCTTCGATTTTAATTCAAACCCCATTGGGTTCGTACCGTTGACATGGTCCCACTGCTGACTACTATCCAGGATCATTGACTTTGGAGTTAGAGGCTCTAGGTTTAGTTCCAATCTTGGACACATGCTACTTGTGTGACCTTCAGCAAGAGCTTTAACCACTACCCTGGGCTTCAGTTTTCTCATTTGCAAAATGTGAATTTGGATAAAATGACCTTTGACAGAAGATGTGTGCCAATTAAAAAGGTTCAAGAGATGTAATTTTTTGGGTAATTTAATAATTTTGTTAATAATGCCAGCATTTTGATAAAAGGATGGTCATTTGGCCTTCTCTCCCTTAAATCAAAGACAATCATCATGGTGGGCTCAAGGCTCTTATGTTCTTTTGGAATAGGAGTGTTCAAAAGGATGTCAATCAACTCTGATTGGTTAACAATTGGGTGATGTCTTTTGATTCCTGTGTAAATTGGATTTAAATGAGGTGGAGTTGCACAAGGTTTTCAGGCCTCACTCTCTCCTCCAGAGTCATCACAGTCCAGTGACAGGACAGAATCAAGATGACTGGTGATGGCTCAAGATACAGTGAATGACTTTGGTGTCTTCAATGTTAGACCCCAATGTATAGCACCTGCTTCTGCTGCCTTCATGACCATTGGAATAAATTGTTCTCATCCACCCATTACTCCAGGGGAAGTTTTCACATGCTTTGGGTAGACACCCCCCTAACTCACCAATGGATTTGAGACCCTTCGGTTACCCTCAACCTGGTTTAGTCTGTCTGCCAAAATGGTTTACTGGAGTGTGGCCGCTGCATATGCTGCAGCTTCTTGGAGCCACATGTGATAGTTGGGTAGAACAGGTGGACACCACAGGTGGAAAGCAGCCCTCAAAAGGGTTCAGCAGCCATCACACCAGAGGTACTAGTCTTCCCTGAACACACCCCACACAATTAATGGGAGAATGAATATTACAGTGTGGGGTTAGACCTGAGCTTTGATTATGTCATTCACTTCTAAATTCTCCCCAGCCTTGGGCAATCTATTTAAAGAATTTATGCCTCACCCAAGCCTGGGCAGAACGACAGTGGCTGCCCCACCTGGGTGGGGTTTAGGTAGAGGAGAAGATTAGCTCAACCTTCAGAGACTGAGGTTCTGAAGTGAGGATTAAGAAAAGGGGGAAATCTGAATCTCCCCAGATCATTGGTTATTAATCATTTCTGTAAAATGGAAGACTGAGTTTCAACCTTGACACTCACTGAGATTTTGGATAAGTCTCCCAGTGTCATTTTCCTCAACTGCAAAATGAAAATGCCTTACAGGATTTTTTTTTTCAGAGATGATTTTTTTTAAAATTTATAGTTTACATCATTAATTTCCACAAGATTTTGAGTTACAAATTTTATCCCCATTTTTCCCTTACCCACCACCCCAAAACAGCGATGCCACTGAATATCCCCTCCCCCAATCTGCTCTGTCCTGTATCTTCCCCTATCCTCCCTCTGACTTTCCATTAGGGCATGGTGGATCTCTATGCCCCAGTGCCTGTATATATTATTTCCCAGTTACATGTAAAATAATAATAATATGCATTTTTAAACATTTTATTTTAAACCTTTGAATTCAAAATTCTTTCTCCACCTCCCTCATCATCCAACCTTACTGGGAAGATAAACAATTAAATATAGGTTGTACAGGTGTAACTATGCAAAACATTTCCATAGTGGATATCTTGTGAAAGACTGACTGTATTTCCCTCCATCCCACCCACCCCCCTTTTTCTATTCTCTACTTTGATCCTGTCCCTTTTCAAAAGTAGGTGCTTCCAACTTCCCTCCCCCCCAGCCTGCCCTCCCTTCTATCATTCCTCCTCTTGTCCCATTCCCCCCTACTCTCCTGTAGGGTGAGGTAGCCTATTTAGTGTGTATGTCATTCCCACCCTAAGGCAAATTCATTGAGAATAAGGTTGACTTATTCCCTTTTGCCTTCCTGTTCTTCCCCTCCATTGTAACAGTTTTCTCTTGCCTCTTCTATATTAGATATTTTACCCCATTCTAACTCTCCCCATCTCCTCTCATTATATTCCTCTCTCACCTCTTAATTTCACCTTTTAAGTATCATTCCTTCCTATTTAACTGGTCCTGTACCCTGTCTCTATGTATACCTGTACACGTATATACACACACTCACATATGTATTCATATGCCCATATACCCTTCTACATAGACATATATATGTATGTGTACACACACACACACACACACACATACATATATATTTCTATTCTTTTCAAATATTCTCTGAGAAAAATACTGAGAAAAGTTTCCCAAGTTAAAATTATCATTTTTCTATGTAGGAATGTAGGTAGTTCAACTTTGATAAGTTCCTTATTATTTCTTTTCCCTGTTTGCCTTCTCATGCATCTCTTGCTTCTGGTATCTGAATGTCAGCTTTTCTATTCAACTCTGGTTTTTTCATCAAGAATACTTGAAAGTCCTCTTGGTTTTAATCCTAGCTCCTTTGACTTCTGGAATGTCATATTCCAAGCCCTTCAATCCCTTAGTGTAGAAGTTGCCAGGTCCTATTTTATCCTAATTGTGTTTCCACAGTATTCAAATTGTTTCTTCCTGGCTGCTTGTAATATTTTCTCCTTGATGTGGGAACTCTGAAACCTTGCTATAATATTCCTAGAAGTTTTTTGGGGGGATTTTTTTTCAGGAGGTGATCAGTGGATTCTTTCAACCTCTATTTTGTCCTCTAGTTCTAAAATATTAGGGCAATTTTCCTTGAGAATTTCTTGGAGGATGATTTCTAGGTTATTTTTTTGATTATGGCTTTCAGGTAGTCCAATAATTTTTAAATTATTTCTCCTGGGGGTGGCTAGGTGGCACAGTGAGTAAAGTGCTGGCCCCAGAGTTAGGAGGACCCGAGTTCGGTTCTGGCCTCAGACACTTAAAACCCACACAAAAAAACAAAACAAAACAAAAAACTAGCTGTGTAACCTCGGGCAAGTTACTTAACCCCAATTGCCCTCCAAAAGGCAAAAATAATAATAATAATAAATTATATCTCCTGGATCTATTTTCCAGGTCAGTGTTTTTTTTTTTAATGAGATATTTCACATTGCCTTCTATTTTTTCATTCGTTTGGATCTGTTTAATTGTATCTTGATTTCTCATAAAGTCACTAGTTTCCATTTGCTCCAATCTAATTCTGAAGGGATGATTCTCTTCAGTGAGCTTTTGAGATTCTTTTTCCATCTGGCAAATTTGGCTTTTTAAGGCATTCTTCTCCTCATTGCCTTTTTGAGCTTCTTTTGCCATTTGAGTTAGTCTATTTTTTAAGGTGTCATCTTCTTCAGTCAGGTTGTTGACACTCATTTTATAATTTTCTCACATCATTCTTATTTCTCTTCCCAATTTTTCCTCCACTTCTCTTATTTGGTTTTCAAAATCCTTCTTAAGCTCTTCTATGGCCTGTAAGCAGCTTATTTTTTTGTTGGAAGCTTTTCTGGTGCAGGAGTTCTGACTTCATTGTCTTCCTCCTATTCCATGCTTTGATCCTTTTTGTCCCCAATCAAGAGTCAGACCGCTATGCTTGCCATGCTTCCCTCATTTGCTCATGTTGCCACTCAATTACTTGACTTTTGAGCTTTTTGCCATAGTAGACCTCTGCTACCAGAGAGGGGAGCTTTGTCCCAAATTGCTGGTTTTACTCAGCTGCTGGAGCTATTAGTTGGGTGCCTTCTCTGAAACCTCCACACGCTCTGGAAAGCTGGACACACACCCCAGGACTTCCCCCCTAGACAGTGATCCAGATTCAAGCAGGTTAAAGCAAGAGTGATTACCCCTCAGACTGGTTGCTTAGTCCCCCTACAATCTGCAGACAAGGAGCTCTGAATCGGCCACATGGTGGCAGCTGCATGGCCGCAGTGCCTCAGCTGCTTCTCCCTCCAGGGCGTAAAGGCCTGACCACACTCCTGAACTCCCAGTTCACAAAGTCGACACTACATTGATCTCTCACTTTGTCCTTAGCATCTATGGGTTGATAATTCTGGAAACTGTAACAGCTACTGGTGATCTGAAGTCCCTCCAGCTGGTGACTGGGTGTAGCCACCCTGAGGCTAAAACACTGGGCTGGCATGTGGCTGGGCTTGGCTCCCAACACACTGTGCTGGCAAGCTGCTTCCTGCTGGCCTGCTGGGCTGTCCTCAGTGGGAGGTTAGCTTTTCTGTGTCATTTTGTGGGTTCTGTAGCTCCAGAGTTTGTTCAGAGTCACCTTTTACATGAATTGGAGGAGGTGGAAGCTGGAGCCCTTAGGAAGTTCTGTTCCTACTCCACCATCTTTCTGTGCTCCACCTTCCCTCCTCCCCCCACCCTGGCCTTACAAGATTTTGAGGAAAGCTTTTTTGTCAGTCAGTACACAAGCACTGATTAAGCACTTACTATCTGCCTGGGCACTGTGCTAAAAAAAATATGAGAATGCAAATACAAGCAAAAAGAAAGGCAGTCCCTACCCTCAAGGAACTTGTGTTCTAAGGGAGATGGCAACACAAAAAAATGTTGAAAAAATGGGGAAGGGAGGTACTGGTGCAAGGGCATAATGGAGAAGTCTGGAGGAGTACAGCCAAGTGAGAAATAAAGAAATTGCCAACCCCAGGCACCTTCCTTAAAGGGAAATTCTAAGAGGAGTCATTGAATCAGAGGAAGAGGCTGTGGAGGAAATTTGTGAACTTAAAGCATGATGTAAACTATATTTTTGGATCCTACTGGCATTTAGCAAATAACTTGAGTTGTTTCCTCGGGAAGCTCTAAGTGAGACTGGTACTTAGCTGAACTAGGAAGTGTGGGTAGAGCTGAACCAATCTTGGATTGACATGAGCTAAATGGCTATTTATTTATTTATTTTTCACATTTGCCTGCCTTCAACACTTCTCTGTGTTTTTTCATGATAGGGTCCCCATTGCTCTCACTTAATTGCCATCAGATTTTCTCTTTGTGACTATGATCTTAAAGTAAAGTGTAGGGAAGGCTCTTTTAGCACATGTCTGAAAATTGATATCCCCTTTAAAGTACCTACAACTATTTATTAAGCCCAGAATTCCACCCTCCCAACATCTTCTGGGAATTCAGCTGTTCCTCAGCACAAAAGATAGCAGTCTTGAACTATTCAATAAAGGCTTGTCTGACACTAGAGATTCCTTACTGAATTAGGGCTCAAGCTGATGGTGAATTGGAGCATAGGCTCAGGAATATTTGGGGTTTAAGAGCAATTATGGAATTTAGCAGAGAATTTATTTAAGTATAAGGCCAGTGCATTTTAATTCACCCAAGGGGAGACTCAAGGCCTAAAATGAAATATGAAGGGACAGAAAAGAGGGAAAAACAAGGGAAACAAATGAGACCCAAGGTGATTACCAGGACTCTTAAGTGTCTTAAGGTCATTATTCTCCTCCTCCTTCTGATATGAAACGTTTATATAGCATTTTGAAGTTTGTAAAGTGCATTAAAAGTGCATTGTAAGTGTGTCTGTGTTATCTGATCCTTGTGAGGTATATGCTATTATCTCCATTTTACATATAAGAGGACTGAGGCTAAGAGCTCAACTGACTTGACTTTGGTCTTATAACTAGTAAGTGTCTGAGGAAGTATTGGAATTAAGGTGTTTCTGACCCCAAACCCAGTGCTCCATCCACTGCGTCACTTAGCTGTCTAGTGATGAAAGGCCAATGTAAATTGTAGAGAAGTGGGGAGTTAACAGTGGTTCTTCATTGGTTGTTTTTGGATGAAATATTTATTTTGCAGGTGAGGCAGCCAAGTTGCCTGAGATGATCCATCCCTTTCCCTAGTCACTTGTGGGATGCCTGTGTTATAATCACCTCCACTGCCATCTGGGTGATATAATGAAGCAGTGGAGCAATGTGAGTTTTTTAGGGAGTGTGCAGTTTCTTGCTCAGACCAGTCAGCATGCTCTCTTACATCTGTTGTCAGTCAGGGAGACATTAGACATGGGCCTAGATAAAACAAATAGGGAATATAAGGGTATGGAAAATGTACAGAAAATCCTAGGGTAAGGCACTGGTAAAGACAAAGGACATAACTAGTATCCAGAGAGGATGCAACTTACTATAATAAGATGAACCTTGTAGATCTTGGAAAATTTCAGAGGCCTCAGGTTTTTGAAACTCCTACTGTGTAATGAAAGCCAATAGGCAGTGAGGGCTCAACTCTTAAAAAATGCACATATTCTTTCCCTGCATCCAGTCCACATGGAAACTTTGAGGAGCCAGTTTTTGCAATGGTGATATAGAGTTAGTATGTAAAGGTGAAGTTTTCTAATTGGCTACAGAATAAGAAGAACTGATTACTCAGGACTGTCCAAGCTGGAATTATGTGCATAAAGAAAGCACAACCCAAGCAGGGACATCCACGTTTCTTTTATTGTCCTTCTTAGTGAGGAATGAGGCAAGGACTGTTGCGAGCTTCTGGGTTGGGGAGACAGTAGGTGGCAATGTTCCTCTATTTGGCTGCTCTGTGTCCATAAGCACATGATGCCTTTGTTTCTTTTGTGTATATTTTTTCATAATAGGTGAATTAGTATTCTCAGAGGTGAGAGTCTAGATAATCATGTGAATTTGTGAGACCCAGGAGTCCCATCAGAAGTCTCACAGATGATTGGGACAGTAGCAGCAGCTGCTGGAGTGACTGGGGCCAATGTCAGAGGAAATGTGTACAGGTTGATGTGGAAATATAGCCACCCAAGGCTAATGGCAACTTCAGGGATTTTGATGCCTTGCGATGGAACAACATACCAGCTAGGGACTCTTGAAGGGCATTGATCCTTGGAGTCCATCAAAGAGCTATACCTAAGGGAAACTTCAGGGGAATCCCATGAAAGGAGAGCAGGATTCCCAGGACCTGATATCTCTTGGTTGTATATGCTACCTTCATGTTTACGTCTCTGTGTTTATCCTTTTTGAGCCCACTGTCCTCAGGACCATGTATGGGCAGGGCAAGAGTATGTCCTTGGTTTGGATGGACTTCTTTGTGCCAACTGTTTTTTTTTTCTATATCTTCTCAGCAAATCCCCTTTCTAAAAGCAGAAAGAGTTCAAACTGATTTTGATTTACAATGATGAGTATGTTGTCAGGGACTCACAAGCAATACAACTACAAACCCAGCTCTTTAAGGTTACATGATAAAACCTGAGGGGAGAGAAGTCAGTCACTCTCTGGGTACTCCCAACCTATTATAGTCAGAGAGGTGGCCCCAGAAAAATCATTTACAACAGATATATAGGAAAGAAAATGATGAACAGATAATGAAACAATAACAATAGCAAAAACAACCTTGCTAATCATCGATTTCCTATTAGTTGCCTTGACATTGATTCTTATCTTAAGAATTTCTATCTTAATACTTTTACCCAAACTAATTTATAGATTTAATGTCATCCCAATTAAATTACCAAAAATTATTTTACTGAATTAGAAAAAATAACAATAAAATTCTTTAAGAAAAAATAAAAAAGTGAAGGGTATCAAAGGAAATAATAATAAAAAAAACATGTAAAGGAAGGAGATTTAGCAGCACCAAATCTTAAACTATATTATGAAGCATTAGTTATCAAAATGCTCTGGCATTGACTAAGAAAAAGAAATGTAGATTAATGGAATAGACTAGACATATAATTTACAGCAACAAATAGACATAACTTTATATTTGACAAGGATAAAAACTTAATATTTTGGGATAAGAATTTGTTATTTGGTAAAAACAAAATGTTGGGAGAACTGGAAAGCAGTATGGCAGAAACTGTGCATAGATTAATATCTTCCACCATTTATCAAGATAAGGTAAAAATGGATATGTGACAAATATAAGAAGGAGAGAGATTACAAGAAAATTAGAAGAACATGTAACATTACTTATCAGACTCAGGGATAGGCAATTTATGAATAAACAAGAGATAAAAAGCAAAGTTAGGTATAAAATGGATCATTTCAGTTACATTAAATTTAAAAGGTTTTGTACAAATAGAACAAATGTAGTCCAGATCAGAAGGAAGGCAGAAAATCGGGGAAAAATTATAGACAGTTTATCAGATATAAATCTCATATCTCACAAAAGAGCTTTGTCAAATCTATAAGAAGGTGAGTTATTCCCCAGTTCATAAATGGTCAAAGGATATCAATAGGCAGCTTTGCAATGAAGAAATCAAGGCAATTATAGTCATAAAAATGCTCTAAATCATTATTGATTAGAGAAATGCAAATTTGAATGTTGTTACCTTGAGATATTTTATACCTACCAGATTGGCTAAAATGATACTGAAGGGGAAAATAACAAATGTTGGAGGGGATGTGAAAAAATCGGGACACCAATTCATTGTTGGTGGAATTGTGAACTGATCCAACCATTTTGGAGAACAATCTGGAATTATACCCAGAGCTATTAAACTACCTATACCCTTTGACCCAGCAATACCACTGGTTGGCCTATTTCCAAAGATAATTAAGGAAAAAGGAAAAGAACCTGTATGTTCTAAAATGTTTATAGCAGCTCTCTTTGTAGTGACAAAGAACTGGAAACTGCAGAGATGTTTATCAATTGGGGAATGACTGAATAAACTGTGGTATATGATTGTGATGAAACACTACTGTGGTATAAGAAATGATGAGCTCAATGATCTTAGAAAAACATGGAAAGACATGAAATAATGAAGAGTGAAATGAGCAGAACCAGAGAACATTGTATACAGTAACAATAATATTGTGTTAGAAATAACTTTGAGTGAGTAAGTTATTTTGACTATTATAAACCCCCAAATTAACTGTAAAGGACATATAAAGAAAGATGCTTTTTGTATCCAGAGAAAGAACTGATAAATAGAAGTATATATGGAATAATTATGTGTTGTAAGGATCAAATGCAATAATATTTGTAAAGTGTTTACTTATCACACTGCCTTACACATTGTGGAGATATATACATGATTATTCTCTTCCCTTTTCCTCCTCATTGTCTGTACCAAATTCTAAATTTAATTTTGCTTTCTTATGTGTATTTTGAATTATTATTCATTTTTTCTTTTCTCATCTTTTTTTGTTTCACTATCACTACCCACAATCTCCATCTACCCCCAACCCTTTCCCCAAATAGAATTCTTCCCTTGTTCCAAGTAATGTATAGTCAAGTAAAATACATCAACACATTATCTATGCTCATTTATCCTTTCTGGGAACTGTTTGAAATAAGCTTTTCTAAACTCTCTGGTATAATTCATACTGTCATATGACGCCCTGTTTTCCCCTTCGTTGTTGCTGTTGTTCGGTTATTCAGTTGTGTCTGACTTTTTCATGATCCTGTGGATAATAGCATGCCAATAGTGTCCATGTATTTTGTTGTTGTTGTTGTTTTTGGCAAATACTGAAATGGTTTGCCTTGTCCTTCTCCAGTAGATGAGCAGATAGATTAAGTTCTCTATCACTATGTCATGCTTCCTGGTCAAGTTTACAGTTTTCTTCCTTAACTCATTATCTATTTCCTTTTTTTTGGTGGGGGGGAAGGAAAGGGGGATTGACTGATTTTTATCATATTAAGACAAGTCACTTTTGGTTCCCCAGTCAAATCCTTTCCACTTTAATACCTCTCCAAAATTTCAATAGGTTTCCTCATATGAATATATCATTTTTACAAATTTCAATCATCTTCCCTTTTTTTGTTCCTTTTTAATAAAGTGTACCTTTTCATACCCATAATTCAATCTTTGTGTCATCTAAGTGTCAAAAAACCCTAAGAAATATAATCTACCTCTTTGAATTAAGATCTTTACTCAAGTTATTTTATTTATATATATATATATATATCTTTATCTTTATCTATCTATCTATCTCTCTGTGAGTTTATTATTGCACCCTCTTGTAAGGATATTATGTCTTGTGAATTACTGTTTTTTCTACTATTTTCACTTTTATGTTGTACTTTCTGTTGTATCTTGATTTGTGCATATATACAAATGGATTTTTTTCTCTCCTCTTTCATGTTCAGTTTAAAGTAAAATTGATCAGTCTTACAAGGTCTTAGCAGAATATATTTCATAGGTTTTCATTAGATGAAAACCATACCTAGCTAAGATCAGGTTTTTTTTTGGAGTCTTATATCACTTTTAAGTTACACTCCTATTTAGAGTCTGATGAGGGGATCACACCTATCCCCTTTTCCTGAATCTTTTAAAATGTGCTTACTTAAAGTTAGGGGTTCAATGTCTGACTATATACTTGTTCTTGGCAAATGTAAACTTTAAGATGACAGAGAAACTTCCTCCCAAATTTCACAAACCTACCATTTCATTGCTTTCCTTGTTGGCTAGATTCAAATCTGAAAGAGTTGACAGATTTAAATGATGTGAGCCACTTTTTGTGGTCATTGATATATCTTAGCAAATAGAAAAGATACAACAAAACTGGAGAAGGGTTAATGTCCTAATTTTAAAAAAAAGTAAGAAAGGGTGTTCTGAAAAGCTACTAACCAATGACTTGACTTTTTTCTGGAAAAAAGTTCTAGTATAACTCACTAAGAGTAAAGGGTTGTGATACTTAAGAAAATCAGTGATGACTAAAAGTCAGTATGGCTTTTAATCTGTCTCTGTCTCTATGTTTCTGTCTGTCTGTCTCTCTGTGTCTGTCTCTGTCTCTCTCCCCATCCCTCCCTCCCTCCTTCTCTCTCTCTCTCTAAATCACTAAACAAATTCTCTCACGCTATTCTTTTAGATAAGGTGGAAAAATATGGGTTAGACTGTTGAAGAGTTCCAGAGTTACTTGATTTTAAACATAGCTTAATGACTAGACCATGAATCAAGAGTCATTTATTGGTCGGTGCATACTTCACTTGTGGAATGCTGAAAGAATTTGTCCTTGGACCAGTTCTACTTTTTTTTTTAAATTAAAACTTGGATGAAAACATAGATGATATGTGCAATGAATTTATAGATATCATGAAGCTTAGAGGGATAGGTAGGTAGTCAAAGATTAAATTAAGAATATTAATTAATTAAGAATAAGATTAAATTAAGGATAAATGTAAATTTCTAACAGGCAATGGGGTATAGAAATTCATCTTGATCTACAAGAAAGTAAGGGGAGGAATGGGGAGGACATGAGAGAACAGATTGGGGAAAGGGGTGTTCAGTATGCTTGTTATATTGGGGTGGGGGTAGGGGAGAGACAGGGAGAAAATTTGTAACTCTAAATCTTGTGAAAGTGAATGTTGAAAGCTAAAAAATAATTAATTAAAAATAAAAAAATGTAAATTTCTATTCTTATGTTTAAAAAATATCAGCTTTGCCAATACAGGGTGGAAGAAGTGCTCTTTCTTTTGAAAAGATCTGGGAGTTTTAGTGGTCTAGAATAATAGAATATAAGCTCCTTGATGGGTGGGACTTTTTTTTTGTCTTTGTGTCCCCAGATTCTAAGTACGTGCCTTGAACATAGTAATTAATAAATGTTCACTGAATGAATATCAGTCAACAGTATAAAATACAATCAAAACTCCAAAACCTTAGGCTGCATTAAAAAGGCATAATGTATAGAATGAAAGTGTCTACTTAACTCTGGTCAAGTCAAGTCACATTTGAAGTTCTATATTTAGTCTTGGGCACCAAACAGTGATGGATTTTTTTTGTCCCAGAAACTTAGGAAAACCTGTGACTACAGAGTGTAGTGGTCAAGGTATGCAACAAGGTAGGAAACCCCCATAATGATGACATCATGAATCTTCAAATGGTTGAAGTGACATAAACTACTTATGCAAATTAATTTCTTTATCCAAACGTGTGATTTTATCATTTTAGGAACTCCTGGTGAGTAAGCTCCATCTACCAAAGCAGCCTTGCAACTCTTCTGCAACCTAAAGTGTTAGATGTTTACTTGGACACTGAGAACTTAAATGACTTACCCAGGGTTACACAGACAGTATGTATCATAGATACATAGGATAATAGTATTGACCTGGAAGTGATTTCAAAGGCCATCTCGTTCAATCTTATGTTATTTTGCAGATGAGAAAAGTGATGTCAATGAGGGGAAGTAATTTGCCCAAGATTCTAGGGGTAGTCTCATCAGAGACAGAACTTTAACCTAGGACTTTCTGGTCCCCAGGCTGACCCTCTAGTCATTACAGTGATGGGTCTAGAAGACTTATGCTAAAACTAAAGTTCTAAAACCTGTAGCTTACTCAATAAAGCACAAGAACACTCTTTCCCATAGAAAACATTCACCCAAACTGGCATTTTGTCTCTTGCTTTTGACATTTGTGATCTATTGATTTTAGTATAAGACTTCCACCTGGTGGAGAAAAATGGGCTATCATATCTCTGCTATCTTAAAAAAAGTCAATCCTTCTAATATATTAATAGGTGAGTTGTCTCCACAGTTGGGAATCGCCAGATATTTCTTTGTGGTGTGGGATGGCTGGGGATATGACAGTCTGAATAAAGTGGGGATGGTGGTGAGTCAGGAGTGGAGGGGCATCATTAACTGTTAAAATTACTAAGTTTTCTTTGGCTTTGATCTCCCTAACACTTACCAGTGTTACAATGAACAAGTCATGTTTCCCCTCTGAGTCTGCTTCCCCCATCTGTAGAATGGGGATGATAATTCTGGCAATATCTGCCACACAGGGCTATGGTACAGAAAGCTCTTTGTCAGTTATAAAGGGCAGCATAAATGTGAGTATTATTATCTGGTGAACTTGACAAGACACTTGATCTCTTTCAGTTTCAGTTTTCTTATCTATAAAATGAGGATAAGAACAGCATCCACATCTACCTCCTAGGGTTTTTGGGGGTCTAAAATAAGACAATAATTGTAAAGCATTTAGCATAGTGCCTGACATAGTAAGCACTACATACATGTTAGTTACTACTACTACTACTACTACTACTACAACTACTACTACTACTGTTACTCCTACTACTATGTTTACACCTACTTTATAGGCATTTTTGTGAGGATCAAATGAGAAAAGTTTTAAAATTTTGCAACTTAAAATGCCAGGTTAATAATAGCTATTAAGAATATAATTATGTCAAAAATATCCAGCAAGTGATGAGGAAAAAAAGCCAGTGTTTCTAGGAATAAGGGTGAGACATCAAGAAAATCTGTGTTTTAAAAAAATCATAAGTGTAGAGTTGAAAGGGACCTTAGAAACTATTTGAACCCAAGTCTTTTGAATCCAGAGGCAGGGATCTTTCCAATATATCATGCTATCTCTAAGAGAATCTCATTCATTTTCCCAGTGGAAACAACCAGAGAAATAAGGGAGTGAAGTCTTTTTTTCTTCTTTTTTGTATTGTTTTGCTTCCATTTCATATTATAAATGTCTCTTCTATTTGACTTTCCTATACCTGTTCCTAGAATTTCTTGGAAATACTCCACTTACTAAGGAAAGAACTCCGTGTAGATTGCTTAACGTTCTCTCTGTCCTTTGGTTAATTGCTGTACAAGATGCTTGCTCCTATCATTTTTCATGATCATAACCAACCTCAGGAATTGTTGGTCAGGTATTGTTTTGGCAGCATGGTTTCCTCTGCTTTGTCTACCCTTATTCCATACTGTTGTCATTTACATGCCACTTCTCTTGCCCCATGGAAATTTCTTTCTGTTTCTACCTGTCCCCTCTGGGCTCTAAACCTACCGTGTTTCCCCGATAATAAGACCTATCCTGAAAATAAGCCCTCCCCTTACTGTGTAAGATTCCTCTAAAATAAGCCCTCCCCCGAAAATAAGCCCTATTGAGATTGTTACTGTAGTGAAGGTGATCCCCTGCGCTACACGCTACATTATGGTACCCTCTGTATGCACCGCCCCCCCCCTCCCCCGTGAAACGCACGCCGCGCTCCAAGCTGCATCCAATCAGAGCTGCAGCAGTGAGCGCGTCATCCTGTTCTTCCCCAGTGATTTGCTTATTGAATAAAGGTACATTTTTTTGTTCACATTTACCTGTTTATTAAAATTGCTGTCAATGTTCATTAAAATAAGCCCCCCCCTGAAAATAAGCCCTCTGGTGTTTTTTTGTCCAAAAAAATAATAAGACAGTGTCTTATTATCGGGGAAACACAGTAGACTGTGAAGGAGAGTTTCATAATGTGCTCCTTTGAATATGGGACTTAGTTCTTTATCTAGCTTGGCATTTGTAGGGACTGGCTCATTTTAGATGAAGAAGATTAATCAAGATTTTGGAAAAGTCAGGAGAGCCAGCCTCCAGGTATCCAAAAAGTCTAAGATTTGGGAATTTCAATCAATTCCATGCCAGTTTTGCAGCCAGATCAGAATGATGGTCAAGGAACAAAGAGCAACTTTTAACGGCTCATCCAGTAGTATTGCCTCATTTGGAAATGAACTTGGTGAGTCTAGTACTATGAAGAAACTCTGTAAAATTTCAACCCATTCTCCCCTGAGACTGAGGTGGTGGAGGGAAGAATGTGCCTGGGAGGTGTTGGGGAGATGTGTTTTGCATTTGTTCTTGCTGTATTTTGGACATAAATATTCCTTTTTAAAAGCTAATTGATGTTAATTGGCTAAATGATAATGAGGCAGTAGAGACTGGTGGTCTACAGAATGGGGAACACACCCAGAATGGAGGATCAAGCTAATGACATTAAAGACAGACACCCCAGCCCCAAGGGTGCTACCTCCTGGTGCCCACTAGAACACAAAGAGGGAGATGTAGCAGTTTAACTACCCTAAGGGAAGTAAGCCAAAGTATACAGGTTACATCATGCACAATCATAGGTCACCTGAAATCTATCCATAGACCTTGGTTTTGCTAGGGATCTGGGGTGGTGTAATGGGAATGGGAATTTGAAGACCTCCCTGCCCTTTAATAGATCTGGGTGGAGGGGAGAATTTGAAGACCTCTCCTGCTTTGAAAGTAAACTCTGCCCCCTAATAGGCTGATTGTAATCACATGGAGCCTGTGATGGAGGGAATTTGCTTAAGGGTACAGCAGAGCCCACAGGAAGCTTCCCTGCTGTGAAGATAAACTCTGCCCCCTAATAGGCTGAAAGTAGTCACATGGAGCCTAGAAGTAATGGAAACTGCTATCATGGCTGGAGATGCAGATATGTAACATGAAATCCCCTCAGCAGTTCTTCGTAGAAATGTCATGGTGAAGATAGCTCCTCCTGCTTATAAGCGCCTACTTCTGACTCTACTAATTGGTGAAATAGGGCACCCTCTTTCAGAGGTGCTGGATAAGATTTCATGGCTAATTGACTTAGGAGAATGGGAAAATGATAAATTTCCTCCAGAGAGAAGAGTAAATAGCTGGTGGATTCAAAGTCAGAATAGGTTGGTAAGAAAAGAACTGTTTATTGCTCTATTGAGAGCAGGGTTGATTTAAGAAAAATTGATGGTATTCCAACTAATGAACTATACAAAATGTATCAAGAAAATGGGCTTGATGTTAGACAGAATAGAGAAGTGAGAACTGCCCCTACGGATGCTCCTGAACCATTGTATCCAAGTTTGTCACAACTTCAGGGGGACTCAGATTAAAGAAAGTGCTGGAATAGGTGGGAGTGGTCAATGTACTGAATTAGTGGCAGTGTATCAAGTCATTGGAATAGAGCAAGGAGGACAGTGTCATATGTTCTACCGTGAATGACGTTATGATAGTGAGTCCATGGACTCCAGAATCACAGCTGATCCTGTATTTGTCTCTTTTTGACTTTTTGTCTGTTAAACTTGTTTGCCAGATTTGTTTCTTTCAGTCTCAGTACCATCCACCTGCAGATGCCTAATCGCTTAAGCTGGATGTCACCCCCTGTCCATGACTGATGTGCCACCTCTGGACCTGGTGTTGACCAAGCTCTGGATGGCAGCTAAAGAACTGACCTCTCAAATGGGACCTCTTGGGGCAGGGACAGCTCCACAGGGACAGCTTGAAGTAGCTTTGGAGAAGAGAACTTCACCCCTTAACCCAAGATTTTGAGCCCCATTTGTTCGAGGAGGGAAGGATGGGGTGCTTGTGCCCAAGCTCCCACCCTAAGCTATTGTTTTATGTGCAAAGTTTTTCTATTATCCCTGTTATATTGTTGCAAATTTCTGTTGACACCAGTTTTTCCACCAATTATCCCCAAACTCTCATTTATTGTTAATGTACTTTTGCTATGTAAGGGACATGAAAGATCTTGGGGCCAGAGGTAATGAGAATGGGAATTTGAAGATCTTCCCTGCCCCTTAATAGATGGGGGAGGGGGAGAGTTTGAAGACCTCCCCTGCTTTGAAAGTAAACTCTGCCCCCTAATAGGCTGAATGTAGTCACATGGAGCCTGTGATGGGAGGAGTTTGCTGAAGAGAAGCAGAGCCCACAGGAAGCTGGTAGTGAGAGCTAGCCAGGTGGTGGGGGAGAGAGAAGGACCTCAGGCAAGGAGTCAGATAGGCTTGTAAAGTAAATATTGATCTTGTATTGGTTTGTGGGAAGGCTGAAGGATGCTGTGGCTCTCAGCATTATGTCTTCTTAATATCTTTGGTACTATGATGGAATTGGTTTACTGGTTTTGGGATTCAGTTTTCTGGTGTCTAAATAAATGTTTCATTTCTGTTCTCTGCCTGGAGAATCTGGTATATTTTGCGATTGAACGTCATGCGATATTTATAGTCATGGTCTTTATTGTGATCACGGGCGCTGTAAAATACTTCATTGGCACTACAGGTGGAGTCTTCAGTCTTCAAGAATATAAAGAATTCTTGATTTAAAGTGGCATTAGATTGTTCTACTTGAGGTGCAACTAGGAATAATGAATGGAAGATTACAAGAAGGCTAATTGCAATTTCATATATCTACTTCATGCGTCCTCCTCCAATCCCCCCCAAACATCCAAACCAAAAAAAAAAAAAAAAAAACCACATAACAGTGGGTGTTACCCAAAAGTACAGTTGGCCTACCTAGGAAGACAGACAATATTTGAAGCCTCCGCTTTTCAGGTACATTAAAAAGAGGATTCATATTTAAGAAAAAGAAATCATCTATATGGCATCTGTACTCTTTCAACTCTGATATTCTCTGAATGAACACACGTATGACACCCTCTTGGTCTATTTAATAGCTCTTAGAAAAGCCCCTTCAATTAAGTTTTTCCTGAATAAGGAAGTAAGCTAGTAAAGATACAGATTCTCTTGCAGTACAATGGGTTCTTTGTAGCCCTTGCGATCTGATTGATTTCCATGTGCCATGGAAAAGCAGCAGTTTACAAGGCATTCCCTGAGAAATGCCTAAAAGGATAGTTAGTCATGCAACACTATCCAGGAGGGTTGTTTTTTTTCTTCCCCAGTTGATGGATTCAATAATGGTCTATGTTGAAAGGATTGAATTGGGGGCCGAGGAAAATAGAAGTAAAAAGATAGTGATAGTTAATAAACTGGCATAACTTTCAGTCTCATATTGGAAAGAACTAGTGGAAAGAACAAAAGCACAAGAGATTTTAGGTGACCCTGTGGATAGATAGATCCTATGACTTGGAATCTGGAAGACCTAAGTTGAAAACCTGCTTTAGACACTTGCTTTATGACTCTGAACAATCACTTAACCTTTCTTTGCCCTACCTTCTTCATCTGGGAAATGGAGATAACAATGGCATTTACCTTAAAGAGATGTTGTAAGGATTAAATGAATTAACATATGCAAAAGATGTTGCAAACCTTAAAGTGCTTTATAAATGTTATTTTCATTATTATTTTGTGGTGGATTATTATTGTGATGGTGGGAGGTTGTTTGTTAGGAACAGAAAAGCACACCAGTCAATTTAAGCCTTATGTTAATTTTCAAGTGGAAGAATGTGATCATGGAAGATCTTCTGCCTAAGTAGGCTAATACTTTATTGCCTCTAAGTGTCCTTGCTATTTTTATCCATTGCACTTCATGTCCCCTTACATATTCTTGTAACTTTCACTATAAAGGTTTGAGGCATGTAGGTTACCCTCAACCTGGTTTAGTCTGTCTGCAGAAATGGCTTACTGGGGTATGGTTGTTGCACGTGCTCCAATTTCTTGCAGCCACAGGACAGGTGGATACTAAAGGTGGATAAACAGCCCTGAAAAGGGCTTAGCAAATCCTTCCACTAGAGGTATTAGTCCTTCATGAACATCTCATTGTATCATTAATGATTCTTGCGGTTTCTGTGGAGGTGTAAGACCTATAACATCAGCACACAAGAGGGCTGCTAACACAGCTTCTTTAATCTGCTTTTCTAAAGGAAAGACAGCTTCAAAGGGGTCAACAATCTTATTTTAATTAAACAATGCAGACAGATAAGTAGAAAGAAGTGAATATCCAAGAAAGAATCCAATAGGCAGAGCTCCAACTGTCTAAACAAAGTAATAGATACATAATCACCAGACCAGGGAGCATAAACATCTGGGCTCACATTCATAACCAAGGGGGCCCCTTAGCAATGGCTACCCAGAGTCTCATCTGAACAAATCACAAAGAAACATTCTTCCCATGAGTGAGCCCCAAAGTAAAATACCAACCTGCCAGTATATATAGTTTTCAACTAATAGGCTCAGAACCAGAAGGCATCACAACCCATGGGACTCAGTGACTAATTAGCTCAGTACCAAAAGATGTGAAAAACATCCTGCAAGCAAACCTCCCTATAAGCAAACTCCCTACTAATCAAGCTCCTCCCCCAAGGCAATATAAAGCTCCCTGAATATGGGCTCTATGTGACTCAGGATGTGTCACAGCTATGAACTGGGACAGAGCTCAAAGTAATGATAATCACTTAATATTGTATTTTCACCAAAGTCTGAATTAATCAAACAGATGGCTTTGCCTCATTTTAAAAAGGCTCTTTTTTTTTTTTCTGTGTCAGCCACTCCAGAGACTAGATAAGGCTTGGAGTAGGATTTAAAACAGCCATCAGAGGTCATGAATTCCAAACATATCCAGTTTCGTCTTGCTCTCAGGAAACACCTCTCCTTATGTTAAAAAAGCTTACTTTATGGCCCTTAAGGACGAGACCCTCAACTTGAGGCATTAACTTGAATAATGGGACTTTTTCTTATCTTAATATTTTCTGAACATATACCATGTTATGGAATGTTAATGGTAAAGAAAACACAAATATTTTGAATCATAATTTCAATTGATACTTTGTCAACTCTCTTGTTTTATTGTATTTACCATTTATTCAATTAAGAAAATTCCCTTCTCATACAATGATTAAACATTTATGGGAATCATAAATTTTGTGACACAGCCACCCTGAATTGGGATGGTCCTAAAATGTACTTAAGCTCTCTCATCCTTTTGTTCATCAGTCAAAACTCAGCTCCTGGCTCCTTGTGCAAGAATATGCTAGCTTTGGGGAATAAATTCTGTTACTGTATATCGCTATTTGCTTGTCTCCTTTAACCAAACCTTTTTAGATGTCAACAGTAGCAAGATATCCATGACTGAAATACCTGTGTACCTTAGACCTGGGAACAAGGCCCCTGTTCC
This sequence comes from Petaurus breviceps papuanus, assembly GCF_028583685.1. Classification (NCBI taxonomy): domain Eukaryota; kingdom Metazoa; phylum Chordata; class Mammalia; order Diprotodontia; family Petauridae; genus Petaurus; species Petaurus breviceps. Next base: position 85,084 of record NW_027187351.1, read on the forward strand.
AAGGAAAAAAGGTAACACATGTAGTTACACAGGCCTGTTAATGAATGGGGAATCCGACCTTATATTCCATTAACCTACACCCATACACCCCAAATGTGAATTAGGGGGATATCTACCCCAAGCATGTGAAGAGTTTCCCAGAGGATTGTTCCAATACCCATGAAGGTGACTGAAGCAAACTTGTACTGTGGGGCATTTTGAGTCTGATCATACATGGGAGATGCCAAGTTGATCCACTGCATCCCAGGTCATTGCTAGTCACCCTGACTTTTGTCTTGCCATTGGACTTTGAAGACTGTGGATGAGAGTGAAGTTGATGACTTTGTGGAACTTTGTCTTACTTAAATCCATTCACTCACAATTTAGTAGTTCACCCCATAATGTCATTGGTTCTCTTTAAAAATGAAGGATCAGCAATAACAGCTTTCACCTATTGGTGCTAGTTCATAAGTTCATAGAACTAAGCACTGGAAGGGGTTTTGTAATCATCTAATTTGTCTATTTCTTTTTACAGGTAGACCACATGACACATATAGAATTTCCTTTGTATCAAAGAGTAAAAGTTGTTACTCTTCCCAAAATAAACAACAACAACAACAAAAAAAACAAACAAAAATACCAAATCTCTCTATGAATGACTTTTTCTTTACTTCTGAATATTGAGATGTCAGATCTTAAATATACCGCCAGAGGGAGCTACAGTATTTCTGATGAACATCTATAACTTTACATGAAGCTTCTGAGTAAGTTGAAGTCCATCTGTGTAAGTTGCACATTAGATGCAACTTGATGGAAGAGTAGGTTGAAATGTATCCAGGACCTTCTGCATATATGCTTCCCTGGATGGATTCTCTTGTATTTTCTACCCTACTCCCAAGAATGTGTTTCTGATTTTTTGCTTTCCTTCTATGTTTGCTGAATTGAATTAGATTTCAACAATCACTTCTCTGGTCCCCACTCCCAACTTGAGTATAATAACAGTTTCCTGGCTTGTGTCCATGTCTCCAGACTCCAGCAAGAATTCTGGGAGGAAGGCAATATATGTGGTGCCGTCCCTCATACCCAGCTATATATGGTAAAGCAAACTCAATGAGTTAAGGCCTCTTAGTCTCTATGATAGTTTTGGTGGTGGTGCTGAATCAGGGCCATGGTCAAATCCACTCACAAGATTTGATGGGAGTAAATGAAAGGGGATCTAATTCTGAGAGCAATTCTTTGCATCTTATCCCAGTTTACCTCATGTTTCTGGAGCTGGATTCACATTTATTTATTTTTTTTCTCAAGGGGAAAAAGTCACACTGCTCATCATTAAAACTATAATTTCTACAGCAAAAGAATAGTAATTTAACTTTCTAATGCCCACTTCATAGAATTCAAGCTCCTCTGCTGAAATTTCATGGCTTGTACACTTATATCAATGTGAATTTTTGCCTCTTTATCTTTGCTCCCCTTATTTCTGCAAAGCAGATTACCTTCTATTTTTTCCTACCTGTGTAAATCCTACCCATTCTAAAGCATCCATATCAAGTTTTTATTCATGAAGTTTTTTCTCTAGATATTTTAGCTCAAAGTAAACTTTTCTTTTGAATTTCTCTTTCATTGAGTCCCTATGGTAAGTTTTAGCACTGAAGTGTCTTATAATTTATTCACTGCTTCATGAAATGTTAATATCTTCTCAATTAGAATATAAGCTTCTTTTTTGTTATTGTTGTTGTTGAGGCAATCAGGGTTAAGAAACTTGCCCAGGGTCACACAGTTACCAAGCTTCAAGTGTCTGAGGTCAAATTTGAACTCAGATCATCCTGACTCCAGGGCCAATGCTCTATCCACTGTACCACCTAGCTGCCCCAGGACATAAGGTTCTTAAGGGCAAAGGCTGTATCTTATACTTCTTTGAATTTCTCTTATTGCCTAGCAGTTTTGAGTATACCTTTCAGTATATTATAGTGTGTCTACCTTTGAGTAGACACTCCCTAAATACTCTTTGATTGGCTGACTTCTTTACTTTGGAATTTGATATTGGTAGAACGGACACTTGGTAGAAATTTACCCTTGAAAGATTAATGATGATGGGATTATTTTGGTACAAATTAATGGCACACACTAGAGCATAGGAGGATTCATATTAGCCACATGACCCTGAGTAGGTCACTGAGTCTTTCAGAGCTCTAGGCCATTGCTTCTTAAACTGTGGGTCATGACTTCCTATGGGATCATGAAAAATTTGGCAACAGTAAATGGGTTCTGAACATGCAATGACCAAAAATTAATTAAATATCAAATGCACAATGACTCTGAGGTGTTTCTGGCAGCACCTGCCTGTGTTGCATCTGTCAACTTCACTGCAGCCTAAGTTCTGAACACAAAGTAATCACACTTTGCACTGTGCATGCCCTCAGGCCATGCAATGCTAATGATGTTGCCAAAACACAAAAAAAAGGAGTGGAAAAAAGGTTGAGAAGTCATGCTGTAGGCATCTCTCCAAGACTACAAGTTGCTGACTTGCATTGGTAAAGGTAGATTACTCATCCTCGTGTTCTTTACTAATGAAATAATAAATCCAGTCCTATCCCTGCACTAATATCTAACATTCATCAGCTTTAAAGTTTGCAAAGGTTTTGCCTACATTATTTTATTTGAACCTCCCAACAACTCCATGAGGTAGATACTATGGGCATGACTATCTCCATTTCCAGCTGGGGAAACTGAGGTTCAAAGAGGTCGATACCCATGATGACACGTTAACACAGGTCTTCCTGACCAAGAATACAATATGATGTCCACTATTCAGCAAGTGCAATGTATAATAAGGGAAGAGCAGTAGACTGAGAAGCAGAAGTGCTTACATAAATTGGACTAGAATCAGTAGGTAAGTTATTGTGGGAATAGAATCTACAGGACTTGGAAGAATATAGAGGACAAGGGAGAGGGAAGAGCCAAGATGACTCCTAGTTGTAAGTCAGAGTAACTAGGATGATGTTGTGGTAGAAATAGATAGAAAAGCTAGGGGAATGACAGGTTTGAGGGGCTAGGGTTATGAGTTTTTTATGTTATTTTTTTCCCTTAAATCAAACCCCATTTACGGCCACATTGAAACTATCTGATACTCTGTTACACACTTTTGCATGGCTCTTGGCAGATTTTCCATACCTTAGGAAAGTCATTTCATCTTTATGGACCTTAATTTCTGTATCCTTAAAATGAAAAAAAAAATGAGACTGTATTATATCTTAAGTCCTTTCTAACTTGAGCGTTCCGTGATTTTGTGATATATTTCCATCTGCTTGGTTTTTACCACCTGGAAGGGCTTGGTGTCAGTTGCAAACTTGGGCAATGTCACTCCTTTGGAGTTTTCTTAAAATGTTAAATCACCCTGAACTAGCACTGGCCCTTGTTTAGCTTCCTTTCCCTCTGCCCTCTCCTTAAACATTTCTTCTCCAGAAAAGTGTGTTTATCCCTGTCCATTTTTTTAAAGTCAGAAGATATACCTATCTTCCAATCCCATGGAAACGGAGATTTTCAATCAACAAAAAGCATATATCTATAATATCATAACACATACATACATGTGCATATATATCTACACACACATATATACATAAAACTTCGTTACTCTTTATCATTTCTGGTGAGTCAATGAAAAAGTGAATAATGGGTATAAGAAGGCTGAAGCATATTATCACTTAAGACTTGGACTCAACAAGTGATATAAAGGCAAGAAGGACATATATGACAAGAGAATGTTGGTGGCTTGTCATGGAATGAACGTGAGGGATGCATAAGTTGTCTATAGCCTTGGTATCCACTAGGTGTGTTTTCTTTTTTCTTTTTTTTATTTAATTATTTTTAAATTTATGGAATAAATTTTTTTTATAACACAGTATAATAAAAAAGATAATTACACATGAAACTGCAAATCTATTATGTACAAATTGCTATTACTTTTAAATACATAAAATATTATGTAAAATTTCTCCTTTTTTCTTCTCCTTCCTTCCCTCCACAGATGACTCTATTTATGTAAAATTATTCTATAAATACTTCTATTTATCAGTTCTTTCTCTGGATATAGATAGTATCTTTCTTCATATATTCTTTATAGTTAATTTGGGTATTTATATTAATCAAAATGACTTATTTGCTCATTCTTAAAACAATATTGCTGTTACTATGTACAGTGTTCTCTTGGTTCTGCTCATTTTGCTCTTTATTACTTCATGAAAGTTTTTCCATGTTTTTCTAAGATCACTGAGCTCATCATTTCTTATAGCACAGCAGTATTCCATCACAATCATATACTAAATACTTGTTTAGCCATTTCCCAATTGATGGGCATCCCTGCAGTTTCCAGTTCTTTGTCACCACAAAGAGAGCTGCTATAAACATTTTAGAACTTATAGGTTCATTTTGTTTTCTCCTAATCATCTTTGGAAATAGACCTAGCAGTGGTATTGCTGGGTCAAAGGGTATAGGTAGTTTAATAACTCTTCGGGTATAATTCCAGATTGCTTTCCAAAAGGATTGGATCAGTTCACAATTCCACCACCAATCAATTAGTGTCACAATTTTTCCATATCCCCTACAACATTTGTGGCTTTCCCTTCAATCACTTTAGCCAATATGATAGGTGCAAAATGATATCTCAAAGTTATTTTAATGTGCATCTCTCTAATCAATAATGATTTAGAGTATTTCTTCATATGACTATAAATTGTTTTGATTTCTTCATTGGAAAACTGCCTATTCAAATCCTTTGACCATTTATTTATCAATGAGGGAATGACTTGTAGTCTTATAGATTTGACAAAGTTCTTTATATTTTTGAGATATGAGACCTGCATCTGTGAAACTGTCTTTAAATCCTCCCCCATTTTCTGCTTTTCTTCTGATTGTAGCTACATTTGTTCTATTTATACAAAACCTTTTAACTTTAATGTAATAAAAATTACCCATTTTACATCTTACTTTGCTTATTTATAAATTGTTTTCCTATTTTTAAGTTTGATAAGTAATTCTCCTAATTTTCTTGTAATATCTCTATTAATATCTAGTTCATGTATCCATTTTGACTTATTTTGTAAATAGCAAAAGATATTGATCCATGTTCAGTTTCTACCACACTACTTTCCAATTTTTCCAGCAATTTTTGTTTTTACAAAAAATGAAATCTTATCCCCAAGTCTAAAATTTTCACACTTGTCAAATATGAGGTCATTACATTTATTTGTTGCTGCAAATTGTATTTGTACCCTGTTCCATCAATCTGCCTTTCTATTTCTTAGCCAGTATCATATAGTTTTGATAATTACTACCTTATGAGATTGTTTAAGATCTGGTACTTCTCAACCTTCTTTCTTTTTCACTTTTTTCACAGTTTCTTTTTGATATTCTTTGATATTCCACTAGGTATTAAAACACTTAGAGGAGAGTCTTTAGTGAAATGACTAGAAGATCAACAATGGAGAACTTATATATAGATATGGACAATAATCACACGTTTGGGCTTTAGTCACTGGTAATAGAAGTGGCCATGCTGAAGAGATCATGGATACATTCAAAGGTCAAAATCACATTTTAATGATGCTAATACAAGAGTAAGAAACCATTCCCAACTTTGAAGAAGAAACATACATTTCACTCCAAGTGACACACATTCACTTTTAGAATGTGTTATTTTCAAGTCAAACACTTGTACTTCAGATGAGATCTTGCCGCAGATAGAGACTTCATTTGATTTCTGTCGGGCATTTGCAGGTAGCTTGACATATTTCTTTTATAGTATTATCACATCCTGCACTTTTCGCTAATTTAGGGCAATTAGTGTAATGATCCACATGCATGCAGGGATTGGCTGAATGAAAATAAAAGCCAGATAAAAAATGTGACTACTTAGCTCAGTAGGTGAATTACTATAACTTGCACTGTCTTTTCATTTTTTGATGCTTGGCCCTTAGCACAATGCTTGGCACATAGTAAGAACTTAATAAATGTGTTTCATTCATTCATTCTTGAATTTTCATTTATTCATGTTAAAGCCCCTAAAGAGTCTCAGTTTTTTTTAAAGCATCTTTGTTTACTGAGTAAATAATTTTACTGTAGTAGTATAGATGGGGTTCTAAGAACCCAGGACCTCATGGAATGAAAAAAAAACCCAACACAACACCTCTCTCCTCTAGCCCCAAGTGTTTTATGTACCAAAGGGTTTCATATCTCAGAAACCAGCTTAATTTTCTGTTACACATCATTTGTTAGTATTTACTCAGTAGAGCTCTCCTTTCCCACTGACTGCCTGTCCTTTCTCTGCCCCTTTCTATTCTTTCCACTTTCCCCTAACTGATAGGCAGCTACATGGTATAGTGAACTGGGTCCTGTTGTTTAGTCATTTTGCAGTCATATCTAACTCTTTGTGATCTTCTTTAAGGTTTTCTTGGCAAAGATACTGGAGTGGGTTACCATTTCCTTTTCTAGCTCATCTTACAGATGAGGAAACTGAGCTAACAGGGTTAAGTGGTCACACAGAGTCACACAGCTAGTAAGTGTCTGAGACCAGATTTGAATGCAGGAAGTCTTTCTGACTTCAGCCCTGACACGCTATCTGTGCCACCTAGTTGCATTTTAGTAAAATCATTATATTAAAAATGTGTTTTATATATGTATATGTATGATACATAAATCACAATATATAGAACATATCTATAACAACAAAAACAACAACAATAATAATCTGAACAGTGTGCTCTTCCATCAGGATATAAATATTTCATACACATCCCTAAGCATGTACTTTCTATAAATTAGCACCCACCCACATATTGGTGCTCTATTAACTTCTTGCTTCTTTTCCCATTGAATGATCCCAAGCTCAGAAAGAGAAGAGCTTTCCATACCTCCTTCCTGGGTTTCCCAATATACTTCAGTTTATCATTCAGATGAAGGATGGTTCAATCCAAATTATGAAGGAGGCAAATTCTGTCTTTAACACCAGTTCATCTCATTTTAAAGAACTTTATCCCTTTAGTAACACTCACACTACTGATACCTACAATCTTTTGCTGTCTTCTCTCACTAGTGACTTCTTTTCACCTCCAGGAGCAAATTCAAAATGTTCTGTCTGGTGTTTAAAGTCCTTCAAAATTAGCCCCCTCCTACCTTTCTACTCTTTTTTTACACCTTACTTTCTAACTCTTTGAGTCAATGATACTGGTTTCTTGGCTGTTCCACAAAAGACACTCTGCTTTGGGCATTTTCTCTGGCTATCCCCCATACCTGGAACACTCTCCCTCCTTTGCTCTGACTACTGAAGTCCCTGTCTTTCTTTAAGTCTCAATGATATGAAGCTTTTTTATTTTGCCTTTTTGGAGGGGGGAAGGCAGGCAATTGAGGTTAAGTGACTTGCCAAAGGTCACACAGCTAATAAGTGTTAAGTGTCTGAGAATAGATTTGAACTCAGGTCCTCCTGATTCCAGGACTGGTGCTCTATTCACTTTGTCACCTAGCTGCTCCATATGTATCCATTTATGTATCACAGTGAAGGTTTTCTTAACCCTCAATTCCTGTGTTTTCCCTGGTTTAATTATTTCCTATTTATCCTGCATATAGTTTGCTTTGCACAAATCTCTTCAGTTGGCATCACCTACATTAGATTATAAACTTCTTGACGGCAGGAACAGTCTTTTACCTTTTTTGTATCCCTTAACACAATACTGGTTCATGATGAGTTCTTAGTAAATGTTTATTGATTGAGTGATTATTTGAAAGATAGTTATAGTATATAAAAGCCTTTCCTGTAACCCCTTAATTCTAATGTCTTCCCTCTGTTAATTATTTCCAATTTATTCTGTAAATATTTCATTTGTACATAGTTCTTTCTTCCCCCAATAGATAGTGAGCTACTTGAGAACAGGGACTGTCTTTCATCTTTCTTTGCATCCCCAACACTTAGCACAGTGCCTTGCACAAATATTCATTGCCTGGCTGACTTATAAGTTCATTCAAGAGTTGCAAAACACAGTGCTGTGTAAGTTTTGAAGGGAAAGACCATGACTAACCAGGAGGAAGAAAGGTACAAGGTGGCATATGAATTGCCCTTTAAATGGCAGGTAAGAATTAGTTAAAGCAGGGGAGGGAAAACAACAGGAATAGCATGAAGGTATAACGGCTCTATGACTCTCACTGGGAATTACTTACTGCACAATCCATTGTCACAATGATCTGGACAGTCACTGCATGCTTTCCCTCTCTTATAAGGTTTGTAGAGAGCATCTGGTCTATCTGATCTCTTGATGTTGCCCCTGGAAGTTAGAAATGTCAATAAATCAATCAATGAACATTATTTAAAGTACCCACTATGGAATAAGCGCTATGTACCGCACACCATATTTCTTTTTAAAGATAAAAGCAAGTCATGATTTTACTCTTCTGTTCCTATAATCTTTTCATTGCTAAATAATTTTCTTTTAAGTTCTTCAATCATGCTGCCCAAGAACACCTGAGTTTGAGTGACTACACCACTTATTAGCTGTGTGATTTTGGACAAATCCCTTAATTTCTTTAAGGGTTAGTTTCCTCATCTGAAATATAGGGAAACCCATACTTCTATTACCTATTCTATTTGGTTATGGTGAGGAAAGAGCTTTGTAAAACATAGAAACGAGCTATTATTAACACTTCAAATATTTAAGTGCCCTGATGTGTACAACAGTGTCTTAGGCATGTATATTGGAAAGTATAAAAGATGTGATCCTAGTGCCTCAAAGAATTTCCTTCTTTTAGAGATCCACCTATAGAATTTGCTGTGTGGATTCATTCATGAGGGACTTAGTGCCTTGGTGAAACAGAATGAAAACTAGCATAGGGATTAAATGATCTGGATTCAATGTCTCCATGGAGTAGTTATGTGACCTTAGCCAAGTAATTTTACCTATATGCCTTAGTTTCCTTACCAATAGACTCTCTCAGTGCTAAAATAAGTAATAAGGGTAAATTTGTGAGGTTGACACAGTACTTGAAATTGAGTAAATTCTCTCTCTCTCTTTTTTTCTCTTTCTCTTTCAGAGAAATATGTAATTCTAGAGAGATGCCAGAAGACACCTTGAAAGTCCATACCTCCACTCTGATTGAAAAAGATTCTTCCTTATAGTCATTCAAAAAAATTGATATTCCGAGTTGATGAGGGAACCATGGAGTTTTAAAAGGCTTATGGAAAAATTTTCACATTGCTAGCCTATTCCAATATTTTACAGCATTAATTATCTACAAATTCTTCCTTAGTATAATTTAAGTAGATATAGTATGTGTTTATTTTCTCTCTCTTTGTGGTTCATCACCACCTTCTTTGTAAGGGTTATTGTGTACTGGAAAGAATACTCTATTGGTAGTAAGGAGACCTAATTTTTAGTCCCAGCTCTGCTGCTAACTTCTTTGGGCAAGTCACTACCCATCTCTGGCCTTATTTTTCTCATCGGTAAGAAGAGGGTGGGGTTGGAATGGCTGACTTCCATCTCTAAGGTACCATGATAATATAAATTCTCTCAGTTCTCTTCTCATTTTTTTTCTTTGCACAAAAGAAATAATGAGAAAGTAGAAAGAGGGTCATATATATATATTTATATTTAAAATGATGGAAGAGTCACTCTTTACTGATTTTTCATTCCATGAGACCATTGGAAGCCCCTGGAGTTAAGTGAATAGCATGTAGAATCCTAGAATATCAAATATGGAAGATCTATTAGAGAACATATAGGTCAGACTTCTCATTTTAACAGTAAGGAAACTGAAGCAAAGAGAAGCAAAGTGACTTATATAAGGTCACACAACTCTTTAGTGACTATGACTCATTTCACCATGTGTCCTCCTCTACAGATTCTTTGAAAGAAATTCCTCTGGGTTCATTAGGACTAAGTCTATAATTAACCAGAGGCATCTAACTCATCAACATTTCCCACTCCATCCTCCCACCCTAAAAAATGAATTCCTGTTCTCTACTTACGCTGGACAATAATGGCATACATAGAAGTACTGGAATTTCTCATGGGGACAGTGGGTCAGGGCACAGCCAAGCTGGTGAGAAGTTGCCCAAACAAGCTGTAGATAAAAAGGTAATTTTAAATGAAGCAGGATGGCTTTTTCCAAGGAGCTAATTATCGAAAACTCTTTTTATACTTGCCCACGCACACTAATTATACATTGTGAAAGATTACTGAAGTTGGAGTCAGGAGAGACTTGGATTCACATCATATCCCTTGAGGGCAGGGACTTTTTCACTTTTGCTGTGAGATCTTCTGTGCTTTGCACAGTGGAGGCTCTTAATAAATGTTACTTTACATACATATCTATTTTTATATTTATATTTATCTTCTTAAAGCAAGTAGCACAAAGTAGAGATTTATGATTTCATATAGATTCTTCTTTTGGTGTTCTGATATGTGTGTATGGAAATTGTCTAATTTACAAATCATATATACACATATGTGTATATATGTGTGTATGTATGTGTATATATGCATATCTATGTATATATAATATATATATTCTAAATTTAAATTGAAAAGCTGCCCTCCTTTTATGTATTTCCTTCTGAATTTCATTCTGTTAATGTCTATGCATTTATAAAAATGTTAAAATGGCCCTCCTCCTTTTCTTTTTTAGCGTCACTATTGATACCTGACCTTTTCAACCTCCCATCCCCTCAAATAAACCCAGGCAACTTTCTGAGTCTATGTTGTAAAACATTTAGAACAGTTACCAATCAGCATTGGTAGAAAGAATTTCCTCAAAGGAATTCCTTATACTATTGAAATCATAGGTAGGTCCAGACCAAAACACATATAAAATACCATGAGAAGCAGTATGGTGTAATGGATAGAAGGCTGGCTTTAAAGTGAGGAAGACTTACGTACAAGGTCTGTCTTCGACATGCTAGTTTAAAGAGGCCCAAGGAAATTCTGAAAGATTATAAGTTAGAGACAAGTTGCCGATTCACATGAATAATGTTTCCACACTGAGAGTTCCTTGAACTGCTGAAATTATAGGCACAGACCAAAAATATAAACTAAAATTGCATAAAATAATACCATGGGCCCCTTCTTCTTAAGTATTCCACCCTGAGTCCTGGCCTAAAGGAAATGTAGATTTAAAAAAAAATTAACTATAGCATCATAGTGCTAGAAGAAAGTTTAACAGAAATTGTTATGAGATCTTCCTATCATTTTACTCCTAAAACAACTATTTAAACCAGTCCATTCTGGGAAGAAATTAAAATCACATCATCTGATTACTGTTTATGGACCACCAGAAGATGAAGGGATGATGTTTATGTCTATAAATTATAGCTTCTGTTCTATGAAAGAAGAGAGCTTTTAAATGTGTGACTTTTGGACTGGTATAGCAGAAAGAGTACTGACTTGGGTTTCAGAGTACATAGGATCAAATCTTACCTTTGGTACTTGATAATATGTGACCTTGTGAAGATCACTAAACTCTCTGGGGATCAGTTTCCTTATCTATAAAATGAGGGAATTGAACTAGGCAGTTTCTGAGCTATCTTCCAACAGTATGGTGCTATTAACTTTAAATAGTTAAAGTTTGGGGTGGCTAGGTGGTGCAGTGAATAGTGCACCATCCCTGAAGTCAGGAGGACCTGAGTTCAAATTCGGCCTCAGACACTTGACATACTTACTAGCCATGTGACTTTGGGCAAGTCACTTAAACCCAATTGCCCTCCAAAAAAAAAAGCAAAAAAAATAGTTAAAGTTCACTTGGCCTACCCTTTAATAATGCCAATAGGAAAACCCCAAATGAGGAGAAAAATATGTAAATAATTCCTAGAAGTTATAATAAACTCATTCTACATTTCTTTTTCTTCTTTGCTAACAGTTATACCTGTGTGTAATGACCAATTACAGCTTTTTTTGTAGGTCCATATCCATATTGAAAATCTTTCACTTCATTATAGAAATCTTGGATTACATCTGACCATGGCTTGATGGCTGTGGACATGTAGATATTTTCCCCACAGCCAGCAACTAGAAAGAAAAAAAGATGTATACATATATCTCTCTCTCTCTATATATATATGAAGATGGCAGATCAGATCATCAGCCCAAAGGGACTTAATAGGGGTTTTTCTTAAAATAATTATTAAAATAATATGAATATTCAAAATGGAATGTGATTTTCTTGGATTGCTTCATTTTGGACATCTTATTATCCAAATATATATTTATTCCATGTTAGAATTTGGAAGTAGTTTTGATCATATTGGGTGAATCATATTCACCTTAATTTTTCTATCAGTCTTTAGCCTCAATTTCTCATGTTCTCATTCAAATTCAGGCTTGAAAATGATTAATCTTTGGGAGAACATAAGGAAGGTCTACCATATGGTCTCTGACCTGCTGGAGTTCACTAACATTTAATTGGGGAGACAATATAAAAAAGAACATCAAGGAAAAAACAAAACAGTTCAAAGAAATATCAAAAGCATAAAGGTGGGAATAAATATTGCATGTTTATAGGACAGCAGGGAGACAAACCTAAAAGAACAGATGGTATTTGTTAGATGCAGTAGAAAATAAGTAGAAAAAAATAAAGATGCAGTAGAAAATAAGAAAATAAGGTAGAGACAGATTATATAAGGCCTTGAAAGTGACACAGAATAAGTGTTTAATAAATGTTTATTGATTGGTTGATTGATGTGGTAGATCATAAGGAACAACTGAAGGTTTCCAACCATTTGAATGTCCTTCTTCCCTCCTCCCTCTATATTCCTTCTCTTGGTAATCTCATTCATTCTCATAGCTTCGAATATTGCCACTTTAGTACCACCACTATTATTTCATATGTTCAAAGCTTTAGAATTATCTTTGACTATAATTATTCTTCATTCTACACCTACATAATGTTAACTAAACTCTCTCTTCCTACTTATGATATCCCAACCCTATATATGCTTTCATTGACACTCACATGGATTATTGAAATAGTCTTCTAACAAGGTATTATTTTTCTACATCTTCACTCAAATCTATGTTTCACAGAGTTGCCAAATTTTTCTTCCTTATCATCTCCTCTTATAGTTCTCTGCTCAAAACCTTTCCTTCATTTGTTATTGCTTAATAAGTAAATGCCAAACTCCTTAACCTGGCATTTAAAGAAAAACTGATCTATCAATAAACATTTGTTAAGCACCTACTGTGTGTCAGTCATTACATTGGGCACTGGGGATATAAATACAAAAGTCAGCTATTCCTTGTTCTCAAGGAAGTTTACATTCTAGCAGGGGAATTTAAAGATTTACCTTTGGCCTTCCCAACCTCTTCTCATACTCTTCCCTTCCACTTGAATAGTGTTCCAACTAAACCGGACTTGTTGATGCCCCCAGTTTATATCCTACCCTCTCCGAGGTCTCTCTCTGCCTGGAATCCCCTCCACTCTTGTTGAAGTCCTTTCTCTTTTCAAGTACAGCCTAAATCCCTCCTCCACCTGAAAGCATTCCTCTATCCCCCCAGTTGAAAATGCCTTTTCCCTCCATACATATACATACATACATATATAAACATTTATATAGTAACTTCTATGTGGCAGGCACTATACTAAGCATTAAAATTATTATCTCTTTTGGTCCTCACAACAACCTTGCAGTAATAACCTTGTTGAGGTATGTGCTATTATTATCCCCATTTTACAGATGAGGGAACTGAGGCAAATAGAGTTTAAGTGACTTACCCATTAACTGAGACTGGATTTGAATTTGGGTCTTCCTGACTCTGGGCCTGGTACTCTATCCTTGTAGTATCCTCTCACATCACACAACACTTTTCACCTCTCTTAAGCAAGTATGCATTATTTTGTATTAGAGTTATCTGTATAGATGCCATGTCCTGATTTGAGGCTTTAAGCTGTTTCACAGCTATTGGACCTTATTTTTTCCCTCTTAAGGATTCATAATAATAAATGTTCTCAACCCAGGAGTAGGTTGATAAGCCAGGCATGGTGGACTACTTACATACTCTGCTGCCAGGGACGATTGAGGACGGTGGATACCTTAAGTTGGGATTGTGAGCTTCAGTAAGGCTGAAACCAAGCAGGTGTCCATAAAAAGTCAAGGATTAATATGGTGAAACCCCTTGCAGTGGAGGACCACCTGGCTTTCAAAGTAGGCCCAGGTCAAAAAATGAAAACAGAGTAGTTTAACACTTTTGGGATGATCAGTATTGGGATTTGGCCAGTGAATATCTGTTTTCTTCTAGCCCAGAGAAGATAGATATATCAAATCTTTTTTTTTTAATTTAGTATTTTATTTTTCCCCAAATATATGTAAAACACTTTTAACATTCCCCCTCCCCAAATTTGGAGTTCCAAATTCTCTCCCTTCTTCCATTTTTCCCTTCAGTGAGAAGGCAAGCAATTTGACAAAGGTTATACATATCTAGTCATGCAAAACACATTTCTATGTAAGAGAGACCCAATCTTAATAAACAAGCAAGCAAACAGATAAATAAATGAATAAACAACAATAAATATTTGCTGGATGGAGTTTTTGTTTGTTTTTGCTTTTCTTTGTTTCTTCAATACTTAGCAAAGTGCCTGGCACACAGTAAATGCTTACTAAAAGTTTGTTGACTGATTGACAAAAAAAGGCAGTTAAGAAAAAGACAGAATGAAGGGAAAAAGTATCTCCTCAGAAATGGGATGATGAAAAAGCTCACAAATGAATTCTTTGCAACTCCCTCCCCACCACTACCTTTCCTTCTGATTTAAATATGAATGATAACTCAGCATTATTTTAATGACATCCTCAAACATAGAAGTTTGATAGATATGTGACTTTTAGTGAGAGTGAAACCTTACTTACAACTAATCTTCCTTTTGTTTCCAGGGCTATGGGAAAGGGTGCATTTCTTTCCCCAGTTCTCAGCATTCAGGGCAGCTTCTTTATTCCATGTCTCCATGAGCCATGCAACACAGAAATTGGACAATTACAACAGAAAATATTCAAATGTAATGTCAGTAGAAAGGCTTTATATAGCAAGAAAAGATGACATTAAATAGACAACTTTTTGTCCCCTTGTTCCCTCTTGTCTTACAACTAAAGAAGTTTTGCTTTATTTAGAGGTTTAGTCATTAGGCCAAATATTTTCTGAGGTTGCATTCTATACAGTTCAGCAGAAAAAATAATTTGGTTGAGACCAATTGTCTTTATCAGACTCCATCTTTAGAGCAGTAATGTGACATTTTTTTTTCTATGACTCTAGGTCTCTCTGGAATAGCTTGGCCTATGGCTATGCAAATAGAGAAGACATGATGGAAATTCAGCACAACAGGTCCTATATTTCTTGTAAAGCTCCATTCTGATGCCTCATCATCTTATGCCTGACCTTTCATGAAAATTGAGGAATGGAAACTCTTTTTCTTTTTTATCTATTGATGTTCTTTAAAATTTTATTTCTATTTCCAATGAAGAAATCTAAAACAATTTATAGTCGTATAAAATGCTCTAAATCATTAAATCTAAATGCACATTAAAACAACCTTGAGATATCACTTTTTATCTGGCTAAAATGATTGGAGAGAGTGACAAATGTTGGAGAGGATGTAGAAAAATTGGGAAACCAATTTATTGCTTGTAGAATTGTAAAATGACCTAACTATTTTGGAGAGCAATCTGGAATTAGGCCCAAGGAGTTATTAAACTACCTATATCCCTTGATTCAGCAATAGCACTACTTTTTCTATTTCCAAACTCAGGCTGCTTATATTTCAAATTAGGGCTGGCAAAAGACTATGAAGCTCAATTATCAAAGCACTAGCCTAGGCAAATTCAGAGAACCAGAAGGAATTAGATGTAGGGTGATGGGCTTTTATTCCCCTTTGGCCATAGCAACTCATAAAGATATCTACTAAAGCAAGGATTTCTAACCTTTTTCACACTTCTTGCCTTTTGGCTTTCAATAAATCTTCCTGTTCCTCCTATTCAATATAAGAGGAAACAAATTCTAGAGTTTTCTATGCATTTGCACATAAGAAATAAGATAAAGGGATCAATTAACTTCAAATAGGACAATAGAGTTATTTGTCAAATATTGTCTTGAAGAGCTTCGTATGCCCCTTGGGGCTATGTGTACCACATATTGAAAACTCACATACTAAGGGTTAGTGAATGTTATCTGCTTTGGTGGGGAGAATATACAACCAATCAGCATTTAATAAGCCCCTAATATATTCCAGACATTGTGCTAGGTGTTGAGAATGCAGGGACAAAAGTGAAATAGTCCCTTCTCTTAAGGTTTTATTAGGGAAGGTTACATTTGTATATAAACAAAATAAAGATTTTTTTGAAGAATAGATACTAGCAATTTCAGTATTGTAACAGTGTTCCTATAGATGACAATTTTTTGTAATAGAAGTTGGGGATAAATCAACTCTCAGTAGCTGCGTAGGGTATTAAGAATACCTATAAGGTTCATATAACACAGAAGTGATTTTTTTAAAATCAGATTAAGCTTCTGTTCCATAACCATCCTTAAAGACAACAATGGCAACATCAACACCAACACTACAATTGAGCTTTGCTAATGCATTGCCTTAAGGACCTGATTATGGAAACCTGGATGTAAGCTCACTGACAAATTCAATATTTTGGTAGATTTCCAAACTAATCTATATGTAGTATCAGAAGAATCCTACTTAGAAATGAGGTTAAAAATGAAAGGTCAACAAAAGCCAATCTTCACTTCAAAAATCTAGATTATCCATAGAATTCCCCAGTATCATAGAATTATAAGGGAATTTTAGAGGTTATCTAGTTTAACCTTTGATCTAATATAGGAATACATTATAAAAATCCCTGACATTCCTCTCCAACACCATTTAGTTTCAGTGATAGGGTAATCATTCCTTCAGAAAGCAAGCTATATTATTTTTGGACAGCTCTAATGCTTGGAATATTCTTTCTCATGTGAACTGATATCTGCCCTGACTTCAAGGATCAAGGTAGACAAGGCTTAATCCCTCTTCTGAATGATAAACCTTAAAAAAATTAAATACAGTGATCATGATTCTCCTCCCACCCCAGCTCATATTATCAGTTCATTCATCTATTTTCTATATTGCATGGTTTCCACAAACATCACCATTATGATTTCCCTCTTCTGAATGAAATTCAGTTTTATATTCCTTGTAAAATTTGGTTTTTATAGCTGAACATGGTAATCTAGATATAGTCTGACCAGATATGACTTCAGTACCCTTTATGACGTGGCTATTCAACAAATTCTTAATTTGTAGAATCTGAAAGAATTTGACTCACCATTTTTAGAATGTTTGCAGCAGTGGGATTTGTCATCCTTCTTAGTTCATTGTGCTTATTGACAATCTCCCTTTGGGTTGATGTATTATGAGTTGAAAAAAATGAAAATGAAGATTCTGGCTTTAAAATTAAAAGAGGAATAAAGATGAATTTCCTGACAAGAGAGTAATAGAGGATAATAAAGTTCCTTGACCTAGAAAATGTAGATCAGATATTCTTAATTATAATCTAGACTTGGCTACTTACCTTGGGTGCACTGGGACCTGTAATTTGATTGGTTGATATGCTATTCATTATCTGCTAAATAGAAAAAAAATGACAACATAGTCATTTGAGATATGCTTAGAATAATGTTGGAGTTTTTATTTTAATTAAATAAACAAGTTATTGACGGGTATTATCCTCTTGCAAATGAATTAAGATTTCACAGAACTAATCACAAGAAAAATAGGGCTGGAAAAGGGCTATTAAATTAACTGAAAAAAATATAGCCCTTTGTGTGATATGTAAAAGTCTCTTGAGTGAATTAGAAAGAGAGCAATAACATTGGATGAAGGAGAAAAAATGAATAGTCATGCTTCCAGGTGATTTTTAAAAGACGCAGAACCCTCTGAGTGCCAGTGAGTTTAAGGGAGTCCTGGCAGAAGCCAGACTTGAGAACTAACCCAGCCCTGGATAGCTACATGGAGAGAGAGTTGGGAAAATAGAAATACAGGTAAAGGCAGGCAACACAAGGGAAAGAGTCAGAAGGCTTAATTAATGAACAAATGAATGAATGAAATAAGACTGTTTTGGCTGATTAGGCTTAAGTGTTGGGATGCATTCTGCACCCCTTCCCCAGTATAGATGCCAAGGCCACAAGCCAAGACCATAATTTTCTATGTCCTTCCTCATTTTGGGCTTGCTCATGGAAACCTGAAGCTTTTCCCACTGGGCCCAGGGAAAGTCTGTTTGCCTTTCTTTGTTTTGGCAGAATTTGACTTACCAGACTTACTTTTTTGAAATGTTTACTTCACAACATATATACATATGTACATGTTTATACATTTGCCTTTATAAACACTCTTAACCACAGGCATTTGTAAGTCTGGGTTTACTTATTGGCAATGAAGTTGGGAGGATGCAGCTGAGAGAGAAACATCACCAGAGAAGAGAGAAAGAGAAATGTAACACTGAGGTACTTTGACAGAATGCAGTCCCTCTCTCTCTCTGGGGGCTTAGAGCTAAAAAAGATAGAATCATAGATCCTTTCACAATGTCTCAGAGAAAAGAAGGAAAGCATATACCACAAAACTCATCTAGGCAGTGAGTCAGTAGTTAGGTGGAGGGAGGCAAATAGGAATAATTCAATAGTTCTGCTTGCCACCTCACTCTGACACATGTTTTACAGTTGAATAAACTGAGATGCTATATTCCAGATCACTTGTTAATCAGCAGAACATTCAAATATGAATCAAAGTTCAAGAGTTCAAAAAACATTTTGCCCATGGAGTCATACCACTGGGGTGATCATATTAAAAAAAAGAAATACAACTAAAATTAGTGATCTTATTTCCTATGTTCATGCAAGAGTCACAGATAGCTCTGTTAAATAGTGTTGGTATCAGTGGAATTTTGATACATATGTATAATATGGTAAGAAGTAACATGGTATAGTGGAGAAATGTCAAAACATGACTGCAGCCCTTGTGTAGCACACAGCACTCCAAGGAATAGCCCAAACAAGTTTAAAATGTAGTTTCTATTTGATTTTCATGTGTTAATATATTAGCAAATTTTTCTAAGTCAATATGTGTCCTAAAGGGATCCTTATGTATGGTTTGGTGGCCCCTATTTCTATTTGAGTTTGGCACCACTGGTGGAGTAGATAGAATTTGTTATTCAGTCATTTCAGTTTTATCTGATGCTTCATGATCCCACTGGGGATTTTCTTGACAAAGATACTAGAGTGGTTTGCCATTTACTTCTCAAGCTCAAATTTTACATTTGAAGATACTAAGGCAGGGTTAAGTGACTTGCCCAGGGCACATAGCTAGTAAGTGTCTGAGGCTAGATTTGAACTCAGAAAGATGAATCTTCCTGAATCTAAACCTGGCATTCTATTCACTGTGCTACCTAGTTGCCTGTAGTAGATAGGGAGCAAATCTCATATTCAGAAATACCAAGTCAAATCCTGTCTCTGACACTTATTGGTTGTACGGCCATGAGCAAACCACTTAACTTTTTACTGCCCAAGACAACCCTCTAAAACTCGTAAATTGCAAAAGAATTGCTAATCTGTATTAGTAGAGAAAATTCCTCACTGGGAGTTTCCTATATAGATGAAATTAAAGGTCTAATCAAAAGGAAAAAAAATGGGAGAGGAGTGTAAAAGAAATTCACTGAAAATGAGAGCTCATATGCATATAGTGCTTTCAGACCATATGATTTCTCTACTCTGTGTAACTATCTTGTCAGAGAATATGCCATATTGTTGCTATTTTATAGATGAGGAAACAGTTTCAGAGAAGTTAACTTCCCAACGGTCACATATCTTGGAAGTCACACAGGCACAACTAGAATCTAGGCTTTCTGACGCAAGGCCAGTGTTCTTTCCAAGATAAACAAAGCTTGCTTTTCTTCCTTCAAAGCCCATTTCAAAAGTCTGTTCCTATAGAGCAGAGGTACTTAGTTTATCAATGAAGTGAAATTTTTTTTTGTTGACTACATTTCAATATAAATAGTTTCCTTTGTAATCTCTTCTATTTTATTTTATGCATTTAAAAACATTCTTCTGAGAAGAGGTTCATAGGTTTCACCAGACTGGCAAATCATATACAAAATGTTAAGAACCTTGATCTAGGGTAACTATTTTGTGATAAGTGAATGAATGTTTATAAAAATTAAATAGGCCTTCCATTATTTTTGGAGCTGCTCAAATGATTAAAAAATTCTGTTTATTTCATTTCTTTTGGAATGTAAGTACCAACAATGCTTTTATGATCTATGCTGAATTTTTCACATGGTAGTGCTCAGTAAAAGTCAAATAAAGACTTAAATGGATTGAACTCAGAGAGAATACACAGCTCATTTGGACTTTATATATTTTTTAAAAGATATATAAATTTTAAAATAACTATGTGATATATATATATATTATTTCATATAAAAACTTCATTTTTCAAATCAATCAATGTAAGATATACAAAGGACCAGAAGGATGGTGGTGGAATTGGGGATGGGGGTGGAGTTGGGGATGGGGGTGGATTTGGGGATGGGGGTGGATTTGGGGATGGGGGTGGAGTTGGTGATGGGGGTGGAGTTGGGGATGGTGGTGGAGTTGGTGATGGTAGCAAAGGGGACTATGAACTCTCTAATTTAAAAGAATCCCCACAGTTTTAGAATCATAGATGTCTTCAGCATATACAAGCCTAGAAATTACAAATGTCCACTGAACAATGCTGAAAGGGATTGAAACACAAAATGAAGGAATCAGTAAGGAAAGGTAGAAAGAACTGAGATTTTGTGCCTTGAAAAAGAAAAGACTGAAGTTTTGACTAGCCATTTTTTCACACTCAAAAAGGACCATGTGACCTATAACCCTGAGGACAGAATGAAAAAATTGATATAAATTCTTATAGGAATGATGGAAATTGGACATGAAAAGGGATTATGTGGAAGAAAGAATTACTGTTGTGGTGATGACTTCCTAGAGCTCTTGAATATTACAGAAAAAAACAATCTGCTGAGATAATGAATTTGTGACCAGTCTAGAGACAGGGTCTAGGAGTAGGCACATCCTAATTATTTCACTTAGTCCTAGTATTTGAGAAGAAAGACATCTTCCAAAATAAGAGGAGGTAATGACTTCTTTGTTAGTTCAGGTTGTGTTCAAATCCTCCATATGAAATATATTAATACAGTGGTTTCAAGGCTGAGGTCTTTTGACCAAAAATTGCATTTTTTTCTCTTCTACCCATATGCCCTGATTTTTAGGTTTATAAAAAATATGAAGGAAGTAATAAAATATATCAATATTGTAAAAAAAACTATTGTGAGGTTAAGGGTAAGGGAAAAAACTCAGAAAAAACACATCCTTTAAATGAAATTAAGTCACAATGAGAAAAGAATAGTTACAGACAGCGATTATAGTCAGAGACTTGTATTTGAAATCACAATGACCCACCTTTTCCTTATAGGTAGAACAGCTAGAATAAAGGATGTTCCCTAAAATGCAGGGGTCACCTGAAAGAAAAAAAATTAATTTCTCCAAGGAACTTTCAGTGAAATTATCAACTCATCTACAATTTATAATTTTGGTTGCCTGGGACACTGACATCCTACTGTTATTTATTTAGAAGTAAAAGAAACCTTAGAAGTTATTGCCTATTCCCTTTATTTTATTGATTTGGAAATTGATACACAGAGAGGATAAGTCATCTGCTGGTGTCATACAGATAGTCATCATCTATGATGAGATTTGAATCCATTTTCTATACTCCAAGGCTATTCAGTTTATTGACCACACCCTTATATCATTGATTAAATAACTTGTTAAGCTATTTAAAACTGTAAGATCCCATTAGACACACGCTAATCAAATGTCTGCTTAAATAAAGAAGTTGATTATTTCATAGGACTTGGACCTGGAAGGGACCTTAGGCATCAATCAGTCCAATCTTCTTTATTAACAGATGAAAATTAAAAAACAAAACAAAACAGAAACCCAGAGAAGGAAATTGACTTAATCAAGGCTGCACAGGTAGTGTCAAGATTTGAACACAGTTCATTGAATTCCAAATTTGGTGTTATTTCTAGTTCTTTATACTTCCTCAAAAGTGCTAAAATTTCCTGAATTCCTATTTAAGTTTAAAAATGGCCTAAGATGAAGTAGAGAAAAAATAAATTCAGAGTCAGAAGAGCTAGATTTGTGTCTAGTTTTGCTATGTACTGTGTGACCTCAGGAAAATAAATTAATTTATCTCAGTCTCAGTTTCTTCATCTGTAAAATAGGGATAGTGTTATTTGTAGCACCTACCTCAAAAGACTGGTGTGAGATTCAGAAGAGATAATGAGTGAGTGATAAGCAATCATTCTCTTTCCCAAAGGGAACATTTTGATCATCTTTTAAAATCTTAAGTCTCTTACAAAGCCACAGCATACTTTGTAATATGTAAAATGCAAAATTGGGCTCATCTAAGCCCTAATTTGCAAATGTGAATGTGGTATAATGCACTCACATCTTGCTTTTTTCTTATATTGGGATCCAGGAATTCATTTCCCCTGCCATGCAACAGTGAATGTTCTCTTTATACCTGATGGGTGTCTGTCCCATGATTGCTGAACATGTCATATCATCTTTTACTGGCCAAACCACCTGTCACATAGTCAAAATGGTTAGTGATTCCACCTGTTCCCCAAAGGTTTCCAGGGAAACCAATGAATTAAACATTAATTATAAGAATATATGCAAATAGTCAAAGGACAAAACTTCATTTTGAACAACCCATTTAAATGGAGAGGCAAAAATGGCTGCAAATTTTTTGGAAACAAAGAGTTTGGAGTAATTTTCGATTTCAAATGTGATTAAAATTTACCTGTGGCAAAGTAGGATTTTGACCCTAAGCAATAATTAGTGTTGAATTTCAAAGGATTCTTGACTTTTCACACCACAAAATTACTTTAGAACTAAAATACACAAGATGTATGCAAAGCTCTCTGTTTTTTTTCCTTGTAAAGCTTTAATTCAAATCTACTAAACAGATATATTGGAAAGACCACCGGCTCTGGAGCTGGAGGCTCAGTTCAAATCTTCCTTCTGATATTTACTACTTGGGCAAACTTGGCCCCAGTTCTTTAAGTTCCCTGGACTTCAGTTTCTTCATCTGTAAAATGAGAGGGTTGCACTAGGTCTCTGAGGTTCCTTGTAGCTCTAGATAAATGATTCTTGTGAACATATGCAAATTTTCTGCTATGTTAACTGCTGTTCTAGGCACTAAGGACATATATATAGAAAAACATTAAACTAGGCTTCTTCCTCTGAAGGAGCCTCCGTTATTTTGTTCTTCCCAGCTTCCTTTCTGATTCATCTTTTTAGCCTTTAGTTCACCTCTTGAACTTTTCTATTACGTATCTCAAAAAATTCCTGGCCCATAGCTCAGTGACATTGATAAAGGGCCCTGCCTATGTGGGATGACAGACAGACTCTGATTCATATTGTTAGTTTCTTGTTCATTTCTCTCTCTCTCTCTGTGTCTCTCTCTCTGTCTCTCTCTCTCTATTTCTCTCTCTTTCTCTCCTTTTTCTTCCTTATTTTTCTCTATACTGCATCTTACCTTTCAGGTTCAACTCTTGTTTAAAACTTGCTGTCTTCTGGTCTCCCAGTATGTTCTTGCTCCCAGTGCATCCTTTTCTATCAGCTATTGCTAACAGTGGGAATGGGAATAGTAGAAAGTGACTGGATATAACTATTATGTGATTTTTAGATTCACGCTTTGTTTTAAAAAAATAAAAAAGCTTCCTACTGGATTAAGAGGCTGTTCAAAGATGGGGTTTTTCAAAATGTTAAATTTTGGCATGAAAAGGGAGATGAATACCACAAACAATGCCAGTTAGGGAAAGATGATGGTACTTGGAATCAGGAGACTTGAATTTTAGTTTTTTTTCCTCTTAAATATGTATAACCTTGGACAAGTCACTCATACCCTCTGCATTTTTGTTGCCTTGTCTATAGACATAGGAATAGAGAATTGACCTTCAATTTCATGAGTAAGAGAACCTCCTGAGTGAAGGAACTTCATTTACTAATGCAGGTTAGGTCTTTTTTTGGAACTTATGGTCTTAGAGAGCTGCCAAGAGCAAGTTTAAGTGAATTGTCCAGGGTCATGCAGCCAATGTGTCAGAGGTTGGACTTGAACCCAACTCTTCCTCATTCAAAGACTATTTCTCTATACTCTACACTGCCTCTCATCTATATGAGGACAACAGGACCTTAAATGCCTGACAGTAACCAACTAATCTTCCATGCTTTCTCAGCAATACAACTCTAGAAAATATTCCCTATATCTTGGATCAATATGAATTAATAATAATTACTCAAAATATTGTTGTCTTTTATCCTCACAAATCATTTTAGACCTACTATGTACCAGATACTGTGGTAAGTATACAGATAAGGGCAAAATACAGTCTCTGCTCTCAAGTATCTCATAGTCATTTCCAAAAACACATGCACATCCCTGCTACTATATTCAGAGAATCATTTCCTACAACAACAGCAGCAGCAACAACAAAAATGACACTTTAAAAATGAGAGGAAAAAAGAAAAGCAAACCTGCAAAACTAACAAACACATCAACTGAGTCTGACAGGATATGCAATGTTATACATCCATAATTTCCCACCCTTAAAAATGAGTTAAAGAGATACATTTTCATCTCTTCTCCATGAACAAGCATAGTCATTATATTTTAAATTATTCAAATTATGTTTTTATTTTTCATTTGTATTGCTGTAGTCATTTTGTATTTTGTTTTCCTGATTCTGCTTATTTTACGTTGCATCAGTTCCTGGTTCTCAAGGACCTCACCTTTTAATGGTGGAGACAAAATGCAAACTATGTGTACACAAAATATATACACAGGATAAATTGGAGGGGGGGAGGTTATCTCTGAGGGGAGTCACTAAGATTAAGGAGGAATCAGAAAGAATTCTTGCAGCAGGTGGAATTTTAGGTGAGTCTTGAAGGAAGCCAGGGAAGCCAAGTAGAAGAGATGAGGAAGGATGAGGGAGCTTCAGATGAAAATTCTCAGAGTTGGGAGATGAATTGCTATGAGGAAAGAACAGCAAGGAAGTCAGTGTCACTGGATGGCAGAATTCATGAAGGGGAGGAAGTAAGAAAACTGGAATAGTATGAACAAGAGTGATTGGGGAAGGTTCTAAAAGCCAAACAGAGGATTTTATATGTCTTCTTAGAGGCAAGAGGGAGTCACTGGAGTTTATTAAATGGTTACTGAAATGTGATTTAGTCAGATGTAAGCTTTAAGAAAATCAGAATGGAGGATGAATAGTGTAGAGATATTTGAAGTAGAGAAACCAACCAGCAACCTATTGCAATAGTCCAGGCATGAGGCAATCAGGGTTACTGGTAGAGACTAGAGAAGAACCCATATTTCTATATCTGGCACTCTTTTTACTGCACAATACTGCCAGGAAACAATAGAACAACTTGTGTTGCTTAGCTTTCTTTTAACTGGACTTCCCTTAATTATTATTTCTTTGTCCAAAACTTACTGCATAGTCCTTTGTCACAAGATACAGGGCATTCAGCACAAGATGCTCCTTTAGCATAAGGTGTGTTTGGAGAACCTGGAATCAGTTTTCTGGAAAATGAATAGAACCAAATATAAATATTATATCCCAATATCTCGTTTATTCAAGGGCATCTCAGCTATGTGTAACCCACAATCTTAGCAGGAGTTAGAAAGAATAAAAAGAAAGTCTCTAAGAAGCCAAATAGAAACTATAAATGCAGATAGAAATTGATGCTTCTTACTCATAGGAGAGGCCCAAAGGGACCTTTTCCTTCTTATTTCTGACACTGTTCCAATAAGCTTGCTGGTATGATTTCTTAGGCCAATCAGATTAGAAGTAGTAAGGGGGAAGGGAAGCAGTTATACTGAGAAGAATTGGAAGTGAGAGGACAGTTTGACAGCAAGAGAATAGATGAGAAATTTCATTAATAACAAATAACAAAAAACATTCTTCAAAGCAGTGTGAGATCATTGAGTATTGAGGCAAAGAGACATTGAAATCTCAGGTACCCCAATGTTTTACTTATTGCATTTCAGTCCAGTGTAGTAATTGATATCAATCATGATAGCCCTGAGTCATCAAGGAAAGGATCATGTTATCTATTTAAGAAAGTAGATGTGTGTGTGTCATTTTAAAAAGGTCCCACAAAATGGTTGAAATTAAATGTTGACATTTAGAAAGGAAAAACTCAATAATAATTTTGAACATTAATTTGATCAATCAGAGATACTGGACGGATGAAAGACTAGCATGCATCAAGTATATACCAAGGTTCCCTACTTTCTAGGGAATATGCTATGAATATTATTTGTATCCATATAAATTCATTAATCTGATAGAATGGGGTATGCTTACCTACTTTACGTGACTTTTCAGAAGGAACAGAACCCAATTTCACTTTGGAATTGCACTTCACAGATAACGAACAGTGATAACAACCACTCACATTTCTGTAGTGCTTTCCTTTGTACAAAGCACTTGCCCCCCAAATAAATGAGAGGTTAGTAGTACAAGAATTATTACACCCCCCTTTTTCCAGATAATTAAACTTTCACTTAGAGAGCTTAAATGATTTTTCCAGATTATGAAACTGTCAGAACCAGGATGTGAACTCCAAGACCAATTCTCTTTTCATTATATGATAAATACAAGGGTTCCTAACCTGGAGGTCTGTGAACGTTATAAAAATATATTTTGACTACTGTACTTTGATATAATTGATTTCCTTTGCAATCCTCCTATGTGTTTTATTTTATGTATTTAAAAACCTTATTGTGAGATGGGATCCATAGGTTTCATCAGATTGCCAAAGGAATCCTTGATATACACAAAATGACTGAGCGCTCCTGATCCCTGCATATTAAAGTTTCCTTTCTGCTCCAGATCATAGAATGGTAAGGAGAAATTTTGCATCTGCCTAAGAAAGAGCATGGTATGGAGGGAATGCTTCATTAGAGTTCACAGAACCCAAATTCTAATTCCTTCTCTGATACTTGTTACCTGTATTTTATCTTGGAGAAATCCTTTGGCTTCTCTGGGCCTCAGTTTCCTTACCTGTAAAAGTGAGGGAACTTGGACTAAATGAGCCTTAAGTTCCCCTTTAATCTAAATCTTTGATTATATGAACTTTGGAGAAACATGTGTGTGCTTTTCAAGGAAGGTGGGATTGGAAACAAAATTGGTCTTCTACCCTTGCAAACTCTACTCAGTTCTAGTATTTCTCATGTCTTCCTGATGTGCTTTATGAAGATGTCTGCCCTGATTTAGTCCATTCTTTTCCAACCCTACTTCACGTGAGATAAAATGAACTGTCAACATAAAAATTTATTCAGTACAATTCAATAGCTATTTATTAAGCACCTACTATCTTCTGGCACTGTGCTAAGAGCTCAAAGACCACTGTATACATGACAATCACAGCTTCCAAACACAAACAGGTGTTTGAGACCTCAGCAATTTTGAGAGAGTTGTGTGAAGAAAGATTACTATAAGAAAGATACAATCTGAACTAGAGATTTTGTGTAAGACAAATGATCATTTGCCATTACCACATTCTTCTCTCTTCACAGTGTTATCTGAAGGTGCTGCTCATCATCATATTAAGCTACTTTTCTGACCTTTGTTCTAATACAGCTATTTAGTTCTCTGGATTGGTTTACTTGATCACCTTTTTGGATGCACTGCAGCATGGCACAACATCTGACTTCTGTATTAAAGTAATAACAAGCATCTACCTAGCAATTTCAGTTATATAGGTGCTTTCCACTTTGGAAAGCACTCAACAAATAGTATTCTATTCTATTCTCACAACTTCACTATGTAGCTGCAATTGTTATTCTTATTTCAGAGATGAGAAAACTGAAGTAACTTCATCAAGGTGAAATAACTTGCCCAAGGCTACACAGCTAGTAAGTGTCTGAGAAAGGATTTGATTCAGGTCTTCCTCACTCCAAGTCCAGCACTCTAGGCACAGAACCACCTATACATTTCTTTTTTTTTCTAAGCAATTGGGGTTAAGTAACTTGCTCAACGTACACAGTCAGTTATTTCTGGGTGTGGTGCTGAGTGTCTGAGCCCAGGATTCGATCTCCAGATCATCCCAACACTGGAGCTGGAGCTCTTACTTGCTGAGCCACCTGGCTACCCCTAAGCAATTGGGGTTAAGTAACTTGCTCAAGGTTACATGGCCAGGTGTTTCTGGGTGGGTGGTAAGTGTCTGAGCCCGGGATTCAATCTCCAGGTCATCCTGACACTGGAGCCGGTGTTCTTACTCGCTGTGCTACCTGGCCGCCCCACACCTATACATTTCTAATATGGCTTGGGCTATATCCTTTTCTACTCAGGTATGTTCTTACCCTCCAATCTCATTAAAATGAGGATTTGAACTCTTCTTTACTCCAAGTTCAACCAATATCCAGCATTTGAAACTGCCTCTAGGGACAAAGATGGGGCTTGAATCCTGGGCTTTTGTCTTCAAATCCAGAGATTTTTCCAAAGAACTTCATTGGTGTTGTACCTCGAAAACTACATGCAATTGCAGCTAACATCTCCCCAAAGGGTATAGAATATAATGAAAAATTACACTTCTATCTACTGATTTCTTATTATGAGACTATAAGACACTTTATGTCTTCATTACATGGTTTGAGACTAATCCTCTTCACAATACAATACATATGGTCTAAGCTAGAAGAATACTTGAAAACTATGTGATTTTGTCAGCCAAGGAACTCCCAGTTTTGGAATTCCCTCTTCATCAAGGTAGATCATAATGATCTATTACTAGTCAATTAGAGAGTTGCCTAAAGGTAGATCCTAATGATCTGTGACTAGTCAGTTAGTCCTGGGGAGCTGACTAAAGCAGATAGAGGTTAAGTGAAATGCCCAAGCTCATACAGCTAGCAACTGTCTGAGGCTTGACTTCAGCACTCTATCCATGACTCCTTGATACCTCCATAAAGGTAAAAATTTTCGATTGCATAAAAATTCTGACAGCATCATAAATTTTGAGTTTAAAGGGACCGTTGAGGTCATCTAGTTCAAGTTTCTCATTTTATAGAACCCAGAGAAATGATTGATTTGTCCAAAATAATTCAGGTAGTAACAAAGGTGGGATTTGTATCTAGATCTTTTGACTTCAGATATAATGCTCTTTCTGCTATATATTATGTTACTTGTTGTCCAGAAAATACTCCTATTGGTTGGTGGATTGAATCTGCATTTCAGGAAACTAATGCACCTTAATAGAATTGTTCACAAATACTTACAAAGGACAGGAATGGCAAACATAAAAGTATTCAAATTTTCTTTCAGGGCAGAAGGCAAATGCACAACCAATCTGGTGTGAACTGACTTTCACCATCTATTGAAAGAAGGATAGAGTTAGGTATGCTTTGAGCAACTGTTGTTCTATAATCCCTCCTTATTTTGCCAGATGGGTGATTTTATGATCCATTGTCCCTGATGGTGAAATCTAGCTCTGGTTTGAGGTTAGAGAATGAGTTTAACTTTAGTAATGCTAATTTGTGTACTAGTTAAAGGACTGTGCTTATTAAATTTAAAACCATCATAACCAACTCTGGATCTATGCTCCTACTCTACCCAGACAACTTGTAAATGCAGGTCTTTCATCACAAGTCAGAAAGGAATAAATTAATTAGCAAAAGGTTTTAAAAGGATGGGTTATGGTTGAGGGTCATTAGTGTCATCTATGTGTTTGAAAAATATGGCTATACATATACATATATGTACATACATATATGTATATATATATATATGAATATATGCTATACCCCTTAGTAGCAAAATACTACTCAGTTAAAGTTAATAAAATCCTACTGTGTATCAGGTGTTGGGGTAGGTATGATGGAAAAAAATGAAATTGCTGCTAAGAAGCATATATTTTTTTTCTTTTTTTTTTAAGCAATCGGGGTTAAGTAACTTGCTCAAGGTTACACATGGCCAGTTATTTCTGGGTGTGGTGCTGAGTGTCTGAGCCCGGATTTGATCCAGGTCATCCCAACACTGGAGCCGGTGCTCTTACTTGCTGAGCCACCTGGCCGCCCCTGAAGCATATATTTTTTTTAAAAAAGCAATTGGGGTTAAGTAACTTGCCCAAGGTTACATGGCCAGCTTTTTTGTGTGGGTGTTAAGTATCTGAGGCCAGAACCAATCCCGGGTCCTCCTGACTCCCGGCCGTCGCTTTTACTCACTGTGTCACCTAGCCGCCCCTAAGAAGCATACTTTTAAAAGATTTTCCCAGGTAACTAAGCTCTGACACATGGAGACTGATGATAAGGAATTATATTTAGGCTGATTGTTAATTACTCATGATATACATCAGAAGGATTCTTGTTTTATTTTTTTTCAATTGACCCCAAAACTATAGTCACACATCCTGAATAATAGAAGAACCAAATTCTGGCTTCTGGGCAAAAGAGAATACAGAAAAGTCATGACCATAGCTATGCAGTAATCACAACTTCTTTTATTAAATATGACAGCTCATAAGATATTTTGCATATGTGGTTTAATTTAAGCCTTTCATCAGTCCTCGGATCTAGACAGAGAATGGATTATTGGCCTCATTAACAAGAGAGGAAATTAAGACCTTGGGCAGGTTACAACTGTGGTATCATCTTGAAATTGGAAGGGACATCTAGTTCAAGCCCCTCAAAAGTAGCAGAGTATAGATTTGGATGTAAATTTTTCCATGACAAATTTAAGTCATTTAGTCTCAAGAGGTCTCACTATATCAGCAAGAAAATCCTTTCACTCCTCTCTCATTGATTCTTAGTATCATTCCTGGAAACAGGAGTTCAAAACTTTTCTTTCCAATCTTCCCTCACCACGTCCTTGCTCCAGACATGCAGCTGAAGACTTTGCCTCACACTTTACCAAAGAAATAGAGATCATTCCCTTCTAGTTCCCTCTTCTCTCCTATACATCTTAAAACATTTTATTGTTTTTTATATGCAACTGGGAAATAAGATATACAGGCACTGAGCTATAAAAATCCATCTTGCCCTACTAGAAAGTTAGGGGGGAGATAGGGGAGGATATAAGAGAGAACAGACTGGGAGAAGGGGTATTCAGTAGGCTAGCTATCTTGGGGTGGGAAGAGATGAGGAGAAAATTCATACTTCAAAATCTTGTGGAAATGCATGTTGAAAGCTAAAAATAAATAAATAAACTAAGAAAAAGAAGCAAAACGCACAAAACAAAATAATCCCAAAACATTTTAACCTTATCCCCCATTCTCTCCTTTATTGAACCCCTCCTCCTTGTCAAGGCCATCTCTGTCTCCATTCTGGATGACATCTCTTCCCTTCTTCTTCAACAGAGTGTACTTACAATCATACTTTTTCTCTGTATTCTTCAACCTTTCTGTGTCTAATCGTTACTTCACATTTGCCTACCCTCATGCTTAAGTCTCCCTCTTCCTTAAGAATCCCTCACTACTGCATACCATCCTCTCTGCTATTCTCCTGTATATCTCTCGCTTTTCTCAGGTAAACTCCGAGATAGAAACTATTTATACTCCTTTTCCCTGCTTCCTCCCCTAGTGGACTTTTGAGTTATCATTCAACTGAAACTATTCTTTCCAAAAGAATCCCCTTTATCACCAAATCTAATTTCCCCCTTAATTTTCATCTTTTTCATCCTTTCTCTTGCATTTGACACTGCCAACCATTCTCTCCTCATAAATACTCTTTTCTCTGGGTGTTCATGGTAATGCCATTCTCTTGGTTCTCCTACTATCTATCTGACCCCTCCTTGTAAGTCCTTTTTTTTTTTACTGATTCATCATCAATATCATGCTCATTAACTGTGATCTGCCTTGGGCTCACTTCTCTTTCTATATTCCATCTCTTGGTGATGTCATCAGCTTCTACAGATTTAAGTATCATCTCTATTCTGATAACTCCCAGACCTATCTATCCAACTCGAGTATCTCTCCTGATCATTCTCCTTTGGCTCTAGTGAATATAATGCTTATTTCTGATCAGATGACTCCAAAATCTACATACCCATCCCTCTTATCCTCCTTGAAATCTAGTCCTTCATGGTCAATTGAATCTGGACATCTTTATCTAGATGTTCCACTGGCAGCTAAATAGGTCTAAACTTGAACTAAGCATCTTCTATTTCTATTGATGGGACTACCTCCAGTTATTTATGTTTGAATCATTCATGACTGTTACCTCTCACTCATCCTTATGAAATCTTTCAATGAGTTCTACGTCATCGTCCACCTCTCTTGCCTCTGTCCTCTCCTCTGACCTACCATAGCCATCATTGTAGTTATCACCACTTGCCTAGGCTGTTGTCATAGCCTTATGACTGTTCACTTCTAATCTCTCCTCTCTCCTATCCATTCTTCATATAGCCACAAAAATAAATTTTAGAAGACATAGACTTGATCAGAGAGGCAGTGTGGCTGAGTAAAGAAAGAACCATTTTTGAAGTCATGAATACTAGAATTCTAGTCTCTCCTTTGATACATAATGGCTCTATCACCCTGGAAAAGTCATTGGATTTCTATGTACTCTAAGAAAAGCTTGAAGACTCTGAGTTGCATTGAAGATGCTGGCTTGTGGTAAAAAAGGAGTTTTCTCATCTGGCTGTCCCTTATATCACTGAAATTACAGGTCCATCCAATTCTATGCTCCTATAGGTTTGACCATGCCACCATCTTGCTTAAAAAGCTATCAGTGGGTATCTCTTCTCTCTGAGACAAAATAAAAATTCCTTAGCTTGACATTTAGGGTCCTCTGTAATCAAGTTCCATCTTGTTTAGTTACTCAATTTCACTTTACTGGTTTTTTTTAGCCACTTTGTTTTAACCAATCCAGACTGCTAACTGTTACCCAGACACAAAATTCCATCTTTAGTCTCTTTATTGAAAAAAAAAATAATTTAACCCACACCTCCCATACCACAATTCATTCTGTCCTCATTTCTGCCTAAGGCTCATCTCTGGTGTTATCTACTCCATGTTGCCTTTGAAGTTTTCCCAACTGAAAGTGTTTCCTCTCTCTTCATATATTCTAGAACACTTTGGATCCTTCCTCTGACCCCATCACTTCACTCTCTGTGTACTTATATCCTCCTCCTCTATCACTCTCAACTGAATGTAAACTTCTTGATTTCTGAAAATGGGTTGCATTTATATTTGTGTTTCAGGTGCTTGGTGCATATAATATAAACTTAATTCATAATTCACAAGTGAATATTCGTCTTTATCTCCTTGGGAGTATTATTAACGAATTAGCAATTACTTAGAAATACTTCAGTGACACAGAAAATAGTGGATATTACTCTCATGGACACCAAATCTTTATATATTCACCTGGTTATATGAACTAAGGTGAGTGGTATTCATCACTCTTGTGCCATATTGGAACTCTGTAACATTACTATACCATTTTGTAAGAGTACTATACCACAAATGGATTATATCAAGCCACAATCTGGGAGATGTAGACATGTAATAAACTTCATTGCAAGAAGCATCTAAAAATAAAGAAAATTCAATATAGATTACTGGAAGCAGGAAGCAGCATTATACAGGAAGAAGAACAATGATTTTTAAGTTAGAAAATTTATGTTCAAATCACATCTAATGCTTAATGTTTATGGAACACTGAGCAACTCTCTTAAATTCTTCTAGGCCCACCTTCCATATTTATAAAAATGAAGAGGCTTGTACTATGAGTGACCTACAAAGTCTTTTCTCCCTCCATCATCTTAAACACATTAAGGTAAATTTGGAGTGAACAATCTTTAATTTTGATAGGCAAAATAAAATACATTGCCCTCCATTAGAACAATAAATTAGAAAATAAGTGGGAGTAAGATATTGACCTTTTCCCCAACCTTTTTGTAGTTTGAATATCCTGTGTTTGGTTTACCAATATTTTTTCTGTCTCCCTTAAAATATCTGTAGTTTGTTTTTACATACTTTCAATAGTTCTTTCATTAGGAGGGCTGGTGGTGAAAGTACACTGCTCTGCCCAGCTTCTGGCATTTCTTGCAGCTTCTGGATTCCAAACCTTAAATGAAAAGGACATTGATATACCTTAAAAGTTTTGTGGTTGTTGTTTAGTCATTTTTCTGTCATGCCCAACTCTGTGACCCCTTTGGAGTTTTCTTGGCAAAGATCCTGGAATGATTTGCCATTTTCTTCTCATTTTACAGATGAGGAACTGAGGCAAACAGCATTAAGTGACTTGCCCAGGGTCACACAGAAAAGTGTCTAAGACTAGACAAGAACTCATGTAGATGAGTCTTCCTGAAATACAGGCCTGGAAGTTTGTTTACTGAGCCAAAAGTATATCATGTAAAATGGAGCTAAGATACAGTAAATTTCATCATCAAGGAATACAGATACCTCTCAACAAAACTACATCAGACACAATTCCAGAACTTTTCTATGCCTTTTGCCAATGACCTCAACCTGACACTGGTTATCTAGATACCACTTCCAGATTCCAGAGGGCAGAGGTCACCAGACAAGTGTGAGAACTCCAACCTATTATTCTTGACTCTCCCTTTTCTCCCAAGAGCTGGACAGATTTCTGAGGAGCTTCTCTTTAATACCTTAACCACCATCTACTCATATCACACCAGAATTTCTGCTTCCTGAATGGTTATAGGTTTCCATTTCCCCAGGTCCCTAGAAGCCAAATGGACATGGTCACTTGTACCACTTTGATGATCATAGATTC
Organism: Petaurus breviceps papuanus; assembly: GCF_028583685.1. Taxonomy (NCBI): domain Eukaryota; kingdom Metazoa; phylum Chordata; class Mammalia; order Diprotodontia; family Petauridae; genus Petaurus; species Petaurus breviceps. The sequence goes on from NW_027187351.1 coordinate 119,914, forward strand.
ACAGATTCACCAATTACAATCATTGAGATAAAATAGACGATCACCAAGACTTGCCATCTCCCCTTCCATTGTGCCCTGAGAACCACTGGGACTTTTTATTCTGCCCTTCAGACCCTTAGGCCTTTCCATCTTCCCTGCTGCTTCTCCTAATAACCACTGGGCTCTTCCAACTTGAACATGATCTCACCCATCTGTGTTGTCTCCTTCAATTGCTTTTTCTATTTGTATTCCTGATGCTTAAGACAGTGTTTGGTGCATGTTAAGTACTTAATGAATGTTTTATATTTGATTTCATTTGGTTCCATTCCATTTACTTGCCTTGATTTTAGATTCCTCATTTATAAAATGAAGATGTTAGCCTAAAACAGAGGTTATTAACTTTTTCTATATCATGGACCCTTTTTCCAGCCTGATGAAGATCATAGGCCCCTTTCTCAGAATAATGTTCTTAAATGTATAAAATGAAAAACATAGGACTACAAAAGATATCAATTATATTGAAATAAAAGTATTAAAATACATTAAAAATATGAATCCCAGGTAAAGAATCCCTGATGTAAGGTAATCTTAAAGTTCCTCTCTAGTTTTAAAATTATTGTCCTCCAAATAACATGTATGAACAGATTTTGGCCTGTTGCTAAGCTTTTATTCCATTTTTTCCCATCTAAGTATAGTATAACAAACTGTGCATGTGTTACTAGGCAAATATACTTAGAAACAGACCAACATGTCATAAAGCTGTTGGATTCCTATCCATTTGATTGGAAATGTACAAAGAATATCCTCCGCCCCAAAGATTCCTCCCAAAGAATTACCTTGTATATATAATTAGAAGTTTGAATTAAGCTGGTTTTATGCTTAAGGTGACCTCTGCCAAAATGTGCAAAGGGAATAATACATGTGGTTTACTAGGATAAAACAGATGATTGCCCTGACTGATTTAGAAATTACACCCTAGGTTCGACTTCAATATAGAAATTTTTGTGATGCTACACATTGGTTATACAATGGTTAATATTTTGAATGTCACTGTCAATATTTTATTAGATAAATATGTATATAGGTGTGTATATATGCATGTATGTAAATATATGCATACACATATATATTTCCTTTAAATGTGGCATTTGAAAATGTTTGCTCCATTTTTGCCTTTTTTTTTTGGAGGGCAATTGGGGTTAAGTGACTTGCCCAAGGTCACACAGCTAGTAAGTGTTAAGTGTCTGGGGCCGGATTTGAACTCAGGTCCTTCTGACTCCAGGGCCAGTGCTCTACTCACTGTGCCACCTAGCTGCCCCGGTTTGCTCCATTTTTAAACATGATTTTGTGAAATCTAAGGTTTATGTTTTTTAGCACAATGCATTTTTTATTATATAATGGAACTCAATGGGAAAATGAGATTCCTCATAGCATTTTACACTATTGACCTTCCCCCTTTTCTCTTCACCCCATTCTCTGATGTCATGTTTTCTACCTCTATAAGTATTCATTTTTTGCCCCCTATTATGGAGTTTAAGCTGGAAAGAAATTTAGAGGTCCTCATGTCCAACATGATACATTGAGAAGAATACTGGATTTACAGTTGAAAGACTAGGTTTCAAATCATGGGATTTCTGATGTGACTTTGGCAAGTCACTGCACACCTCTGCATCTGTTTACTTATTTGTAAAACAAAGGGCTTATACTTGATGTCCTGTAAGGTCTCTTCCAGCTCCAAATCTCTTATCCGATGATCCTTTCATATTTCCTAGGATGAAATTGAGTACCACATAGGTTTTGTGACTTGTCTCAAGTTACGTAGGTAATAAATGACACAGTTAAGACTGGACTGTTTTCATTCCAAATCCAATACTGTTTTCACTGCTCCACAATCCCTTCTCTTCACTCCAAAGATCTGCCCTTGGCTTTTCCTTCTTTTCTTTTTGTATCTTCCTTGTTGACAATTTCACCTATTCACCCAAATTCAACTATAATCTTTATGTAAATGACTTCCAGATCCATACTTTGAACTCTGACTTCTTTTTTGTTCTCCAGCTTATTTTTCTTCAGCTGATGATGCCATTACCAACTACTCAAACTTAATGAATCTAAAACAGAATCCATCACTTTTCACCCTTAATCTGATTGTGTTTTGTTTACCCCATGTCTATCAATGTCAACAATATTCTTCTGGTCACTCATACTTTTATATTAATCTTTGAATCAAATTTAATACTTCCTTCCCAGCCTACTTCATTCCATACATCATCCAACCAAGTCTTATCAGTCCCATCTGCTCCATATTTTTCACATGAATCTTCTTACTACCCCCACTATTATCACTTTCATGATCTCTTTCTTGGGCTACATTAATAGGTTCCTAGAATATCTTGTTTTCATTTTCCATCTTTTATCCCTCTAATCTATTCTACATACTGATGCCTGACACATTTTTAATTCACAGGGTTAATTGTATTTATCTAAGATCTCCCAAATCTTCTAAGTTGCACATGGAATTATGTCCAGATTCCTTATCTAGATCATTTATAGCCTTCTACTATCCAACCCCAATCCCTTTTTCTTTTCCCTTTCATACTTCTCTATTCTCCAGCAAAACTAGAATATTTGTGGTTCCCCAAATGCCTCCTATTTTCAGCCTTGAAACTTTCTTTAGACTTATCCCTCTACCTCAAACACTCCTCTCATCTTTTCCTTTTGAAATATTATCACTTGTTCTAAGCCAAGATCAAAGGACACTACTTCTATAAATTCTTTCCTAATTTTTTTTTTTTGCTTTTTGGAGGGGGGAAGGTAGGGCAATTGGGGTTAAGTGACTTGCCCAATTTCACATGGCTAGTTTTTGTGTTAAGTGTCTGAGGACGGATGTGAACTCAGGTCCTCCTGACTCCAGGGCCGGTACTCTATTCACTGTACCACCTAGCTGTCCTCTTTCCTAATTCTTTTTTTTCTTTTTTTAAAATGCATTATTAACTTCTGATTTACATCATTCGTTTCTGCCAGATTTTGAGTTACAAATTTTCTCTCCGTTTTCCCCCACCCATCCCCCCAAAACAGCAGTCCCACAGGATATACCCACCTCCAATCTGCTCTCTCCCATATTTTCTCCCACACCCATTTCGACTTTTCCATTGGATCTCTATGCCTCAGTGCCTGTCCTCTTTCCTACTTCTTGATCCCCCAAAATGATTACTTTATAATTTGATCTCATAGAAAGACATATGCCCTTTATTCATCTGCCATATTTTAATTATTATTATGTATTCTTTTAGTTGTGTTCATGCTTTAGCACCCCCTACTAGAGAGCAAGTAATTTGAGAACAAGGATCATATTTTATTCTTTGTCCTATCTCTCTATCATGGTTAAGTGGAAAGAGTCTTAAATTTGAGATCACAGAACAGAAGTTTAAATCTTGTTCTCCATCTTTTTCCTGAATGAGCTGGGCAAATCACTTAAAACTTAGTTTATTAATCTATGAAATGAGAGAATTGGAATAGCTGAAAACTATGATATAATTTCCTGACATCTCTATACCATGTCATCTGTACTATAGCCATTATCCTCATCTCTCTTCCATACCTGTCCAAAACTTTGGACTCTATCCCTGTAATGTCAACCTCTAATTGGTCAGCTGTCACTTTATCTTGCCAGGAAACAAGAATCTATACCACTTTTCCCTCTTTCTAGAAAACTTTTAATTATTGTCTTCCTTCATTAGTTCCTTGAAAGCTGGGATTGTATTACTTGTTTGTATTATCAGTGCTTAGTACAGTACCTGACACATAGTAAAGGCCTAATAAATACCATATCTATCTACTTCCTAATATGATGGCATAAGATTGCTTGTTTCACACACTAAAAAGATACAAGTACTATGCTTCGTTAGTTTAGAACTAGTTTTTAGTCTATTTTTAGCTTTCTGATATTTGCTTTCTAGTCCACAGTAGACTGGCAAATTATATCACAAAATGTTTGAGGATCATTGCTCTAATGACATCTACCAAGTTGCACAACACAACGCCTGTCTTGGTAGAGGGAGTTCTAACAGTCATGAAATCCCACACCCTTGTTGTATGAATAAATCCTGAGGAGAAAAGATTAGTCTGGATGAGTGAAAATTCTGTGGAATAAAGTCTAATTATTATTAACTGAGTTTGCTAAAGGCAGGATAACCTTGAATTATGAGTTATAGAAGGAGAAAACAAAACATAATTAGGAGGATGGGGATAGGGGGGGGTTGAATTGAATGCTAAACAGCATGAGCTAAGATGAAAGAACGAGAACTTAATAGTCTGTAAAACAAAAACAAAGCAGTGAGAATTAATGTGTAATCAGAGATAAAAAGTAGGTGAGTAAGATTGGGTCACTGGTAAATATGATGATGGTTGGGAACTTCTGTTTTATTTGGAAGGCGATTGGGAATCATTAGAGAATTGTAGTGACATCCCAAAAGGGTTTTCCTACTTGTAGAGCCAGCAATTAGTAGAGAATATCTAAAGTTCATAGTCAAGGTGTTATTACAGTTTTGTGGTGGGAAGATAACTTTATAGGTAGTTTTAAGAAACAAATAAGGCAACAAGAGTAATAGCAGCTCATGTTTGTCTCTTAGAATCTGTTTCCCTTTGAAGCTCAAGGATGTCTCCTACACAAAGCCTTTCCTGGCCTCCCCAGCCACTAGTGTCTCCCCACTAACATTGTCTTGTATTTATTTTTAACATATATTGTTCAAATTTTACATGTATACCTCTTCTGATGGAATATAAACTCCTTGAAATCGGGTATTTTTATTTTTGCCTTTATATCCCTAGTAACTAGCACAGAGTCTAGAAAACGTTGTTCAGTCATTTTAAGTTGTATACGACTCTTCATGAATCCATTCAGGGTTTTCTTGGCAAAGATATTGGAGTGCCCTGTCACTTCTTTCTCCATAGAAAAGAGTAGGAGTTTATTATTGTGGATTGTTTAGTGATTTCATAAAAAAGTCCTTTCAATGTAGAAAATCTAAGTTGTTTCATCAATTCTACTGTGTCTTCAATTAAAACAATCAATTAGAAAGTATTTATTGATAATATATGTGCCTAACATTCTTGTATTCAAGGGTGGAATTCAAGGGAAGCTTAATATATGTTTTTTTTTCTTTCAAACTTTTGGGATCTTACTGTCTATTTGTAGAGTTAAGACTACCACCTAGTACTAGCATTAGAGAAAAGTATTAGAAAGCTAATTATTTTTACTTTATTTCCCCAGTGTCTAACAAAAGGTTTAGTACAGAGTATACAAGGAATATTGAGCAAACGTGTTAAATTGAACTAAAATGACTAACTCTTTTAGCAACCCCTAACTCAGTCTAAAAAATATTGTAAAGTCCCCTTTTAGATGATTTCAGCTTAGACTCTGAAAGAGTGGACTCAATGGCTTTCTGAGGTTGCTACCTGTACTATAATTTTGTCTCTGGAGATCTGATGAGAAAAAGTCAATAAAACTTGATCTCCATTGACTCATGTCAGTATTCTGTTATAATACAGCTTTTAAGATCTAGTTGTTCCTGGCACATAGTAAGCATTTAATAAATGCCAGTTGACTTTCTGATGACTATCCAGATTTTGAGGAGAAAAATTAGTCAAAGACCATCCCAATTATTGTTGTTTCAAATGACGAACCTTATCCTAGTGTTCAGGAAGGGTTAGACAGGATAGGCTTGGCATCTCAACAAAAATCAAATAGTTCTTGACTTCAAGGAGCTTATATTCCAACAAAGGAGATTATATATACACATAGAAGTATGAACAAAAATATGTAAAAATAAATACAGGGCAATTTTACTGGTGAAAATCTTAGCAGTTGGGGAGATCAGGAAAGGTTTTGTATAGGAGGTATCCTTGAGTTGAGCTTCAAAAGAAAACAAGGATTTTAAAAGGCAAAGGTGAGCTATTGTCACTCTTACTGCCTTATTTGTTTCTCGAAACTATCTTTACTTCTATCTCTTATTTAAAAAAAAAACAGTGTTACAGAGATAGGTATTAGTTTCTTTCTCCCAGGATCCTGTAAAGAACAATGTGACATTGAAAGCAGTCTTTTATGGGATGAAACAACATTCATTCTTTTTAAGGTGAAGTATATTCTCCCCTCTCTTGGCTATTCTTACTGGGGTTTCAAGATTGAGATTCTGAAAAGGTCTATACACAAGAACTAATTAAAGTAATAACTTGAACGTCACCATAACTTACTATCAAGGGTGGAATTCAAGGGAACCTTGAATTAAAAAAAAACAAACTTACTATCTTCAGCATGTTCCCAGTAGTTGGTTCTACATTTCTTCCTATTTCATTGAATTTTCCAACAATTTCTTCTTGGACTTTTGGGTCACTTGTTGACAAAGTAGGAAAGAAAGCATCTACCTAGGGTTGAACAAACAAAAATTCCTGTAATTTTGAAAGTGATTTCCTTTAAGTAAAGCAAAGATATTAGAAACATAAAATCTCAGAGGTGGAAGAGTCATGGTATTATAGAAACATATATTTAGAGTTGGAAGGGAACTTTGAGGACATCTAGTCTGAACTAGTCCAAAACACTTATTTTAAAAACACACACACACACACACACACACCACACCACACCACACCAGGCTGATGGACAATGGGAAGAGATTTTTCAAGGTCCCATAAGTAGAAAGTTTCCTCAGAAGTTATCTAGTCCAATAGTCTTCTATACTATATGTGTCAAGTAATTGAACCTCTTCTTGAAAACCTTTAGTGAAGGGAAATTCAATCATTCTACTTTTGAGTAACTCTAATTGTGTTTATTTTTCCTTGGATTGAACTGAAATTTCCTTCTTTGTAACTGTGATGCTATTCTGAATAACAGATACATAAGTGATTCCAGTAGCTGTATTATTTATTCAGTGTTATAATTGTGAATTTCTAGACCTGGGTCTTATCCTTAGTCTCCTAGTATCCTACAAGGAGTGAAATCATAAGAGTATGCTTCATAATGATAGATACGTACCTTCCCAATAGTCTCTTGGAGCAATATCACCCAACACATAAGTGCCAGGGGCAGCATCTCTGAGAAGAAATAAAGAGTATGTCAGAGTGATCAAAAAGAAAATGAGACAATAAGTAGGATTTATTGGTGTGTGTGTGTTTTTAAAATTATATGAAGTTTTACTTTCCAGAAGCAATTGAACTTCTGAGTCAACTTGAAATTCTAATGTGGAATGTGACACTCTCATGTGTAAGTGATAGGTACCTATGGATGATGATGATGATGATGATGATGATGATAATGGCTGGGAATAGATGCTTAGATGCTCCAGAGGCAAAGTCTTCTGACCCCTAGTACCACGAAGACAAACTTACAATCACAAAATAGGCAGAGACTTCCAAAGGTCAATTTGTCTATTCTCATACTGCTAGGCAGTATGAAATTTACATGTTTTTGTTCACTTTCATGAAAAGGGGATTCCATTATTAGTCAGAGAATATAGCACTAATCACCCCTACCCCAATTACTTATGAGCATATTTTCAATGACTTTGTTAAACATCCATGGAGACTCTATGGCAGGGGTGGGGAACCTACAGCCTTGAGGTCATATGTGACCCTCTAGGTCCTCAAGTTTGGGTCATTGACTGAATCTAAACTTCACAGAACAAATCCCATTAATAAAAATATTTGTTCTATAAAACTTGGACTCAGTCAAAGGCCACACCCAAGGACATAGAAAGTCACACGTGGCCTTGAGGCTACAGGTTCCCCACCCCTGCTCTATGGAATTTACCTAAGCTGCAAATCTAGGAACTCCCCATGTAACTATCCAGTCTAATTAAACTTAAAAAGTCCCTTTCCCATAATTGTATAACCATTTACTGGTAAGATGCCTTTTATAGAACAAGAATTACTTTCAAATATAATCAGCATCATGTCACACAGGAAGAATGTGATGGAATGGCTAAGGTCCTACACCCCTGGCTCTTTTTCCAGCGATAAGACCCTTCCGAGACTGAGGTATTATTCATCTACCACTTTTTATTACCTCTGTGGCTAATAATATCTTACTATCCATTGTCCTCCCTATCCCTGCATTACTCAATTAGGAGTAGAGGGTTTGAAGGAACATAATAGGAACAATTTACATCTACCTCCCACCTCCCAATCTTTTATCCCTGTATTACTTAGCTCCAGTCCCCTTATACCCCAACATAAGCCTCCTAATTGTCCAGTCCTTCTACTTTTCCCATTTTGGATTCCTGTTTTCTAGTCAGCAAACTTCCCCTCATTATATACCTCTTTCTTTTGAACTCTTTTCATCTATTAACCTTTACTTAGATGTGGCTATATCCAGAGGATCATCCTCTAGCTCTTGCCGTACTTCACTTTGCACCCCCTCAGTCCTTCAAAACAGAGACAGACATATGCATACATATATACACAGCCTGATGAGTAAATTCTTCCTCTTGTATTCCTTTCATCTTCTGTAAATCTAGCTTTCTCTCAAAGACACCAGCATCTCCTGGCATCCTCTTCAAGGCTCCTTCTCTCAAATCCACAGGCACAACTGGGTACTCCTTCCTCTGCACTGCCACTTCTAGACTCCACCTTTACTGCCATCACTCATCAATATCTCCTTCTTTGAAGTTCACATAATTCATATTTTCCATCCAATCTACATCATGGAGGCTATTGTGTAGTGTCACCAGGTCATACTTGCTCCTTTTTAAAGGTGCATAGCAGAAACCTATCATCTTCCTTTCTTTCTCAACTCCTGCTTTTATACAAGGAGACTTTAGCCTCCATTTTAATGCTCCTTCAAACTCTCTAATCTCTCAATGATTTAATCTTCTTAGTCCCATAGCCTATTATTTCACTCTACTTCAGCCAGGTACGGGAATGATCAAACCTTGGATCTCACCACTAGTCACAAATGGTCTACTTTCTTAATTAAAAATTATCAATTATCTATTTGACCATAACCTCCTAGTATTTCATTGCTTCCTATTCTCCAACCCTCCTAAAATTATTGTCTACCTTTGTGGCTTTTAATCCATCTACCCCTCAGCATTTTCTCAGGTTATTACTTTTGCTCTGACTTCACTTTCTTCCCTTCTCCATCTCAACACTATAACTAGTTATTCATGATTTTATTGATGGGGATTTATTTCACTTGTTGAGAATGAATTCTCCTTGTCTTACCATCACTCATTCCTTAACAAACCTCAGCCTTGACTCATTCTTATAATTTGCTTCCTCTATCCCTGCTAATGTGATGTTGAATTGAGCTAGAGGAATTCATATAACTTTGATTACAGTGTACATTATAAATCCATGTTATCCAACTTCAATTAGGCCCTTATTGCAGCAAGACAATCCTTTTATCCCTCCCTAATTGATAACTTAACTCAAGTCCTAAGGAAGCTATCCCAAATGTTTTCTTTTCTCTTCAAGCCTCCCACAATACTCTTTCCCTCCTCTGTCAGCTCAGGACCTCATTGAGAACCTGAAAAAACTGAGGCCATTGAATTACCATCTTTTAATACCCTTCTTTTAATCTAAAAACTCTTTGAACTTCATACCACACACTCTCTTTTCCCCTCAGTCTTTGACAATAAGGTTGCTTTTTTCCTTGCATGTAATTACCTTGATCTTGCCCTTCCATCTCTAATGAGAGTCTGCAACAATAGTCATCCCTCTTCTTTATCTAATATTCAACCTCTCTCTATTGGTTCTTTCCTTACTGCCTACAAACATACTCAAGCCTCCCCTATTCTTTTAAAAAGCATTTAACCTAACCATACTTCTAAGCTATTGTCTTAAATTTTTCCTTTGTTTATCAAACTTTTAGAAAAAAACTATCTATATTAATTGCCTCCACTTTTTCTCCTCTTACCCAATCCTTAAACATTTGTGATCTGGCTTCTGGACTCACCTCTAAAATGAAATAAATCTCTTCAAAATTACCAATGATTTTTTAATTGCCAAATCTAATGGTCTTTTTTTAGTCTATATCCTTCTCAGTATATTTGCTACATGTGACAATTTTGGTCATGCTTTCCTCCTAAACTCTTGCAATTGGGTTTGCATGACATTTCTTTCTATTGGTCTTCTTCCTACCCATCTGATTGCTTTTGAGTCTCCTTTGCTGGTTCTCCATCTATCTTATAACCACTAATAGATATCCCCTAAGAATCCATACTGGTCCTTCTCTTTTTTCTCTATCCTGTCTCTCTTGGTGACCTCATTAGCTCTCCTTGATTTAATTATCACCTATATGTAGGTGACTCACCAATCTGTATAAACAGACTCAGTTTTTCCCCTGAGCCAAGGTCCCACATTACTGATTCACTTTTGCACATCCCAAACTCATGTTCTGTAGATATCTCAACATGTGCAAAGTAGAGCTCATTACATTTTCCATCAAATCAATCCCTCTTGAAAATTTCCTTATTTTTGTAAATAGCATCACTATTCTTCCAGTCTCCTAGTTTTATAACCTTGGAACTATCCTTGATTTTGTACTCACAAGGATGAAATCACTTGCTATTTCTACTTCTGTAATATCTCTCACATTCAACACCTTTCTACTTTCAGTTACTTTCTAAACCAGGTGCTTATCATACCTCACCTAGATTATTGCCAAAGCCTTCTAATTAATCTCCCTTGCCTAATGCCTCTCCTCACTTCAAGTTATCCTTTATAGTGCTGCCAAAGTGAATTTTCATAAGCACGGAACTGACTATCATCCCCCTACTGTACTTGGTAGTTTTCTATTGCCTCTAGAATTAAGTGTAAACTACTTTGCTTAGAGTTAAAACCTTTTGCATCCTGGTCCCAACCTATCTTTTATGACGTTTCATACATTGATCCTACTCTTGCACTCTGCAATCAAGTCAAATTGGCCTTCTTTCTCTTCTTCATATATAACACTCTTCTTTTCTTCATGCCTTTGAACTGTCTGCTCCTCATGTCTAGAAGTCATTCTTCACCTGTGCTTTAGAGATTCCTCTTTTTCCTTCAAGTTCAAGTAACACCTTCTCCCTCAAGCATTTCCCAACCTTTCTTCCAGCTGCTAGTCCCCTCCCTCCCAAACGACATCATTCTTTTTTTATCTACATACTGTATATATTTATTGGCATCCTTGTTGTCTTCACCACTGGATTATCAACTTCTTGTGATTAGGGGTTATTATGTTTCTATCATAAGGACCTGGTACAAAATAAGTCCTTAAATGTTTATTTATTTATTGTTTCTAATTTTTAATGTTCATAGATTTCATTTTATTCATGTGCATAATCCAAATGTTTTTTGCTTCAGTTATAACTTTCACCTTATTCTGTTTTCAGTAGAGATAAATGAGACATATTCACTCATCCTTGAAGGTTTTCCTTGTAACCCTTGCTGTAGAGCCTTCCCCCCACTCCAGAATTTATATATTTTCTCCAAAAATTTTGAGAGACTCTCACATACTATTCAGGTAAAAAAAAATGGAGAGCTTAGAACTGTTAAGTGAAATGAATTCAGAAAATTTTCATATTTGTATAGAAAGTTATATTTGAAGCACTCCCCATGTTTATCTCATCCATTTTCATAGCATCCCTTATTGAAGATGACATTTGGCAGAAGTTATTATCTCTTTTTGCAAATGGGGAAGACAATGGGAGAAGAATTTTTAACATTTAAGGCAACATAGTACTGTGTAAAGGGTGTTGTGTTTGGAGTCAGAGGGGCTAGATTCAAATCCTGCATCTGCCACTTCCTACCTATTTGACCTTAGGCAAGTAACTTATTCCTCACCTGTAAGATGAGAGGACTGAACTAGATGCCCTCTGATGTCCCTTCAAGCTTGAAATCTATAATCCAATGATCTTCCTTAAAATTGCTAGTAGATTCTGAAATGATGTTGTTGCTTTTGATGAACAAATATCACATTCTACCTACCAGAGAAACCTTTACATTTTCTGCTCTTCTGTTCCCAATAAACTTCTCTTGATCAGCCTGCTCAAGGTATATATTAACTGAGAAATAAATTCCAGTGCCTTGTGCATTTGATACGCTGTCCTTTCACTTTTTCTTGACTATCCACTTCAGCATCCTCCTTCAGATTGCTACATTGTGTAAAAAGATTAGCTCAAAGAAGATTATAGAAAGCAAACTGGCTTAATGAGATTCTTTTTTCCTATATTAGTTATGTTTCATCCCCCAGGACAATGATTTAATTCTCAGGGACAATTGCTTCTCCTCCTTCTGTTCATTCTCATCATACCATGATAGAGAGCTAGTTTGATGTCAAGTCAGCATCAGTCATCTGCTTCTGATGAAATCCATTCCAGTGTGTATGATATATTTATATGTTCATCCAAATAAAAATAAACCTAAGTAACTAATTTCAATAATCAATTCGTTAATATTTTATCTATGAATCATATGTTGAGGTGAAAGAGAGAAGATGCCATTCAAGGTGGAAAAAGTCTGTTCCCTTTCTGTGATTCAGTTTCTGTATTGTAAAATAAGGGGATTGGACTAAATGATCTCTAAGGTTTCTTCTAACTCTAAACCTAGAACCTATAGCCAATTGATATCATTGGATCATATATCAGATGTCTTACCTGTAATAGGAAGCTAGGAGGGAAAAGAAGGTCCTGTGTCTTTGAGAAGATCAAGGCATTAAGAATGGGCTTTAGCACAGCAATATATACCTAGGATGCATAGGCATCCTCCTTCCTGTTTATTCACTATATATTGCACAAGGTGTAAGTCATGTGTCAAGGAGAATATTAAAGCTCCTTAAAAAGTATTTCATGTACTTCAGGAATGATGTAAAATGTTTGTTTCATTGTGTCATTGAGCTCAATTAATATGGGTAGGACTTTCAGCAATTTATCATAAATAACTGCAGTAATGACCATTGGGAAAGACTTATATTTACCTCTTTATGTCGGTGGGATGCCATGAAATATATGCTGGATTTCTTCCCTCTTTTAATGGGTTTCCTTTTTTTATCTTTGGGAAAATAATTTATGTAGACTTTTGTTCCAAATTCAACAGATTACGTGATATAAAGGATGAATCTTCAAAAAATAGATGAAATGTGAGGCTCACTAAAATTTTATAGGTATTTAATTTCTCTTTCATTTTTATTCTTTTTTGTTTAAAAAAATGACAAGCCATTAAAGAAAATTCTCTGTCAGGAATACTTACAGTTTTAATGATAGTAAAGAAGTCTTTCTTTTACCTGAGAGTCAGAAAAGTTAAGCTAGAAAAAGTTTTCAAACATTATAATAAGATGGGGAAAGGCAACAGGGAAAAGGAGAGAGTTTAGAACTCAGAAAAAAAAAGAATATAAAAAAATCCAATAGGCAGATCAACAAACATGAGAATAATACTAATACTTCAAAAAGTTATAATGGGATAGGATCCTAGAATTTAGAGCTGGAAGATATGTTAGCCAAATATCACATCGGCTTAGGCAATTCTATATTCTCATACTTGCACCAAATAATTCTGCTCCATATTTCTTCCAATATATATATATATATATATATATATATACATTTATGTATTCATTCATTAATCAAATATTTGTAAGCATCAGACAACATGTTCTGAGTGCTTGGGGAAATAAAAGTGTTTGCAAAATTTTGTCCCTGCCTTTCAGAGCTTATAGTGTAATACAGGAAATAACATGTGGAGACAACTATCATACAAAGAAGGGAATAATTTGAGGGTCATAAAAGAAATATAAATCAGGTTGCAGGTAAGTTCCGAGAAAGGAGAGATGCATCAGTTTCCTTTGAATCTTCCTAGTTTTTTTATTTGTTCGTTTGTTTTTTTGTTCTGTAATAGGTTGGAAAGGGAGGCATAATGGTTGACATACTTACTGGATATGTCCATTTTACCTTTAGAATTCTCCTATATTTTTATCACTTGGATTTCACCAGAGGAGAAAGTGTGTGCGTGTGTGTGTGTGTGTGTGTATGAGAAAGAGAGAGAGACTTACACAGACTCAGAATTAACATAAAAGGAGTTGCATCAGGAGACTTTAGTTCTTTGATAGGACATTAAAAATCAAGAACAATAAGAAACTAGATAGTTTTGGCCAAGTCAGGCAGTATTTACTACACACTGGATAGGGCCCAGTGCTTAGTGACCTTTCAGTATGCAGCATGAGTTTCTCTGACTCTTGGTCTTTTCTTCTCCATTTCTTGAATTTCCAGGGATTGGAATCTATTGCTACCTGGATGACAAAGCCCCATGGAGACCCAAGAGTCTAGGTGGAAAGAGAACAGCAGAATGTTAAGTGGAGGTTCTAAAGGGAATACACACCTACTTGGAAAAAAATATTGAATGACTCTAAACCCTATAATCCTTGGATGATCTGTTTATCAAAACAGAGATACCAACAAGAATAATAGATACAGATGAGGCTTTTACTCTTCTTTCCACCACTTATTTTTCAAGGGGATTATGCTCTTCTAAAAAGTCTCTTGGCAGCTTATTGTTGCAGTGGATACAGCAACAGACCTGGAGTCAGGAAGACCTAAGTTCAAATCTGGCCTTAGACACTTATTAGCTGTGTGACCCTGGGCAGCTCACTTAACCTTGTTTACCTCAGTGTCCTCATCTACAAAATGAGCTGGAGAAGGAAATGCAAAATAATCCAGTATCTTTGCCAAGAAAACACCAAATTGGGTCATAAAGAGTTGGGCATGACTTAAAGAACTGAACAACAACATCTCTTGGGTGTGGTTAGAATACATTGCACAAGGAGGGAAATAATGGAACTTAGGTCTTACTGGAAGTACTAGCCATTTGAGAATTTATTCTTGCTGTATCTTTTAAATTCCAGTTTGGTGAAACAAACATCCTTTAATCTACTAGGTGTTTGTGTTGTCCTTCTGAGTCATGTGAAGTTGGGAATTAGATCCGAATCTTAATGGAAGATGGAGCATAAGGTGTATTTGGAGGTTTTCCCAGTGCTTAAATCTTTGTGTGGAGGCAAATGAACCAATTTGTGATAAATTTTTGAAATATGTGAATAGTTTACTATTTTAAAACATAGACTGGGCCAAGGAACTAGGAAGTAGAGACACAGAAAGGCTTCTGCATATTGATACTTTCTTTATAGACCTATAGATATAGAACTGGCAGGAACCTCTGAGGCCATCTAGTTCAACACTGTCATTTATAGTTGTGGAAAGTGAGAACCAGAGAGTGTATTTTATGCAGAGTCCATCAAAGATGGTATTTATAACTCATTTCTCTTGACTCCAGAGCCAAAGCTCTTTCTACTGCATTACACTATTTTCCTGTCCTATTTCCTCTTTTGCCCATTTGTGGGGCAGGTATATCAGTGTATGGGCAGCTAGGTGGTACAGTGGATAGAGTGGCAGGTTTGGATTCAGGAAGACTCGTCTTCCTGAGTTCAAACCTGGCATCAGACACTTAGTAGCTGTGTGACTCTGGAAAAGTCATTTAACCCTATTTGCCTCAGTTTCCTCAGCCTTAAAATGATCTGCAGAAGGAAATGGCGAACCACACTACTATCTTTGTCAAGAAAAACCCAAATGGGGTCACAAAGAGTTGGGCATGATTGAAATGAATGATCCAACAATAAGCATTGGGGATGCTGCCTGTATGTGGTTTATCAAATTTATCCCTCTATCTCTGGTGCTTCTATATGAAGAAAAAAAAAGGTTGAAGCACTGACCATGCCTGCTAACTTACAAAGGGAAATAAATATTTTGTTAAAATGTAGATATAATGCAGGGTCATATTGCACATGATTTTATCAGTTTGTACTCATGGTCTTAGAATATTTCCTACATGAAACTGAGAAGTTAAGTGACTTGCTTCTGGTTGCACAACTAGTGTATATTTTTTTGTAAAGAAACATTTTGTCAGCTTGTCTGCAGTAGGTGCTTAATATATTTCTTGAATTGAAGAAAGGAATAAACTAGTAACTACATGAGGCAGATTATGAACTCTAACATTCCTGATCCCAAGTCCAGCAGTCTATTATACAAACTATCTTCTCAAGATGTCAGTCTGGAGTGGAATCTGGGTTTATCCCAATTCCTGGTCAGCTCTGTACATGAAGCAAAGAAGCTCAAAGTATTTTGACTCCCAGTGTTTAACACATATTAGCAGGGTAGTCAAAAGCAAGTAATTTAACCTCTATGTGTCCCAGAACTGGTTTTAAGTCATCCCTCAGGTTCTCCTTCTAAACACACTAGTTGTATGTTTTCTTGATTTTACTCCCTAGTTTCAATAAAGTTCATATCAGTTCACACGTCTTCCCATTTTCCTTGAAATTATTGCCTTCATCATTTCTTATAGCACAATAGTATTCTATCATGTTAATAGACCATAACTTGTACAGCCTTTGCCCAAAAGATCTCTCAGTTTCCAATACTTTGCAACCACAAAAAGAACTTCTATAAATTTTTTTTTCTATATAGGGTGGTTTCCAGTTTCTTTCAGCTTTTTGGGTTATAGACCTAGCAGTAGTTTCATTTGGTCAAAGGGTGTTGCACCCTTTCCACACACAGTCTCTCTAACATTTTTTTTGGTCAACGTTCCCAATTTGATATTTGCAGGGCAGTACTTTAAAGTTATTTTAATTTGCATTTGTCTGTTAGTTACTTAGGACATTTTTATGGCAATTGATATTGTGCATTTCTTCCTCTGAAATCTGCCTATTCATATCCTTTGATCACTTATCAACTGGAGAATAAGTCTCATTCTTATTAATTAGAACCAGTTCACTATATATCTCAAAAATGAGATTTAGTAAAGAAAATTTCTGAAAAGATTTTCCTCATTATCTTCTAATTTTAGCATTTCTTTTTTTAAAAAATAAGTTTTTATTCACATCTTTTTTTGACATTATCATAGTTTCCTTAATATTCTTCTCCCATAGAGCCATCCCATATAAAAACACTATTTTTTAAAGCTAAAAAACCAAAAAGAATGAAAAAGAGGAAAAAAATTCAACATAACTGATCTATACATTGAAAAAATTCTGAAAATATGTGCACTATATAATACCTGTGGACCTTCTATCTCCCTGAAGGGATGGGTTGTCGATATCTTCTCATGTCTTCTCTCTTGAATTGTGCCTGATCTTTATAATTTGATACATTCACTTTTGCATGCTTTTGGTGTGTGGCTGTTCTTTCCATTTACTTTGGTGTAGTCATATATATCATGTTCTTGACTCTGTTTATTTCACTCTGTGTTTCCCTGTACTCATTACATTAATTCTTATACCACAGTAATATTCCACTGCATTCATTTACCACATTTTTTTAGCCATTTCAAGTCAATGAGCATCTGTTTTGTTTCTAGTTCTCAAAAAGTGCCTCTATAAATGTGTGTGTGTGTGTGTGTGTGTGTGTTTATGTTTGTGTTTAAGGGGACTTTCTTCTTATCAATGGCTTCCTTGGGGTATATAATCCCAGTAATGAAGTTTCTGGGTCAAAAGATATAGACATTTTACTCATCCCATTTGCATAATTCCAAGTTTGCCAACTTGGTCATACAATTTAACAGGTCTGCCAACAATATATTAGCGTGCTTATCATTCCAGTCCTCCAACTATTGATTTTTTTGTCATCTTTGCCAAGTTGCAGGGTAGGAGGCCAAATGGCTAAACCTCATGATTGGTTTGATTTGTATTTCTCTTCTTAACAATTTAGAAAATCCTTTTATATAGTTACATATATTTTGCAATTCTCTTGAGAACTGCTTGTTTATATCCTTTAATGAGTTATCTATTGGGGAATGGCTATTAGTTATATTTCTGTGTATAGGTATTTATGTATATATTTCTATATAGCTCAAGTAAGTTGTATTCTAAACTTTTATCAGAAAAATTTGATATAATGCATATAGTCTGATATTAAATATTAAGATTATGTATCCATTTAGAATGTATCATAGAATATGGTATTAAGTGCTAGTCCAAGCTCAATTTCTGCCACTCATTTTCAGTTTTCCAAGAAATTTTCAATAAAACAAGGAGTTCTTTCCTAGGTGATTAATATTTTCTATTTTATCAAATACTGGGTTAATGAGTTTCATTGTTTCTGATTATCCTTTGTCTATTCTGATCCATTGGTCTCTATTTTTAACCATTACCAAACAGTTTTGATGATGTATAGCTAGTCATCAAATCACTTATAGCTATATAGTCACAAATCACTTACTTTGTTTCTAATGGCAAATGTTTCCAAAGCTTAGTTTGTAAGAGACCGGGCAAAGTTGTAAAATAACCAAAGTTTGTTTTAAGCACTATCTAGCTTCTTTCTTCTAGATCTTCTTGTTCTTTGAAAACCACTAGGTCCAATCCTCATCAAAATCTATCAAGAAAGTATTATATAAACTGATGTTCAGGTTTATAAAGTGATGAAACTCAGTATTTAACCTGCCCAGAAGATTTTCCTTTAAAAATTGTGATAGTTACCTTCATTTTAAAATATATTCACTTCTTTTCTCCTCTCCATAAGGCAATTCCTCATTAAAAAAAGGGATGGGGAGAAGGAGGTGAAAATATTCAGCAAAACTCACCAACATATCAACCACATCTACAGTAAAAAGAGACTTCCAAACCCATAGTCCCCTAACTGCAAAGAAGGAAGGGAAAGAAATTTACTTCTTTCTTCCTCGGGACCAAATTTGAGCATTATTAATCAAACAGGATCCAATTTCCTTTCCCACTCCTTTTATTCCATTTTTGTTCTATTCATTCATCACAGTGTAGTCATTGTTTGAATATTTACATTTAAAGGGAAGGTTAATCAACAAAATGAAACAGTATTTGTGGAAAGTTAGGTGTAGATGAGGTGGGTGGAAGTGGTTTAATTAAATTAAGTTCATCAAACATTTATTAAATGCCTACTATGTGCCAGACACTGTGCTAAGCTCTAAGGGATAGAAATAAGAAAAAGAAAATAGTCCCTGCTGTCAAGGAGCTTACAATGTAATCAGGGAAGACAACAATCAACAACAACAAAGCTGAACAAGAGGCATGGAAAAGGGGAGGCATACCAGGTCAGAAGGCATGATGATGGTGGAGTCTAATCAAAGGAAATCAGGTCCAGGCTAAAGACAGAACAGTTAGTGGGAAATGGATGAATTGTGAGCCCTTTTTTCATGGAAACTATGGGAAGGGATTTTTGCTCCCATACTTCAGTCATACAATCAGAGAGGAAAAGGTCACTGAGTGTACTTATGAGGTTTGAGTAACAAAGCTGAGGCAATTTTCAGGATAATGAGTTTTCAAAGGATGAGCTTTTTCCCCCTAGGAGCATGATGATGGTGGAGTCAAATCCAAGAAGTTAAGGAGAGGGAATTTGGAGACGAGTAAAATTCATTCCATCATCTCTGAAATCTTATCTCTAGCTAGCCATCTAACTCATCAGTGATAGCTCTGGCAGAGTTTTGTTCAACAACCCAAAATGCCCTTCTAAGAAGACCCCCAATAGGAAAAAGGAATACCTCTGAATTCAGGGTTCAGTAAAAATCACTGACAGAAGATTCAGGCTCTGAATTCTAGTCTCCACCCCATCTTCAGCATTACAGCTGATTAGCTGGAGCTGAATCCAATTTTCTCAGCAGGATTAGCCCCTTTCTTTCATGACTGGCCTGCTAAATACTCTAGCACAGGTGAGAAGAATTTATGGATCAGGAAGACTTGAAAGCCTCACTGCCTTATAAAAGGTGGTCATCTTCTCATATTTGTCCTCAGCAGTGCCTTCTGGAAGGTTAGTCTTGTCAAGTGTGGTCAAAGACAGTTACCTAAGTACGATGGCATCATTTTTCTATTCAAAAGTAAGTCTTTCATACTCCTTCATATTAATACCATACTAGAAAAGGAAAGTCAGTGTTATAATTATGCATCATTGAATCCTTTAGGTCTTCCAGATAGGTTTTCTTTCTCTCCAGTTCCTGTTATGCGGCACTGAAATATACCGAGAAATCTGAATTTTCTCGATATTACTTGATCTCAACTAATGCTAAGGAGATGTTCATTTCCTTCAGTTTCCTTAATTTCTCTCTCTTCTTGGTCCACAAGTACTGTCCTCTGACTCTTTTAGGATTGCATGTATTTCTACCTTTTTTCACACTATAAATTGCTTTCTTCCTTTTCCCTGAAGAAGTGACAACCATTAAAAGCTCTTTCGCTAGTGTCTCTTATAAGTTTCTTTCATGTCTTGTTAGCCCCTCTACAATTGCTATGGTTACTATTTAATTAAGTGAAACTTCCCAGCTAAGAGATTCCTAGAACCAGAATTCTTTACATTCTATGTGTCTGGGTCCCCTGTGACAATCTAATGGGGCCTACTCACCTCTTCCCAGAATAATGTGTTTACATGTATATACTAAAATATCTGGGATTAAAAAAAACCCAACAGCATATTGAAATAATTGTATATCTCTTTGATACATTTATATACTCCAGATAAAGAACCCCTGTCCTAGAGTAAAAAGAGAATATGGATGACACTTCATGTCATCTCCCCCAAAGAGGAGCTTATGAAGACAATCTTGATTTCTGAAGTCTTGTGACTTGATTTTGCTGTTCTCTCCTTTGGAAATTATGGGCATGAGCCTTGCCTTATTACTCAACATAATCAAACATAATAATGAATGATAGCAAATTGCCATAGTGAAACCTTCACTAACTGGAATGCTTGAGGAATGAGGCATCTTGGCTGAACCTCTCTTAATAAGTGCAGGTTGAATAGGAGAAAAGGAAAGAGAAAGGATGTTTTGATTTAAACAAAAAGTAGTCTTTCTCTTTATAGCACCTTGCTCAGTGCCTGCCACATAGCATGTGCTTAATAAATTTGACATTTTTATTAGAATTTATAGGATCATGGAGGTATTCCTTGAACAGAATTTAATGGGCATTTAGTTCAACTTTCATCCTGCAGGTAAGGAAATAGAGGCCTAGAAAATTGAAGTGAATTAACCATGGTTATTCCATTAGTAAGTGGCAGAGCCAGATTTCGAAGCCATTTTTGTGGACTATAATTCCAGCATTCTGGATTATGCTGCCCTTGAGGTTAGTGTTCTTCGTAATGTGTCCTTATTCATGTTTCTGCTATAGTGTAGCATCAAACCTTTTTTAGAATTAGAGAATTCTCTTTTCTTATTCCAATGATTATCTCTTGGTTGCTTAGCTGTAGGCAATCCTAAAGACTAAGTCAGAGTTGGATTTTTTCATCTGAGATCAGTGCTACTATAATTTGACAGCTTTAGAAATGGTGTCATTAAGCTCTGATCAATACAAAGATCAACCATAATTTCCAGAAGCCATTCCTACCCACCTCCAGATAGAGATGATATACTCTCATTGGGATTTTTTTTTTTTGGACATGGCTAATGCTTATATGGAAATTTGTTGTGCTGACTATATTTGTGATGGGTTTTGTTTATCTTGTTTTCTTAATGGGAGGGAGAGAATTCAGAACTGAAAATGAAATAAAATTGTATTAAAAAGAAATGGATCTCTTGGAGAAACTACTATAATCAATTCAAGATTTCCTTCTGTCAAAATCTAGAACACTTCTGAACATGACTTATTTTGTCACCCTCTCCACAAACACATGCATACAGGCACACATAGTGTAAAATTTAAGCTCTTTTACAATGTCAGTCTATCAACAAACATTTAATTTTTTTCTTTTTTTTTTTGAAAGGGGGAAGACAAGGAAATTGGGGTTAAGTGACTTGCCCAAGGTCACACAGCTGGTAAATGTCAAGTATCTGAGCCTGGATGTAAACTCAGATCCTCCTAACTTTGAGGCCAGTGCTCTATTAGCTGTGCTACCTCGCTGCCCCAACATAACTATTTATGCTAGGATGAGTTCTAAGCCCTGGAAATACAAAGAAGAACAAACCAATGGTCCAGCCCTCACAGACCTTATATTATAAATGTAATACAAATAATGTAAACACTTTATTATTCATGTATAATCAAAACTTCTCTCAAATCTTTCAGATAAGCCAAGATTACTTGATTTGGTGTATCGATATTCTACACATTTTCACAGCTGAAGTAACAAAGTTCAGGTCCCTTGTCCTGGAAACAGGAGATGCTTCCTTGGAAGTCCACTTTGTATCATCCTCTCAGTATGTATGTAAGAAGATGGAGCACATTTCTAATGTTATGCTCTGCCTGACTCATAAAAAGCAGAGCTTCATAAAAAAAATGACTGCCCTGGTAGACACCCAAAACAAGCTAAAAGACATGATTAACCAAGCTAAGATTTCCACAGGACCTTTGCCCCTGAGTGTACATGAGGACGAAAAATGCATCAAGGAGAAGGTCAAAGCAGACGTTAGTGAGGAAAAGCTACCAAAGGAGAATGCTGATGAAGGGAAGAATGAGAGGGACCCTACTGAAGCAAAACCACTTAAGGAAGACTCTGAAGAGCAGAAGACTAGTCTCAGAAAGACAAAAATCTTGGAGAAGGAAATTGAGGGGGACCTTTAAAAGTGGAAAAACCTGCTGAAGAGGAAGCTGGGAAGCCATTGTGAATTCAAATCCACTAAAAAGGAGGCTTGGGGAGAGCTTGCTAAGGATAAGGTGGTTATGTTTGCTTATCTTAGGAGTATGTCAATTCTATGAATAACCAAAGAAACTCAAGATTAAAGTGC
The DNA here is from genome assembly GCF_028583685.1 of Petaurus breviceps papuanus. Taxonomy (NCBI): domain Eukaryota; kingdom Metazoa; phylum Chordata; class Mammalia; order Diprotodontia; family Petauridae; genus Petaurus; species Petaurus breviceps. Next base: position 142,573 of record NW_027187351.1, read on the forward strand.
TAAGATGATGATGATTGATTATGATTGTTGATGATTATTTAAATTTGATAGTTGTAACCCTCTTGACAATCTAGGAAAGTCTATGTTGAACTACAAGTTATGATTATATATTACATCCTATTGACCTTAGAAGAAGCAAGATGTAATTTTGTCTTTTCTCTTGTGCTTATCATTGAAATATTTTTTGAGGGTTTATACCCAATGAAAATAACTTTGTTGGAAGAACTTATCAGTAAAACAATCTGGCTTCTTGTTGAAATCAAGCACAATGTATTACTTTACTACTGTTACACTTCTCAACTTGTATGTATTCTAGCACTTCTTGGCCTAGTTCACAAGAGCAAATTGGAAATGAAATAATTTTGAATGAATAGCAAGCCTTGGGACTTGGATTTGTCATTTAGATATACCAACTGTTAAAAAGGAAAAATGTTTGGGGATACAGGAGAATTTTGTTTGTTTCACTGTACATACACCATGATTTTTTTTTCTTATTAAATACTTAAATCAATCGGATTTTTCCTTTCCTATTCTCAAACAACATAAGTGTAAAGATTTATTACCTTTCTGTATAAGATGAACATTTATTTCAGATAGAACAGTAGCTGGGTTTAGGGTAAGGTCATTGGGGATAGAAAATTTTTTGTTTGTAGATTAAAAATCTTAGAAGTAAAAGATGAACCTATGTTGACATTTTTGAATGGGTGGGGATAGAATTAGCAGGTCTTGAAATATTGTAGTATGAAATAGTTAAGGTATAAGTCATTTAAATGTTTCAGGGTCAGCTTTGTGATTAGCAAATACTGGGATATTTCATTCTTTTGTTATAACCATTAGAATGTGGGATTTTTAGGATGTTTTTGTTTTGTTTTATGGTAATCAAAATCTTGACTGATATTTGATTGCCCATGAATGCAAGGAGGAATACTGGTCTCCTTTCTCCTCCAAGCCTTGGTATTTAGGCATTGTTGAGCTTTCAATACAATTGTTGAATCAATACTTCGCTCATTGAACCATTTCCTGTTTGTGAAAATTCCAAATACAATGGAAAAAATGTGAATTTTCACTTGGAAGAGATGTCCTAAAAGGCTGAAAACAGGTTTTTGGTAACCTCAAAATTTCTGGCACATATTTTATGAAAAATCGTTAAAAAAAATTCAAAATTATATTTTATCTTCTATCTCAATCCTTTTTTTCCTACTAAGGTAGAACTACATTATGAATAATGTTAATGGGATTTGAATTTAGGGAAGGGACTTTAGAAGCCATCTAGTCCCACTACCTCATTTTACAGATAATAAGAACTGAGGCAAACAGAAGGGAGAAATAGTTGTTTCAAGGACAAACAGGTACCAGATTTCCTCAGGGGTGATCTAATATATCACTTGACTTGAACAGGAATCCCTATAAGAATAACCTTGACTCTGGTTCATCTGGTCTCTGCTCGTAGACCTTTAGTAGAGGGGAATCCATTACCTCTCAAGGGAGCCCATTCCATTTTGGGGGAGCTCTAACCATTAGGACATGTTTTTCATATGGAGCTGAAATCTACTTTTTTGCAACTTTGCTCCTCATTCCCTCTGAGTCTAAGAAAAGCACAAGACATTGTTGAACAGAGTTTTTTTGACTATAGTCTGCTGAAACTAGGATAGAGCTGTTATTTTTCTAGTTGTGTTTACCTCTCTCCCCTGTAATTGGTTCTGATTATTAAAAGTAGCATTACAAGAGCAGAAATACAGCATTCAGATTACTATCTGAACAACTTCATGCTAATCTAAGACATCCTATGATTTAATTTGGAGATGGCATCCTTCTCAACTCCTCCCTCCCTCCTCCACAATCACCCTGTAGTACACATATAATTATATCATTAGTCCATGGTGAAAACCATTCTGAGTCATTTGAGGACTTCTGACCCTGTCTCTCTAAACTAAAAGTTTCCCTGCCCCCAAACTTCCCCTATTGTTTTGGCAGTTGCTAGATAGATGCTAAGTAGGGGTTTAGAAAAAGCCTTGATATTCACTATTTCTCTGTGATTTCCAGAGTTACTTTGTAACCTTAGACTGCTGATGTAATCCTGCTTATTAAGTTGAATTAGTCTGGGGATGGGAAGGAGGAGATATAAGGCAGAAGAGAAAGGGGGGAAAAGAAAGGACATACTCCCTGCTATGTTGCTGGCTTAGCAGGACAGTATCACCAATATTTAACAGTAATTCAGTGTAAGTGGGGCTAGGGAGAGTGGGGAAGATAAGTAGGAAAAAGTAATCTTAAGGTAAAATTAAATAAGAAGTTGGATTTGCATTCAAGAGCCATGTAGCAATCTAATATTTTCATGATCTTAAAAAAAATTAGTGCTAATATAGGGTAGATGTTGCTATTGAAATAAATATATCTGGTCTAGATGTGGCATAGGTAGATAACTGATCTGGAATGTAACCCTCCACACCTAAGGGAGCAGTAACTTCTACCTTAGAAGAGAGTAGGAAGTCTCTACCTCCACTACCAGTAACTTATGAGGGAGGGGCAAACAGGATTCAGAACTGCCAGGCTGGGAAGTGCCTCCTTTTTACCTCCATGAAAATTATGGTTCAAGAATTCTATGTAGTCTAGGAGTAGGATGTGTTCAGAATAAAACACATTTTCCCTATTTGTTTTCCTGGGGAGTATATAACCCTTAGATTTACCATTATCAATTAGCTTTTTCCTAACAAATAGACTAGTTTCAAAAAATCATAAATAAGTAGTAAACCTGTTTATCAAAGTAAGAAGTAAGCATAACACAATAATGTAAATGATAACATGATTTTCTGTATTATACATACGTCTTATTAAATGATATTATAGCACCTAGTATTTATATAGAACTTTTAGATTTGCAGAACACTTTACAAATATTATCCCATTTTATCCTAACAATAAATTTAGAAGCTCAAGACAGGAATCCGGGCAGCTAGGTGGCACAGTGAATAGAGCACTGGCCCTGGAGTCAGGAGGACCTAAGTTCAAATCTGGCTTCAGACACTTAACATTTACTAGTTGTGTGACCTTGGGCAAATCACTTAACCCCAATTGCCCTGCCTACCCCCCTCCAAAAAAAAAGGCAAAAAAAAGACGAATATTAAGGGAATGGGGGATTGGATTCCATCCATCCGTTTCTGGGTTTGCAGGTGCTGGAGCTAAAGGGATAAATTGGGGCTCCTATACCCCCACATGTCTATAACTCTGAAATCTGTCCACTATTCAAAAGTTTGTGCTCTTTTTATTCTTCTCAACCCATCTCTCTGGGATTCCTTTGAAGCTTCTTCTTGTCCCCTACATTCCCCAAAAGGAATGTAGATATTTTCTTAGATGTCCTTCCACCAATCAGGAGTATTTCTCTCTCTAACTATGAAACATAGTGTCACAATGCTGTCATTTGAAAAATAAAAACCAAAAATTAAGCAAAAATATTCTAGACTTGAGCAGTTGTGGGGTTACATTAACAAATAAATATTAAAAAAGAAGACTACATCCATCTATACACACACACAGCACATATTCATATGCAGGCATGCATACATACAAATATATTTGTGTTGTTCAGTCATTTCAGTCATGTCTGACTCTTTATGACACCATGGACCTCTGGTCATGATATTTTCTTAGTGAAGATACTGGAGTGGTTCACCATTTTCTTCTCCACTGGAAAACAGAAGTTAAGTGACTTGCCCAAGGATCTACAGCTAGAAAGTTTCTGAGACTGGATCTGAACTCAAGTCTTCTTGACTCTAAGTTCAGTGCTCTATCTATTGCACCATCTAGCTGCTTCTGTAATATGTACAGATATACACATGCATGTACACATGCACATGTATGTATGTGTACATGCATATATGTATGTCAGTAAATCCTTATTTTTTGTGGGGGCAATATTTGTAGAAGATGACTTAAAGGTAAAAAAATTTGAATGTTGATGCATTGAGCCTATGGGATATAAGGGGTTAGGTTCTTATACAACCAAAAACTGATCTTTCACTAGAGATTGCTGAAAATTATTTTTTTCTGCACACAGCTTTTTACCCACAAAGCATTAATTCTGAAAATATGCACTTTTTCGATGTTTTGATGGTTTTTACTTTTCTCAAAGAGTAATTGCTTGTTATTTTCCATTTTATCTTTCCCATGTAGTACTATTTACTTTTTTCCAAATACGTGTAAAGATAGTTTTCAACATTCACTTTTATGAGATTTTAATTTCCAAAATTTTCTCTCTCCTTCTCTTCCCAGACCCCTCCCCCAGACAGCAAGCTATGTGATATATGTAAAAATCTTATACAATCAGATTAAATAAATTTCCACATTTGACATTGTGAAAGAAGAATCAGAACAAAAGGGGAAAACCATGAGAAAAACAAAAGTGATGAGTATGCTTAAATCTCATTCAGACTTCATAGATCTTTCTGGATGTGGATAGCATTTTCCATCAAGAGTCTTTTGGAATTGTGTTGTATTGTTGTATTGCTGAGAAGACTTAAATCTATACTAGTTGATCATGGCACAATGTTGTGGCTACTGTGTACAATGTTCTCCTGGTTCTGCTCACTTCACTCAGCATTTATCCATGTAAGTCTTTCCGGGTTTTTTCCCCCTGAAATCTGCCTGTTCATCATTTCTTATAGCACAATAATATCCCATTACATTTATATACCACAGCTTGTTCAGTCATTCCCTAATTGATGGTCATCCCCTCAATTTCCAATTCTTAGTCACCACAGAAAGAGCTGCTATAAATATTTTTGTATATATGTCTCCTTTTCCCTTTTTAACAATCTCTTTGGGATACAGGCCTAATAGTGGTATTGCTGGATCAAAGGGTATGCACAGCTTTATAACCCTTTGGATATAGTTCCAAATTGTTCTCCAGAATGGTTGGATCAGTTCACAACTCTATAAGCAATATATTAGGGTTCCAATTTTCACATATCTCCAACATTTATCATGTTCTTTTTTTGTTACATTAGACAATCTGAGAGGTATGAGGTGGTACTTCAGAGTTGTTTTAATTCGCATTTGTCTAATCATAGAGATTTAGAATAATTTTTCATATGACTATAGATAGCTTTAATTTCTTCATCTGAAAACTGCCTGTTCATATGCTTTGACCATTTATCAGTTGAGGACTGGCTCTTATTTCTATAAATTTGACTCTATTGTGTATATATTTTGGAAATGAAGCCTTTATAAGAAACACTGGAAGAAAAATTGTTTACCAGCTTTCTGCTTTCCTTATAAGTTTGGGTGCATTGGTTTTGTTTGTGCAAAACCTTTTTAATTTAATGTAATCAAATTTGAGTTTCACAATGTTCTCTATCTGTTCTTTGATTATAAATTCTTCCCTTTTCCATGGATCTGACAGGTAAACTATTCCTTGCTTTACTAATTTGTTTTTGGTATCACGCTTTATGTCTTAATCATGTACCATTTTGATCTTATGTTGGTATACAATATGAGATGTTGGTCTCTTTCTAGTTTCTGTCATGCTATTTTCTAGTTATCCCAGCAGGTTTTGTCTAATAGTGAGTCCTTAAACCAGAAGCTGGAGTTAACTATAAATTATTGTAGTAATTTATTAGTGTCTTATATACCTAACCTATTCTACTGATCTGCCACTATATTTCTTAGCTAGTACCAAATAGTTTTGATGATTGCCACTTTATAGTATAGTTTTACATCTAGTATGGTTAGGCAACCTTCTTTCACATTTTTTTTTCATTAATTCTCTTGATATATTTGATCTTTTGTTCTTCCAGATGAATTTTATTTTTTTTCTACCTCTATAGAATAACATTTTGGTACTTTAATTGGCATGGCACTGAATATATAAATTATTTAGGTAGAATTGTTGTTTTCATTATATTAGCTCAGCCTACCCAGGAGCAATTAATATTTTCCCAATTGGTCAGATCTGACTTTATTTGGATGAAAAGTGTTTTGTAATTGTGTTCATATAGTTCCTGGGTTTTTCTTAGCAGGTAGACTCCCAAATATTTTCTATTGTCTACAGTTATTTTAAGGGAAATTTCTCTTTCTATCTCTTGCTGCTGGACTTTGTTGGTAATATATAGAAATGCCAATGATTTATGTTGATTTATTTTATTTCCTGAGACTTTGCTAAAGTTGTTAATTCTTTCAAATAGATTTTAAATTGATTCTCTAGGATTTTCTAAGAATACTATCATATCATCTGCAAAGAGTGATAATTTTGTTTCCTCATTACTTATTCTAATTCCTTCATTTTTTCCTCATTGCTAAAGCTAATATTCTTAATACAATGTTGAATAATTGTGGTGATAATGGGCATCCTTGTTTCAATCCTCATCTTATTGGGAAAACTTCTAGTTTATCCCATTACAAATAATGCTTGCTGATGGTTTTAGAAAGATACTACTTATTTTAAGGAAAACTCCATTTATTCCTATGCTCTCAAGTGTTTTAAATAGGAATAGGTGTTGTATTTTGTCAAAAGCTTTTCCTGCATCTATTGAGATAATTACATGATTTCTGTTAGTTTTGTTACATGGTCAGTTATTCTGATAGTTTTCCTAAAATTCAACCAGCTCTGCATTCCTGGTATAAATCACTCCTAGTTATAGTGTATTATTTTCATGAGAAGTGTTTGTAATCTCTTTGCTAGTATTTTATTTTATTTAAAAAATTCTGCATCAATATTCATTAGAGAAATTTTTTAGATTCATTAATTACACTCTGAGAAAACAAAATTTAAAAAAATGTAGATCTAACTGAAAGAGATAATCAGGGAGACTACATTTTGCTAAAAGGTACCATCAGCAAAAAAGTAATATCAATACCAAGCATATATGCATCAAATGGAATAGCATCCAAGTTCTTAAAAGAAAAAGTTAAATGGATTACAAGAGGAAATAGACAGCAAATTATATTAATGTGGACCTTGATTTACCTCTCTCAGAAGTAGATAAATCTAACCATAAACTAAATAGGAAAGATGTTAAGATTAAAAATAAATTTTTTGAAAAGGAGATATGATAGATCTCTGAAAAGAAAAAAAGGTATACATCTTCCTATTCCAACTCAATTTATTCCATGTATTGTGATACAAAATTGACCTTGTATTACAGCATAAAACCTCAAAATCAAAGGCAGAAAAACAAACTAAATTCCTTTCAGATCACAATGTAACAAATGTTACATTCAATAAAAGACCTTTGAAGCATAGATGAAATGTTTAGAAAGTAATTTAATTCTAAAGATATAAGGTCAAAGGACAAATCATAGAAACAATATATTTTATTAAAAATTATAACAAGAATGAGGCGACATATCAAAATTTGTGGAATGCTACCAAAGCAATATTTAGGGGAAATTATTACACAAAGACATACACACACACATGTTAAAAGCAAGAAAAAGGAAAAATCAGGTCAATTAATTGGGCATGCAGCTAAAAAATAGAAAAGGAACAAATTAAAAATTCCCAATTAAAAACCAAAATAGAAATCCTGAAAAATCAAATAAGAGATTAACAAAATTGAAACTTAAAAATTTTAACTAATATAGCTAGGCGCATCTTTTATGAAAAAATAATACATAAATCCTTGGTTAATTTTATTTTAAAAAAGAAAGAAAAACTCCAAATTGCTAGTATCAAAAATGAAAATCATGATTGTATCACTAATGAAGATGAAATTAAAGCAATTATTTGGACCTACTTTGCCCAATTATATGCCAATAAAACATTAACTGGGTAAAATAGGTGACTATTTATAAAAATGCAATTTACGCATATTAACAAAAGTAGAATACTTTAAAAACCCCTCTCTTAGAAAAAGACAATGAATGAATCATAAATGAGCTCCCTATAAAATACCACATATTTAAAGAATAATTAATTCCAATGCCATATAAACTATTTGAAAATATAGGTAAGGATGGAGTCCTACCAGATTTCTTCAATGACACAAATATAATTTTGATAGCTAAACCAGGGACAGCAAAAATAGAGGAAAAAGAAAACTAGTCAAATATCCCTAAGGAATTAAAAAAAAAATAATTTAATTTAAACTTAAATACTAAAATACACAATAAAGAAAAAGAAACATAAGCTTAAATACTAAAACTTTATTTTATTTTATTTTTTAAAAAAGCAATTGGGGTTAAGTAACTTGCTCAAGGCACTGCCAGTTATTTTTGTGTGGCTGCCAAGTATCTGAGGCGGGAACCCATTCTAGGTCTCCCGACGCTGGGGCCTGCGGCGCTCTTACTCTCTGTGCCGCTCCTAAAACTTTAACAGAAAAGAAAAAAAGCATTTCCATATGCACAGCAGAAGGTAAGAGAGGATTAAAAATATAGAACAATAAATTTCCATTTGAAGAATGCCTGTATGGTAAATACTAAGCATTGTGTTGAGAGCTATTTTTTCTTTGCTTTCATGTAGTTTTTCATTTGTTCTCTGCTGTGTACTTTATTTTGTGTGTGTCTTATTTCCTATTGCTCCTCACTTTTCTACTTTCCTTCTACTCACTCCCTTGCCCTTCTATTACTTAACCTCCCTCCCTCCATAGATTTTCCCTTATTTTCTCTCCCCAACTCTTTCCCCCTTCCCTCTTGTTTCTATGGGAATTTAGACTTTTATAGCCTTCCAAATAAATGTTTTCCCCTTTTTATTCCATTCACATTAATCTAGACACTCTTCTATGCCCTCCCTTATCTTATTCCCTCACCCTCTTACTTCTTTATGAATTTAGAAAACTTTTCCCCCTTCTAAATGTACATTTTGTTCTCTCTTTACCTCAGATCTAGTGTGAGTAGAATTCCCTCAAAAATCTCTCCCCTTCCCTCCCCCCTTAACCTTTTATTTCTTTCTGAATTTTAAAGTCTTTTATACACACATATGCATATGTATGTATGTGTGTATGTATTCTTTCTTCTTTAACCAATTCCTACTGAGAGCAGGTTTCAGAACTACCAGCCCTCTTCCCCCATTTAATTTCTCTGTATTTGTTCTTCCTCTTTCATTTCATTTCTATAAGTTAATTACTCTTTTTGCCTTTTCCTAGATGGTATTACTTTTTAGAATCACATCATACTCAACTCTACCCCAATCTTTCTTTCAAATTAACCAATTACAAATTACAATCTCAAACATACAGTTAATATTTTTCATATAAAAAGTAAACAACATGTCCTTATTGAGTCCCTTGTAATGGGTCTTTGATGTTTACCTTATATTTCTCTTGGATCTTGTATGTCAAATTTTCTATTAAGTTCAGGTCTATTTGAAATTAAAATCCTGAAAGTCAGGGGCAGAGTCAAGATGGCGGGGTAGAAACAGGACTTCTGCAGTGCTCTGGCTTCCACCTCCCCCACTTCATGTAAAAGGGGACTCTGAACAAACTTTGGGGCTACAGAACCCACAAAATGACACAGAGAAGCTAACCTCCCACTGAGGACAGCTTGGCAGGCCAGCAGCAAGTGGCCAGCACAGCTCTCTGGGAGCTGACCCAGCCTGCACAAGTTGGAGATTTTGGCCCCAGGGCAGGCCTGACCAACCACCGGCTGGAGGGACATCAGATCACCAGCAGCTGTGGCAGTTTCCAGAATTATCAATACATAGATGCTAAGGACAAAGTGAGAGGTCAGTGCAGTGTGGACTTTGGGATCCAGTAGTTGGGAATGCTTTGGCTTTTGCCCCCAGGGCAAGAAGCGACTGAGGCCCCATGGCCCTGCAGCTGCAGTGACATATGGCTGCATCAGCTCCTAGCCTGCAGAGTGTAGGGGGACCAAGCAACCAGTCTGAGGGGTAATCACTCTTGTTTTAACCTGCTTGGACCTGGATTATGGACTAAGGTGGAGGTCCTGGGGTGTGCAACCAGCTTGCCAGAGAATGTGGAGGCTTCAGAGAGGGCACCCAAGTAATACCTTCGGCAGCTGAGAACACCCTAGTGTTTGGGACGAAGCTCCCCTGTCTGGTAGCAGAGTCTTACTGTGGCAAAAAGCCCAAAAGTCAAGTAATTGAGTGGCAACATGACCATGCAAAGGAAGCAAAGCAAATAGAGGAATCCAACATTAGACTCCTATTTTGGGGACAAAAAGGATCAAAGCATGGAACAGCAGGAAGACAGTGAAGTCAGAAGACCTGCACTAAAAGCTTCAAAGGAAAATATTAGCTGGTTACAGGCCACAGAAGACCTCAAGAAGCAAATAAGAGAAGTGGAGGAAAAAATGGGAAGAGAAATGAGAAAGATGCAAGAAAATTATGAAATGAGAGTCAACAACCTGACTGAGGAAAATAATACCTTAAAAAACAGACTAACTGAAATGGCAAAAGAACCTCAAAAAGGCAATGAGGAGAAGAATGCCTTAAAAAGCCGAATTTCACAGATGGAAAAAGAATCTCAAAAGCTCAATGAGGAGAATCATTCCTTCAGAATTAGATTGGAGCAAATGGAAGCTAGTGACTTTAAGAGAAATCAAGATGCCGTTAAACAGATCCAGACAAATGAAAGCATAGAAGGCAATGTGAAATATCTCATGGGAAAAACCACTGACCTGGAAAATAGATCCAGGAGAGATAATTTAAAAATTATTGGACTGACTGAGAGCCATGACCAAAGTAAGAGCCTGGAAAGCATCCTCCAGGAAGTTCTCAAAGAAAACTGCCCTGATGTTTTAGAACCAGACGGCAAAATAGAGGTTGAAAGAATCCACTGATCACCTCCTGAGAAAGATCCCAAAAAGAAAACTCCTAGGAATGTTATAGCCAGGTTCTGGAACTCCCAGATTAAGGAGAGAATATTACAAGCAGCCAGGAAGAAACAATTTGAATATTGTGGAAACACAATCAGGATAACCCAGGATCTGGCAGCTTCTACACTGAGGGATTGAAGAAGATGGCATTAAAACCAAGACTCACCTACCCAGCAAAACTGAGTATCATGTTTCAGGGGAAAATATGGTCATTCAGTGAAATAGAGGACTTTCAAGTATTCTTAATGAATAAACCAGAGTTGAATAGAAAATTTGACATTCAGATACCGGAAGCAAGAGAAGCATGGGAAGGTAAACAGGGAAAAGAAATCATAAGGAACTTCTCAAAGTTGTACTATTTATATTCCTACACGGAAAAATGATAATTGTAACTGATGAAACTTTTTTCAGTATGAAAATAGTTGAACGGAATATATATATATATATATGTATATAGGAGGGTATATGGGCATATGAATACATATGTGAATGTGTGTATATATGTTTAAAGGTATACATAGAGGGCACAGGACCAATTTAATAGGAAAGGATGATACTTAAAAGGTGAAATTAAGAGGTGAGACAGGAATATAATGAGAGGAGATGGGGAGAGACAGAATGGGGTAAACTGTCTCATATAGAAATGCCAAAGGAAAATTGACACAATGGAGTGGAAGAACAGGAAGGGAAAAAGGCAAAACCTTATTCTCATTGAATACATACATACTAAATAGTGTATCTCACCCTACAGAAGAGTAGGGGGGAAGGTGATGGGGGGGTGATAAAAGGGAGGACAGGCTGGGGAGGGGAGGGAAGTTGGCAGCACCCACTTTTGAAAAGGGACAGGATCAAAGTAGAGAATAGAACAAGTGGGAGGTGTGATAGGAGGGAGGGAAATATAGTCAGTCTTTTACAATATATCTACTATGGTAATGTTTTGTATAGCTACACATGTACAACCTATACTGAATTGCTTATCTTCCCAGTAAGGCAATGAATCTGGAATTCAAAGTTTTAAAATCAAATGTTTATATATTATAATAGTATATATTTATACTGTTATTAATACTATTTTACATGTAATTGGGAAATAAGATATACAGGCACTGGAGCATAAAGATCCACCATGCCCTACTGGAAAAGTCAAACAGTGTGTGGGAGAAGATATGGTAGAGAGCAGATTGAAGGAGGGGATATCCTGTGGGACCACTATTTTGTGGTGGTGGGTAGCGGAAAAAAGGGGAAAATATTTGTAACTCAAAATCTGGCAGAAATGAATGATGTAAATCAGAAGTTAACAAAGCATTTGAAAAAAAATCCCCAAAGTCTGGCAATTCATTGAATATCCATTTTTTTTTTCATTTAGGGCTATACTTTACTTTTCTGAGTATGATATTTTTGATTGCAACCGCAATCCTTTTGTTCCTTAATGTATAGTGTTCCAAGATCTGTGGTCTTTTGGCATCAGTGCTGCTAGATCTTGTGTGATTCTAGTTGTGGCTTTCCCGTATATTAATTTTTTTCCCTTGTTTCTCATAACATTTTCTCCTTTAGCTAGGGGTTTGAAAATTTAGCTATCATATTCTTGTAAGTTATCCTCATAGGATCTCTTTCAGGTGGTGACTGGTGGATTTTTTTCTATTTCTATTTCTACTTTCCCCTGTTCTAACACTTCAGGACAATATTCTTTATTTCTTATATCATTTTTTAAAATTGTACCTTTCACGTAGTCCCATTATTCTTATGTTTTTTCTTCTTGAACTGTTCTCCTGACTCCTCACACTGTCCAGAAGTCAAAAATTCCTGTGGCTGAAGCTCAGGCTACTTCCCAATCCAGCTAGCCCCAGGGCTCCCCACTTGCTATTTCAGTAGAATTAGCCTTGAAGTGTTTATACTTCATAGGCATCAAACTTCAGTCCTGAGAATTTACTTCTCTTCTTCTACAGTTTGTCCCCAGAGGACTACTGTTCTTCCCCAACTCTTATTTATTTTTATGGTACTACATTCTCCCTAGGGCATTATTTTGTCTTGTTTGTGAGGGAGGTCTGGAGAGGTTGGAGTTTTCTGACCTACTGTACCATCTTCCCAGAATCCTCTCCTCCTACTGAATTTAAAGGCAACAACAACAAAAAATAAAATACTAACAGAGACTACAGCATATATCAGAAAGATCATGTACTATGACCAGGTAGAGTCTATACTAGGAATTTAGAACTGGTTCAAAATTAAGAAAGCTATAAGCATAAATGACCACATCAATAATATGTGTATATATTTAAAAATCATATAATTTTATCAACAAATGAAGAAAAGGTTTTTTTTTTACAAAATACATAATCTATTCCAATTAAAAGCATTAGAAAACATTATAAAAATGTTGTTTTTTTCTTAAAATGATTAGTAGTATCTCTCTAAAATCAAGACCAAATATTAACTATAATGGGGATGCTCTAGAAGCCTTTCAATTAGATTGCAGAGAAACCAGGATGTTCATTATCACCACTATTATTCAGTATTGTATTAGATAGCTATTGTATTATGATATTAGATAGATATTGTATTATGTTAGCTATTGGTTTTATGGGGAAAACAATAATATAGATAAACCTTTGGTCAAGTTGATTACAAAAGAAGAAACCAAATTACCTGTATCAAAAATGAAAAGAGTGAATTTACCACCAATGAAGAGGAAATTAAAAGAACAAAAGGACCTATTTTCCCCAACTCTGTATCAATAAATCTGTCAATCTTAGTGAAATGTATGAATATTTGCAAAAATACAAATTGCTCAGATTAACAGAAGAGGAGATAAAATACTTAAATAAACCCATTCCAGAAAAAAAAAGAAATCAAACAACACATCAATGAACTCCCTAATAAAAATCTCCTGGGCCAAATTGATTTACAAGTGAATTCTACCAAATATTTAAAGAACAATTAATTTCAAAACTATATAAGAAATTTGGAAAAATAGGTGAAGAAGGAATCCTACCAAATTCTTTTTATGATACAAATATGGTCCTGATATCAAACCATGAAGAGCCAAACACAGAAAGAAAATTATAGAGCAATCTCCCTAATGAATATAGATGCAAAAATTTTTAAATAAAACACTGGCAAAGAGAAGAGAACAACTTACCATGAAGATAATACTCTATGACCAGGTGTGATTTATACCAGGAATGCAGAACTTGTTCAATTTTAGGAAAACTATTAGAATAATTGACCATACCAATAACAAAATTAACAGAAGTTATATGATTTTTTCAATAGAAACAGAAAAAAAAACTTTTTGACAAAATACAAACCCCATTCCTATAAAAACACTAATGAGCATAGGAATACATGAAGTTTTCCTTACAATGATAAGTAACATCTATCTAAACTCACCAGCAAGCATTATATGTAATGAGGATAAGCTAGAAGCATTTCCAATAAGATCAGGGGTAAAACAAGGGTGTCCACTATCACCACTGCTATTCAATATTATACTAGAAATATTAGCTTTAGTAATGAGAAGAAAATAGAGAATGAATTAGAATAGGCAATGAGCAAAAAAACCCCTATCATTCTTTGCAGACATTATGATGACATACTTAGAGAATCAACTAAAAATGACTTGAAAGAATTAACAATTTGAGCAAAGTTTCAGGAAATAAAATAAACCCACATAAATCATTGGTATTTCTATATATTACCAACAAAATCCAACAGCAAAAGGTAGAAAGACAAATTCCATTTTGAGTAACTGTAGATAATATAAAATATTTGGGAGTCTACCTGCCAAGACAAACCCAGAAACTATATGAACACAATTATAAAACATTTTTTACCCAAATAAAGTCAGATCTAAATAATTGGGAAAACATAAGTTGGTAGGCTGAGCTAATATAATAAAAATGACAATTATACTAAATTAATTTACTTATTCAGTGCCATACCAATCAAACTATCAAAATATTATTTTATAGAGCTGGAAAAAAATAATAAAATTCACCTGGAAGAACAAAAGGCCAAGTATATCAAGAGCATTAATGCAAAGGAAGGTGGCCTAACCATACCAGATCTAAAATTGTATTATAAAGCAGCAGTCATCAAAACTACTTGTTACTGGCTAAGAAATAGAGCAGTCGATCAGTGGAATAGGTTAGGTACACAAGACAGAGTACTCAATGACTACAGTAATCTACTTTTTGATAAACTCATGGTAAATGCTTAATGTTTATTGACAATCAACTGACAAAATATATCCCTAAATTCTTTGGGTCAGTCTCCAGCCAATTTTCTGATTCATATTCCATTGAACACAGGCAAACAAGGAGAATTTCAGCCAAATTCCCTGAGGAGTAGATTGGAGGGTGGTGAGGGAAGGAGAGCACTTTGGCCATAGACTTGTCCTTCCATTCTCCCACCCTCCCCTCTCCATTCGGCTGGTAGAAGACCTTGTGAGCTTCAAAGGAGCCTAAGGATTTTAGATTGGGATGGGAACCAGTCCTGTCCTTCTGCTGGAGTCTCTGCTGGATGCTCAAATGAACATGGGTTCTAAACTGGTCTTATTTATAGATGAGTTACAGGACATGGCTAATTTTCCTCAGCCAATTCGAACACTTCGGGTCAATGTCACTCTTTTTACTGCAACTACATTTCTTTAGTTGGTGGGGCAACTTTCTTTATTCAGCCAACTCTACTTTTACATTTAGTTTGATTATTCAAGATGAAGTCCTCAGCAGAACCATATTTTCAGTATTTACTCCGAAAGATTAGTTCCCCAGTTTTAACTGGATTCACTTTAAGGGGCCTTTTCAGTGGTTCCCAGATAAGAACTTCTTGTATTATGTTTATCTGTGTATATTTTGGAATTCCTATCCTGGCTTCCAGTAGAATGAAAGATCCCTCAGGCCTGGCACTGTCTTTTTTTTTTTTTTTTGTTTATACCCCTCCTCCCAGCACTCTGCATAGTGTGGGTGCTTAATATTTGTTTTGAATTGATAAACCCAAAGACTTCAGCTTCTGGAATAAGAACTTACTATTTGAAAGAAACTGCTGGGAAACTGGAAAATATTATAGCAGAAACTAGGCATAGACCAATATGAAGTCAAAATGGGTACACAATTTAGACACAAAGGGTGATACTATGAACAAATTAGGAATGCAGGGAAAACCTGTAAGTTCTATGGACAATGGAAGAATGTACGACCAAAAGAGATAGAGAACATTAGGGAATTCAAATGGAAAATTTTGATTACATTAAATTAAAAAGTTTTTGCACAAATTAAACACAACCAAGATTAGAAGGGAAGTAGAAAGCTAGAAACAAAATTTTTACAGCCAATGTCTCTGATAAAGGTCTCATTTCCAAAATATATAGAGAACTGAGTCAAACTTATAAGAATAAAGGTCATTTCCAAATTCATAAATGGTCAAAGGATATGAACAGACAATTTTCAGATGGAGCAATTACAGCTATCTATAGTCATTTGAAAATACACTCTAAATCAGTATTGATTAGAGAAATGCAAATTAAAACAACTGTGAGGTACTGCATCACACCTCTCAGACTGGCTAACATGAAAAAACAGGAAAATGATAAATGTTGGAGAAGATGTGGTGAAACTGGAACACTAATGTGCTGTTGGTGGAGTTGTGAATTGATTCAACCATTCTGGAGAACAATTTGGAACTATATCAAAATGGTATAAAACTGTGTATACCCTTTGATCCAGCAATACCATTTCTAGATCTGTATCCCAAAGAGATCATAAAAATGGGAAAAGGATTCACATGTACAAAAACATTTATAGCAGCTCTTTTTGTGGTTGCTAAGAATTGGAAATTGAGGGGATATCCAACAATTGAAGAATGACTGCACTAGTTGTGGAATATGGATGTAATGGAATAGTATTTTTTCTACAAGAAATGATGAGCAGGTAGACTTCAGAAAAATCTGGAAAGATTTACATGAACTGATACTGAGTGAAGTTAGCAGAACTGGGAGAACATTGTCAATAGTAACAGCAACATTGTATGATGACCAACTTTGATAGACTTAGCTCTTCTAAGCAATGCAACGTTTGAAGACAACTCTAAAAGACTCATGATGGAGTCTGACTGCAGATGGAAGCATACTATTTTTCTTTTTTTTTTCTTTCTTGTTTTTTTTTTCTTTTGGTTCTAATTCTTTATAATTTTTTACCTCATATACTTTAAAGAGATAACAAAAATGGAAACAGTTATTGTTAGAGGGGCTAATGGAGGACAAGCTTAAAAATATACTGCTGATGAACCTGGGAATTTATTCAACTGTCTTGTAAAACAATTGGGAATTCTGTGAAGAAATTGACTTCCCTGTTTAGTGGGTCAAGTAAACCCACTACTGGGCATATTCCCAAAGCAATTAAAAAAATCTTATGTGTGTCAAATTATCCATTGACCTTTTTAAAAAATAACAGGAAAAATGCCAATCAATGTGAATGTAATGGAATATTTGAGGGAAGGGCAAAAAGAAACAAATATAAGTAATTCAAAGAAACATGGGAAGATTTCTATGACCTGATAATTAGTGAAATAAGCAGAACAAGAACAATTTACATGATTACATTTATTTTCTACAATAGAGGAAGTGTTGCAAGGAGTAAAAGGGCTAGATTAGTTGCTTCTCCTCTTTACCCACGTTGTTGGTACTTGGCTGTGTGCAGTATTAAGGGAGGCTTCCTCTATTAGGACAATTAAGAGTCACATTTTCATACATTAAAACCCCCCCCGAATGCTTATTTTTCAACTTCTCCTTCCCCTCCCCTGACTCTAAGGGTAAAGTTCTTGACAGTCCTCATGTTTCAAATATGGGAAGGATAATACAAGTGAAGAGCCCAGTAGCTTGTTTTTGGATATCCTTGGACAATATTGACCAGAATAAGGGAGAGTATATTTTTTATAACTTTCAAGGATTGGTCCCTACTGGACAATTCAATGCTATTATACATAAAGAAAAGCATCACTAAATGGCAGCTGGATTCTAAATAGCTAAAAAAGTATCAATGACTCTAGATAATAGATAATGAGTCAAATTTCCTTCTCTTCTTCACTGAGATGGGAGAACATGAGGGCAGTAAGTCACATATATTGTTAGATCTAGCTACTGCATCACATGTTTTTACTTAACTGATACTTCCATTGTAAAGGAAGGTTTGATTTTGGGGTTGAGGGTAATGTAGAGATAATACAAATAGAACACTGTTTAAAATTTAAATTTATGTATGGATATTATATTATTATGTATTATTTATATCATATTATTTATATAATAATAGATATAATATATATGTAATATATATTATATCTATTATTATATTCAGAGGAAACAATATAAAAAAGACAAAGCGATTTTTTACATTAAATTAAACTTGGTAATAGTAACCAAAATCAGGGTGGGATATGATACCTAGAACTGAGGTACATGACAAGAACTACCATTTGACCTTTATCATTACTATCCCCCTCCTCACTTTCTTCTTGTCAACATCCATGATGATTCCATCCCCCAACTATAAGACTAGACCTGTTACCATGAGGAGAATTATTAGCAAGAGCTGCAGAGGCCTCAAGTGGTACACAGAATAAATTACAAGACATAATTAAAGAACACCACCAGAGGGCAGCAGAACCATTGTGTGTCTAGTCCTTCTGGTCCTCTATGTTACTTCAGGGATGTGAAACTTGTCCTAGAAGCATTAATTGCTCTGGGAGGATTAACTAAAGACACCACATTTAATTTGTATATTTGGGAAACAGAGGCAATCCATAATAACTTAGTAGTCATCTCTTTAAGTCTAGTAGTAGAGTTTACAGTATCAAAAATTTAGAACGAATAGATCATAAGTCTGTTGAGTCCAACAGATGAGGAAACTGAAGGCTTAGTGAAATTGAATGATTTCAGGAAGTTTTGAGTTTAAATTCCATCTCAAATTTTTGCTTAGCTCTGTAACCTTTCAAGTAATTTAACTCTTGGTGAACTTTAGTTTCCTTATCTGTAAAATGAGGTTAATAATATTGTCTTTCTCATCAGACTGTATTGAAAAATCAAATGAAATACTCATAAAGCAGTTAGCAGGGCACTTGACAAGTAGTAGGCTCTTCATAAATATTTGACTGCCCTCATACACACCCTTTTGAGTCTAAACATTTCACCAGTTATAAATACAATGTTATTATCTAGCTCACATCTCTTCATATTGTTCATAAGAGTTGCATGAAAGATTTTTTTAAAAAAAAGATTCATTGGAATATTGGTAAATATTAGGTATAGAGTCTCCCTGATTTAGCAGTCTCATAGTTCTGTCATAAAAAGCACATAAGGTTAATCTAGTATAGCCTGTCCTTTTGAAGCTGAACTTGTACTTTGTGATCACTTTATTTAGATATTCATTAACCATGCCCTGAATAGAACATTATATAATCTACCCATGCATTTAATTCAAGGTCACTGGTTTTTCATATACAGACTTTCTTCTTAAAAAAATAAAAATTATTACATTTTTCCTTCAGTCCAATGGAATGTCTCTACTGTTTCTCAAAGATCCTGGTTTATTAATTATAATTTCTAGCTCCATTTTTTAAAACCTAGGATACATTTGTCTGTGCCTAATTACCTGAAATGACTATCAAATATTTGGTCTCTTACTACCTTACTTCTTATAGTTTCACTTCCCCATTAACTGTTTTGATGTGGTCATTTCCAATACAAAAATCACTCCTTTTCATAGGAAAAAAAGCAAAATAAAGAGTTAGTTTGGCTATCTTTCCATTTTCTGTTACACTTATCCCATTGATTAGACAGTCCTATCTGATCTTTCCCCCCAGATGGCTTAAAAACATATTCATCCTGAGTTTTACTTGCCAGCCTTAATTAATTTTCATCTTTAACTCCTCTGACACTTTTCTTACAGAACCATAGCATGCTTTTGTCCATTATCTGCTTTTATTTTTGTAGCAACTGCTCTGAACTCACAGTTGTAGAATGGGGCCAGTTACCTAAACCCCTAAGGGAAAGGATTACTCTTCTCTGTGTTATTGGCTCAAGGACCCATTCTAGTATATTTCCTAACTGCCCTCCTATCCTATACCATTAGTCCATAATGATTAGTTTACAGTTCTATTTATTTAATTAACATTAATTTGCTTTTACAAATGGATATTTAAATATACATCAAGAATAGAAGTTATAAATAATTCCCTACTACACAAATGTTAACACTCTCCGTAATACCATCATTGTCATTGGTAAGAGTGGGCACAAACTTAACATAGTTCATCCATGTCAGTAACCTACCTAGTTTACTTCTAACTCAGACATAGCATCTGGATGAGTTTTTATGTCAGGTACTGTTGGGTTCAGTTCCTCTGGTTATCCTGCAGGGCCTCATTGCTGGGCAATCTCTTTAAGGTCATTCTTCAAGGTCTTGATATTGGTCCAAGTGACTTGCTGAAAAACCTAGGATATTAACCCTAATATACCTGGTGTTTCACTTTTCTGATCTTTTGAAGTTCACAAGGTCATTTATATCTTTGATACTCCTTCACTTCAAACAGGAAAAAGTAAAGGAAAGAGATAAACAGATCCCTGTATTGAAGAACCTTTTCTTGATTTTTTTCCCCTTATAGCCTTGTCTTTCACTAGAACATTTCTGTGTAAGGGAGTCAGATCAAGAGCAAGTTCTGTTTTTTTCTGGTTAATGCCTTCTGAACACATCCCAGGTCTGACTACACATTCAATTGACCATCCATCTTGTCATCACAAGTAATCCTGAACAAGTTACTTAACTTCTGTCTGCGCCTCAGCTGTAAAACGTGAACAGTAATAGCACCTATATCACAAGGTTGTTTTGAAGATCAAAGAGATAATATATTGAAATCATTTAGTACAGTTCCAGTCACATAGTAGCCATTTAATAGATGCTTATTTCCTTCCTTCCTTCCATCCTTCCTTCCTTCCTTCCTTCCTTCCTTCCTTCCTTCCTTCCTTCCTTTCTTCCTTCCTTCCTTTCTTCCTTCCTTCCTTCCTTCCTTCCTTCCTTCCTTCCTTCCTTCCTTCCTTCCTTCCTTCCTTCCTTCCTTCCTTCCTTCCTTCTTTCATTTCTTCCTCCCTCCCTTCCTTCCTTCCTCCTTCCCTCCCTCCCTCCCTTCCTTCTTCCTTTCCTTCTCTTAAGCCTGTGAAACTTGGAGAGCAAGTTTCTCTCATACACTACAAAACATGACCACAAAAGGAAGAGAGACAGGAATACTTTCATGTGCTCAATAACTATAAAAATGCTTTCACAGTAACATAAAATATTGTTATTGAGTCCTCCAAATCTCTTATAATCTCTTTTTTCATCAATAAAGTGGTTTCATATTATATCTAAAATAATGAAGTTTTAAGAATTTAACAAAGGTCCCTTGATGGTACAATGATGTGATCTTGGTCAATCAGTTCCACTCACTGTGCTTCTTTCCCCATTTATAAAATGAGGTTGTCACAATTATTTTCTGAGATTCCTTCCAGTTTTAGAATTGTATCATTCTAAGTATACAAACAAGCCTGATTTTTCTCAAACATATATATATATATATATATATAGATAGATAGATAGATAGATAGATAGATAGATAGAAAGATAGATAGATAGATAGATACCAGAGCAAAAAGCCAAAGATTTCAAAGCCAAGAAAAGGATAATCAATGGACAGATCTGCAAAGTCATCCAGGTTCAATACATAGAGTTCACATTCTTGAGCCAAGCATTGCTTGTTGGTGCTTTATTCCCCCATTTACTTGACTGATTCTGCAGGATACCCTGCCTACAAAGCTTATGGGCACATAAGGTATTCTTTTCTATTACATTCTATTTAATTCAACAGACACCCAGTGCCTAATTTGTATGAAGCACATTGCTTGATTGGGAAAGAGAGTAAGATTTGCTATTCAGTCATTTCTTTTTTTTTTTTATTTTTTTTAAAGCAATCGGGGCTAAGTAACTTGCTCAAGGTTACACGGCCAGTTATTTCTGGGTGTGGTGCTGAGTATCTGAGGCCGGATTTGATCCAGGTCATCCCGACACTGGAGCCGGTGCTCTTACTCGCTGAGCCACCTGGCCACCCCTAAGCAATTGGGGTTAAGTAACTTGCTCAAGGTTACACGGCCAGGTGTTTCTGGGTGGGTGGTAAGTGTCTGAGCCCGGGATTCGATCTCCAGGTGTTCTCAACACTGGAGCCGGTGCTCTTACTCGCTGTGCTACCTGGCCGCCCCAATTCAGTCATTTCTGACTCTTTGTGACCCCATTTGGGTTTTTGTTGGTGAAGATACCAGAGTGGTTTTCCATTTCCTTTTCCAACTCCTTTTACAGATCAGGAAACTCAGGCAAATAGGGTTAGGTGACTTGCCCAGGGTCACATTGCTAATAAGTGTCTGAGGCAAAATTTGAATTCAGTAAGACAAGTCTTCCTGACTCCAGGCCTGACACTATCCATTTTACCACCCTACAGAGTCTACAGTGTGATGGTGGGCATGGGTGTGGGGATATGCACATTCAGAAGAAACATGATGGAAAGTATAACGATAATAAGAACTAGCCCTTAAATTATCTTTTTTAGGTTATTAAAGTACTTTATATTTGTCATCCCATTGGAATCTTTGCAACAACCTTGAGAGGTAGGTGCTATCATTGTTCCCACTTTACAGATTAGGAAATTGAGGCACAGAAAAGTGAAGTGTGTTGCTCTGTTTTACAGAACTAGCTGGTGTCTGAGGCAGTATTTGAATTCAAATACCTCACTCCAGAGCCATCACTCTTCTGTCAACTGCTCCACTTAGCTGGCTAAAATACAGTAAGAGTATAAGAGTAGTACAAGAAAAAAAAGTATTTGATGAAATTTGAAAGGAAAGTTTATATCTAGTTCTCAAAATCCCTTTATTTGATTGTAATCTTTTAAAATGTCATATCACCTTTTGTCTGATTATCCCTACTCTTTTCTTCACAGTGACCTCCATTCCCTCCACCTGCTATGTTCTTTCCTAGGCCATCACACCGCACTGCCTACACTCTCCTCTCTTTCTTACATCAATCCCTTGGTGAATCACCTCAGTATTGCACTATCTGCTCTTAAGTCCCTCCCTTTTTGTCCTGTTGCTGATCCTTTCTTCCCAAACTCCAGCACTTGATTACGTTGACCACCCCCAACTTTGCGCTTTTTCATATGTTGCTGAACGACATCAACAAACTGTACTGACTGTGTCCACTACAAATTTACAGTATCTAATCTTCACTGACCCCTCAGTGAAGCAAAGGAATCTTCTTTCCCTCAATATTGAAGTGCTAGCCTGTCATCTGAAGTAGTGGTTCTGAACTAATTTAACTTTTCTCAACTTTCTTAAAGCATACCAACCCTCAAACCCTCTTAAAGACCTTGCCTCATAATTCACACAAGTAAAAATAGACTATTCTCTTTTCTACCTACTCTTCATCTCATATTAACTTGATTTCTTCCCCTGCTATTTAGTTTTTCATTCTAGATTCTAATAATAAGGGGGCCCCTTCTCTTTTCCACAACTATCCATTCTACATGACCCCTTAATTCCAGCCACTCTCTACTTCTTCCCTAGCAAATCGCCCCCACTATCATCTGTGCTCCCTCCCTCTCTGTCTGTCTCTGTCTCTCTTCTCTCGTCTCTGTCTGTCTCTGGCTCTGCCTGTCTCTCTCGACCTTTTTGCATGAATTTACGCTGTTGATCACTCCCTGGATAATATCTTCTTTCCAGGTTTCCTTGATCCTGCTCCCTCTTGGTTCTTTCCCTGTCTTATTACTCCATCTCAGCTTCTGTTGCTTGTCAGCCAGTACTTATCACAATCTAGTAGACACTTAGTAAATGTTACTTAACTTGACTTTTTTCCATGTCATTTATGCTTATTTCTCAAAGCTTTAACCTGCCTGGTTCCTCTAAGCTTTTTGGATCTTAAGCTTAATTTTTGTGTAACAGACCTCTTTGGCAGTGTGCTGAAGACTACTGGCACCTTATCAGGTATATGGGAAATGTCCTAATTGAGAAGATGATGGTTTTTCTTAGAAGAACCCTTTGTTTTTTCGCTGTAGTTATTTCTGAAAAAGTCCCCTTCTACCCCATCCCTTCTACCCATAACAAACCCCTTCCTTTCAGCAACAAAAATAACAATAAAATATAATTAAGCATAAACACTGATATAGTGACCTTATCTGGCAAAACTTGCAGACATCCACGTTTTAGTTCCCTGCCTTTCTAAAGAGAAGAGGGAGACATGTTTTATTAGCTGTCTTTGGGAAGCATGATTTCATTTACTCAGAACTTAACTTCCTTTTTTTGAAATCTTTTCAGTTACATTCCTATAGTCCTTGTACATGTCAAAGAACATAATTTTTCTATCCATAGTCTCAAAGGGATTATCCTATGAATATAACCAGTGACTTCAGTGAATGCTCATATTAAAGAGAATTACCTAATGAAGCTTAAAAATTATACTGGAAATTATGCTGAAATTTAATAAACTGGCAACCTGATGAGGAATATTTATTTTAATGTATAGCATAGAAGGATGTTAATATCAGGTACTTAAGTAGACTTTAATGGCAAATAGAAGTTTTTCCAATAGTCAACTTCTCTCTCTTTGGTATTTCATGAGGCTTCTTGACTTTTTCTTTTTTAATTAGAAATTCTACATACTCCAAGGATAATGTCCAAACATGACAATGTCAGTTATAAAGAGGATTACTATCTAGATCTAGGCCCTCTAATATCTTTTTCCAATTTTTCTGTGATTTAGTTACACAGTTCATAGACGGCAGACGAAGGTCCAAAATAGGCATTATACTTTGGACATAGTGGGAAGTTTGCCTTTCAGGGTCCTTTCCTTCACTTATTTACTTCAGTTAATGCTATTTTTATCTTCAATTTAATTTCAGTTCAACAAATAATGCTTTCCATGTGCCTAGCATTGTGCTGGTTTCTATAGAAAAGCAAAAATAATATGTGACATAATCCTGGCCCTGTTGGAACTTATAATATTTTCTTTACAATTAATTCCATATACATAACAAGATTTAGTCCATTAATTAACCCTGTCCCCCAAAAGCACAATATAATTAATTGATTATGTAGTTCAACTAGAACTCTATGCATAATCATTTAATCTTTAAGAAACCATCATTTTCTCTACTTTTCGGTAAATTAATGTTGCAGTGAATAAAAAACAAATAGGTAGCATTTATAAAGCACTTAAGGTTTGCAAAGCACCTTACAGTTTCTGTCTCTACCTTCTCAAGAACCATATGAGTTAGGTATTATTTTCATCCTCATTTTACAGATGAGGAAATTGAGGCAGACAAAGGTCAAATGACTTCTACAGGGTCACACAATAGTAAATGTCAGAAGCTAGATTTATACTCAGGTTTTCCTGAGTCTGGGAATTCTGTTTCTAGTAATATGACCCAAGGGGGTCAAAGATAAGAAACAAAATTTGACAAACACCAGAGTGTACCAGCTCTTTTGATGATAATTATGGTTAAAAAAGGAGATACATATAGATTAGGCAATATATAAACAAATTATGGCACATGAGTTTGATAGAATAATATTGTCTCTGAAAGAAATTGCAGGGCAGCTATGTGGTGCAGTGGAGAGAGTTCTGGGCCTGGAGTCAGGAAGACTCATCTTCCTGAGTTAAAATCTGACCTCAAACACTTACTAGTTATGTGACTGGGCAACTCACTGCCTCAGTTTCGTCATCTGTAAAATGAGCTGGAGAAGCAAATGGCAAACCACTCCACTATCTTTGCCAAGAAAACCTCAAATAGGGTTATGAAGAGTTAGGCACAACCGAAATGACTGAACAACAACAAAAAATTATGAATGTGATGAATATAGAGAAATAAGGAAAGACTTATATGAACTGATGCAAAGTGAGGTTTGCCCATTGAGGAAAACAATTTATGCAATGGCTTTAACAATGTAATGGAAAGAACAATGAGAACAAAGTAATTTATACTTAATGTTTGAAATAACAATGACAGCTTGGTTCTAAAGATGAGATATGAGAATATATTGTTACCCTCTCTTCGAAGATGTGAAGAATTGTGAATATGGAACACTACATAGTATGTCAGCCTTGCTGACATGTTGATTGGTTTTGCTGAAGTCTAATTTTTGAGCTGGAAGGGACAACCAGATTCAAATCCCTCATTCTACAGATGAGGAAACTGAATCACAGAGAGGTTAAATTATTTACCCAAGATTACAAAATCAATATTGTGAGAGGCAGAACTTGAATCCAGGTTTTTATAGCCTCAAGGCACGTTGTATTTACTATTCATAATCCATTTACACTATACCAAATTCTACCTCTGCTGCAATGTCAGACAACTAGTTATAAGTTGATAGTTTCCAGATATGGTATGACAAATCCTGGTCAGGGCCACGTTGACAATGCGCAAAATTGTACAACCATATGCCCCAAATAGTAAATAGGTCGGCTGAAAAAAAACAACAACAACAAACTATACCATCCAGATCCCTTAATATCCAGAAATTACATATTCTTGAAAATATATCAGGTGCTCCATCTTTCTTGAAAATCAGTGGTAAGTGATGAACTTTTTATTTCCATGTCAAAACTTCATTACTCCCATGTGTTTTTATGATTATACAAGTAAGTACCATGATAGACCTGAAAGATTTCCATGGTCATCAGAGAAGGGGCATTTCATTGCTAATTAATACTTAATTAAATTATTTCATTTATTCCTCTGAAGCTAAAAATGGGAAGAGGTCATCCTATTATTCCCAATGCAATTTATTCCAATGGATATGTTGATAATATTTATAAAAATTTCATTTGGAAGGCTTATGCTATTAGATTCTCTTTGTCTGAAATACTTAAGAATAATTTGTCTTGGCATATATGTGACAGGAAATTCAAAAGAAGTTACATTAGTTGGTAATTTTTAAGGAATTTGTGTATTTTCATATTCATAATTTTATTGTAATTTCACTAATCATTCTGTTTTGATATAGAATTTTCAAAATAAAAAGTGTCACTTTTTCTTTTTAATTTACCAACTCTAATTAGCAGCATTAAAGTTGAAATTTAAAGTAAAAGTTCAACTTTTTCATAAATAATAAAATTGAACAGAATTGTTGTATATAAAATCCCAATCAAATATGAATAAAATTAACATAATTAACATGAACTGCACTTTATTTTGATATTTATAGACATTTAGAAGGTTTAAAAGGGACCCCATCTAAAAGCTTTCTTAGGCCAAGTCAATGCTGTCACATGAAAAATGAGAGAGAGAGAGAGAGAGAGAGAGAGAGAGAGAGAGAGAGAGAGAG
>NW_027187351.1:169739-176986 GCF_028583685.1 Petaurus breviceps papuanus
GAGAGAGAGAGAGAGAGAGAGAGAGAGAGAGAGAGAGAGAGAGAGAGGCTAGAAAGAGTTATTGATTCATTGAATATATCTAATAGAACAGGTAATTTTTCTTCTATCAGGAACATGTTAAGTGTGTCTAAGAGACTAAATACCACATCTCTCTTTCAGGGAAGCATTTTACTTCAATTAAAAAAAAATCACTTAGCATCACTGTAATTCTGTGGACAGTTATATTTTCCCCATTCCTACAGAAAAAAGGACCTAGCTCCAGGGCAGCTTCTCAGAATCAAACAGAAAGTTCTGAAGGACAATTAGAAAGAAAAGAAGTTGTAGTCACACTTGTAGACTATTCAAGTCCTCTCCCATGAATGAAATGGGGACATGAGTGAAAAAGGCATGTTGGTGAGGGTTAAGACTAATCAAGAAGCAAGGAGAGGTAATAGAAGTAGAGCTATCTGTTTTTTTAGTTTAGTTTTTAAATTATAGTTATATAGGCAACCTGATTAAACTTTTCCTAGATTCTTCCACCCTCACACCTTTAAATAAGAATAAGCTATGTAAAAATGAAAATAAACATATTTAAAGAATTAATCTTTATGAAGAATTGTTGATGGGTGATGTATTCTGAAATAACTGTGAAACTACTTAGTTAAGTTCACCAAAAACTTAGTAAGCATATATTGGGTGGTAGGTCAATAGGGAAGCACAGTAAAATTTAGTTTTTATTGGGTTTTCCTTTATACTTTGATTCCTTTGCATATAAATTTGGGATTGAAACTATAAAGTCTAATTATGGCACATATTTGTTGTCTAGGAAGTTTTTGTTGTTCTTTTTGTTGCCATTTACAAATTTTTCAATGTACTGGAATTGGTTTAGATCAAATAGACAAAACTTTTGGTCCTTAATTCTAAGCCCAGGTAGGTCAGTCAAAAGGCCTAGACCAGGGGTGTGGGGAACCTGTGGCCTCAAGGCCACTTGTGGCCTTCTAGGTCCTCATGTGTTGTCCTTTAACTGAATCCAAACTTCACAGAACAAATTCCCTTAATAAAAGGATTTGTTAAAAAAATTTAAAAAGGATTTGTTCTGTAAAATTTGGATTTAGTCAATAGGCTGTACCCAAGGACCTAGAAGGTTACATGTGGACTCAGGGCTGCAGGTTCCCCACCCCTGGCCTAAATGGCTTGGTCATTGGAGCTTCAGACTCTGAATTCAAACTCTGAATTCCACTCATGGTGGAATCAGGAGACCTTGGCTCTGCCACTCCTTAACTGTGTGATTAAATAATTGTCCTGTCTCTTCTCTGAGCATCTGTAAAATGAAGGGATTGGACTGGATGATCCATAATATTTCTGTGAGTTCTGACATAGTGTTATTCCGTGTAACATCTTAGGCATGATCCCCAGTTAGGTCTTTCTCTGTCTCTGTCTCTATCTCTACCTCTCTTTGTCTCTGTTCCCCCTTCTTTTCCTTCCATCATGTCTCTCCCTCTTCCCCCCAAACAAACACATACACACACACCCCTAAAATTGACCAGTGACATTATATTCACCAGTGTTAACTAGGGTAGAAAAATTAGGGCTTTTATCCCAGGAAGCCAAATTTAGATAGTACTAACAGCACTTACATTTCTTCAGCAGCTAGAAATAACAGACTTTAGCATCTACTTTGCAAGAATAATTAGTTAAAATAGGAAACTACCAAATGTCACCAAGATTGAGTTCCTCCCCCATAGTTTGCTCACTCCTCTTCTACTTCAGCCTCAAGCTAGTACTCCAACATCATTGTGTCCCCCACATTTTGTCACAGCTCCCCAAACCCCAAGCATTTTTTGTGCTACTTGCCTCATGTAAAAATTCCTAATTATAGCTCTGGTGTGTGCTCCCATACCTGTGATATAACAGCTCACCTTTGTGAAAGCATGCTGGATGAGAAACTCCCAAGTCGAGGTTAATAATTTGTGCTGTCTTAGGCGGATGTTCTAGGTTGAAGCTCTGTGCAGATCATTTGATAAAAGGTTGTCATCTCCCTTCTATCAATCTCAGACAAGTTGTGAGATGATAGGATAGGATTAGGGAATAGACCTATGATTCCATTGGCATAGGTAACTCCCAAGTGAAGAAACTTCCTCTAATGCCAGGGTATTGAAAAGTTAAGTGACTTGCCCAAGGTCACATAGCCAGTATATGTCAGAGATAAGACTTGTACCAAAGTCCTTCTGACTTGAGGCACATTGCCTCTTTAGAAAAGTCACATCACATTTTAAAATTTATTTTCAGGTTTTATCTGAAAGTAAAAAGCTGTTTCAGAAAGACAGAACTTCAGCATTAAGTAATTGCTCATATGGGATGTGGGGCTCAAACCTATGCCTTCTGATTTCAAGTTTAGTGATCTTTCCACTAAATCATACTTTGTCTCTGAAATATATGAAAACCTTTAGCAATCTGAGATAAAGTTGTCATAATCTTTTAAATATGGTATTATTATTCTTATTCTTATTTTATTGTTGCTAGTTTGGAATTCAGTACCTGGTTAAGTTTTAAATGTAGGTTCAATCCCTACTCAATAAACTCCAGCGGCTGGTCCTGCTGCCTCCAGAAGCAAATATACAATGCTCTGTTTGGCATTCAGAGCCTTTTATAACACAACCCCCTCCCATCTTTCTAGTTTTCTTTTTCTTAAGTATTCAACACGTTTTCTTTAATTCAGTGGCACCGGTCCTCCTGAATATGAATAAGCCACTCCTCTCACCTTCTGACATTTTTCTAACTATCCCTCATGCCTGAAATGTTCTCACTCTTCTACTCTGACTACTGAGCTCTCTGGCTTCTTTTAAGGCCTTCTACCCCCCAAAGACCCTCACCTTCTTCAGGAAGCCTTCCCTAACCGCACTTAATTCTAGTACTCTACCTCTTTTAATTATTTCCTATTTATCCTGTATATAACTTGCTTTTTTTCTATTTGTTCGCATGTTGCCTTTTCCATTAAATTATAAGCTCTTTGGGGGCAGGAATTGTCCTTTGCTTCTTTTGTATCCTCAGAACTTAGTAGTGTGTGGTACATAGTAGACACTTATTAAATGTTTATTGATAGATGGATTGATTTAGACAAATCTCTAAGGCTCTAAGGTTCAGAGAAGGTTTCAGTCTGTCTTAGTAGAGATTCAACATCTTAGAATTCTCTGTTTCCATGCAACCACAGGTTCTTTCTGTGAAACATCCTTTCTGCCCATTTCACAAGATTGCATTTCTATGGGTATGCTACATATCAGAAATCCAGAAAGATCAGTGTGTTAGGTGTACACCACCCTTCTCTCTTTTGGGTCCAGTGCTGATTCACATGCTCAGCATCACCTCAAAAACATAGGAGGTTGGGTGTCTTTTAAAATGGATTTCACAAATGCAATTGCGTCAAATTCCTTTCTCCCTGAGGA
The DNA here is from genome assembly GCF_028583685.1 of Petaurus breviceps papuanus. Classification (NCBI taxonomy): domain Eukaryota; kingdom Metazoa; phylum Chordata; class Mammalia; order Diprotodontia; family Petauridae; genus Petaurus; species Petaurus breviceps. Next base: position 173,162 of record NW_027187351.1, read on the forward strand.
ACTGGCTCCTGTGATCCTGGTTTTACATGAGCACTAGCATGGTTGTGCTTGAATAAAAGAGTACACATTGATACAAAAAGAATTGACTAAGCCTACCCAAGAGAAGGATTGTGACAGTTTTCCCTCCTAGCTCCATGAGTCTCCAGAGGGTCTCCAGAGCTAGGGAAATGATTGCTCCCAATGATTCTACCTCTGAGTCAGGAAATGTGCCCTGAGGTGCCTAATGTCTATATATGGATATTATTGGTTGGATTTGATGCCCATGGTATTATTTGAAGTTGTAGTTATATAAAGCATGGTCATTGGTTCCAGCACAATAGAAATATGCAAAGCAAATTAAATAATGTGACTACTTTACAGGATTTTTTATTTACACTAATTGGAACCTAGATGCAAATGGTAGATTATTATTTTCTAGGAAAGAATGCTAAGACTGAGACAGATGAATAAAAAAAGTTCATTGCAAGTGATTTGTTTGCTTCTAGATATGAAAATTTTCTCCATCGTTTGTAATTCTAATGTGATAGAGGATAAGAATTAAGACCTTCCAAGTCCCAGAACCATTTCTGTTCCTCTGTTAATAAAGAATTCCCCCAAAAAGCCCAATTTCCCTACGTCTTTCATCACCTCATAACTTCCCAAATGCTCTGACCACTCCCCCATGCCTTTTTCATCTCTAATAGCCTATTGATAATTTTCACTTATCAAAAAGTGGTTCAATGTACCTGGATGTAGCAGAGTCTTAATCACTAGTACCAAATTAACTTCTATTTCATCAGTAGAGTTTCATATACTTAGGGCTAGGGCAAACAGGCAAGGAGAAACTGGCATATTCTGTTATAGAACAATTACCTATGGCAGGCACAAAGAAACTCTACTTACATTCTTTGGGATGTATTTCAGTGATTTGAACTATTACACCAACATAATAATGTAGGAATTTAAACTGGAACTGTGATTTCATAGTTATTGTCTGTTGGTAGAGATACAAGCCTCACCTTGACTATGAGAGGGGAGGAAATTCCCTTTTATTGGGGCACAGGCTGTAGATGTGATTCCTCTGCTCCTAGGCCTGTGTAGGGGGGCACCTGGGTGGTAAAGTGGATAGAGTGCTGAGCCTGGACTCAGGAAGACTCATCTTTGTAAGTTCAAATGTGACCTAAGATACATAATAGCTGTGTGACCCTGTCTAAGTGACTTAACCTTGTTTGCCTCAGATTCATTATCTGTGAAATGAGTTGGAGAAGGAAATGTTAAACTACTCCAGTAATTTTTTTTGCTTTTTGGAGGGGGGAAGGCAGGGCAATTGGCATTAAGTGACTTTCCCAAGGTCACATGGCTAGTAAATGTTAAGTGTCTGAGACTGGATTTGAACTCAGGTCCCCCTGACTCCAGGGCTGGTGCTTTATTTACTATGTAACCTAGACACCATACTACTCCAATATCTTTACCAAGGAAACCCCTAATGGGGCCACAATTAGTCAGACATGATTGAAACCACTGAAGAAATCAATAATCCCTGCTTAGTGGTTTACAAATCTAATGGACAGAAAAAAAGGGAATTCCTTGCCATAGAGGCATGGATGTCAGGCCTTTAGCCCTTGCTCTCTTCAGTGAAATCTTGTCCAGAATTTTTGTTGAGAATCCTAATTCCAGTCCTGTAAAGTGAATTATGAATAATTAATAAGAGGAAGGGAGAAGTTTCCAATAGGTAGGACATGGGATTCAAACTCTTGACCTTTACTCTTTTTGGTGAAGGCAGATATTTCTGTCTGGGAATATGAGGTTCCTGAGAGGTCTTGTTACAGCCCTGATTAGTGACACATGAGCTAAAGGGAGATACAAATGTTTCAGGATTGACTTATTACCCATGAAAGTCATACAGTTGGATTCTGACCGGAAAGGACAACTCCAAGAGTCCTTCCAGGAAATTTTATTAGTGGCTCATTGATACTTTTACCAGGATCCAACAGTGGAAATGAAGAAGATCCAGAGACCATCAACACCTTAAGCAGTCAAACTTTATAGAAAGGAAGAGGGAAGGGGGGGAATACAAGAAGAGGAGTATGATACTCTTAATGAAGGAATTAGGCAAATACTTCATCTCCAGTCATAAGCCAAGGGAAGGAAACAATTATGTTGTGAAGTGATTGGCAGTCATTGCTCTGCTGACTAGGAATTTTAGTGGAGTTTGTATAGAGTTCTTTGAGGACATTCCCCCCAACCATCTCCAGGTACAAGATAAGAGAAGGATGGCCCAGTGTTCTATTTTTGACAATATTTATGGTCTTATGCCAAGAAATAGTGTAGGAGATGGTTGCTTATCAGAATACACAGGGAAGGCCAAGGTATGGGAGGGTTCAGCAAGCCAGTTACTAAGTTCTCACAACAAAGTAAAATTGTGTCACAAGTCAGAGTTACAAGAAGGACCCAACATTACAAAAAGGCACCTATGAAGTATCATAAGCTCACACAACAATGCATATTTCTACTATATGTTGGAAACTCCTGAGTGAAGAAACAAATGGAAGTCTGAAGCTTTTCTGATACTTCGGGTCTTAGAGAATTTCCCAGAGTATTAAGAGATTAAATGCCTTCTTAAAGATCTCATAGGATGTGAATGTCAGAAACAAGACTTGAACCAATGTCATCTTTGCTTATAAGGTCACCTTTCTATCCATTATCCATGATGCTTCATTTTAAAATAACCTCATAACAAGTGTTTTATACTTGATACTTTATACCATCCTTCAACATTGATAAAAACTTCAGTTCAAAATAAGTTCCAGCACTGGCCAAGCATGCATCCTGTTAGCAGAAATAGTGGAGTCCCCCATCTAAAATATTCCATGGAGGCACTCATGTGGTAGTGTAGTAGATAGAGTGCTCAGCCTGGAGTCAGGAAGACCTGAATTCAAATCCATCCTCAGATACTGTAACCATAACCATGGCAGCTGTCCTGAGGATTGCTGCTGTGAATAATTCTCAGGGTCTAATTACATAATATAAAGAACTCTCTATTCAGAACTAAACATTGTTCAATAAAGTAAAGCTTAACATTAACAACAACATGACATAAGTTATGGCTAAGGTAGCCACATAGTCTTAAATAAAACATATCATTCAGTATATCTTATAACATTTCTCAGAATCCCCACACAGTCAGGCAGTCCTAGGCTAGGGTTTTCCTAGCATAACACACCCTTAAGGGGTAGCAGAAAATACAAACACTACCCACCCCTAGGTCACAGTAAGTCACAATCTCTTCAGTCAACACAGAATATCCAAATAAAGTCCTCTTTCATCTTGATTTAGGGTTGACTTCCAAGTCCCATGGTTCTTGCTCTGTGGGCTGAGCACTCCCAGCTCTTGCCTGGATTCATGTTTAGGCAACTCTCTGCTTCTGTTCCTTGTCTCAACTCACAGGGGTTGCCCCACTCCAAACTCTTCCTGCTCCTAATTAAAAGCAGGTGCCAGGGGCTCCTGACCATAGCTTCTGTTTCTAGGAGGACAAGGCTTAACAGGGCTACAATAACATTTACACACATTACCAGCACTATCATCTCAATTGACTTTCTGTCTGAGAAATCAATATAGATCAACAGATAGGGCTTCTGTCTGAGAAATTAACACAGAACAACAGACAGGGCTTCTACCTGAGAAATTAAGACAGACCAACAGAGAGAGTGCTGACATTACATTTTTTCAGTTAGGCATTCCCACAAGCAAGTTCCCGTAGCCTGCTCACACTTGCTTGTCTCTTACAGCTCTGCTCTCTTCTCTCTCTCTCTCTCTCTCTCTCTCTCTCTCTCTCTCTCTCTCTCT
>NW_027187351.1:176996-232777 GCF_028583685.1 Petaurus breviceps papuanus
CTCTCTCTCTCTCTCTCTCTCTCTCTCTCTCTCTCTCTCTCTCTCTCAACTGGTCTCTCCTTTTGGCTCTGCTCCTTCCTGTTCCAACCTTCCTGTTCCACCCTTTCAGCAAGTTTCTCCCACATGGGATCCATGTGATTACATTCCACCTATTAAGGGGTAAGGAAGATCTTCAAATTCCCATTACTGTTACAGATACCTACTATCTGGGTGACCTTGGATATTTAAGTGACCAAGTCACTTAACCTTGCTTGCTTCAGTTTTTTCATTTGTAAAATGAGATAGACAAGGAAATAGAAACTACTCCTGTATCTTTGCCTAGAAAACCCCAAATGAGGTCATAAAGAGCTGGACATGACTGAACAACAACAATACTCATGTGGTGAAGATACTCATTCATAGCAGATATTTATCTTTCTAAACTGATTTAGACTAAATCCTACCTGCGAACTAAGACTTGTTTAAATGAACTCAGTATATCTTTTCAAGTTCTAGAATGCTATGATTGTATTATGAATTGCTTTAGCCCAATCTGGAGCATTTGAATAAAATTTTCCTATTTAACAAATGCTTTTGGCAGAGATAACATAACTCCTGAGTTTTCATGACATCTAATAATAACTTAATAAAATAGATGAATATGGAAATATTTTACATGATGGCATATGTATAAATTATATAAAATTGCCTACCATTTTCAGAAGAGGGGAGAAGAGGGAGGGAGAAAAATTTGAAACTCAAAGTCTTATAAAAATAAATGCTAAAAATTTTCATATGTAATTGTGAAAAAATAAAATATTATTTAAAGCACAAAATAGCTTAATATAATAACATTTTAAAATTATTTTTATGTACATTGGAAAGTCTATTCAGTTTTGAGGAATAAACTTGCTGATTTATTTCTCCTTGTTATTCCATAGAGTATATTCTTTGATTATCTTTTAAATAAATATGGAGAAATCCAACAAGAAATAGTGGATAAGCACCATGGTCTGCAAACTCAAGTCTAATCAAAGTGCTAAAAATGATAAGATTTAATCTGGGGAAAATGTAAAATATGGATACTGAATATCAAGAGATCTTTCTTGTGATAATCATGCCTTAATTAAGATTTAATTATATAATTGGCAATAATTATATTATTAATTTTATCACATAACATATAATAAAATATTTTCTATATTGTTTTGAAAAAACATTGTTTCTACTATATGAGAGGCACCAGGGGATATAGAAAGTTGAGAGAAGATATAGTTCCTGCTCTAATCCAGTTTGGGCTCAACGAGGGAGATGGCAATGCAAAGTATGACAAGAAGATGAAAGAAGTTCAAATTCTTTGTGAAGTTCAAAGGGAAAGGCTACTAGTAACAAGGTGAATCATGAAAGAAGTATCATTTATGTAGTAACTAGTAGTTTCCAAGTGTTTGCAAGTAATTTTTGCAACAACTATGTGAGACAGAGAAGAAATGATTACTTCCCATTACATAGAAGAGGAAATCCAGGTGTGGAGAAGCCATGTGATCTGCTACATACCACATAGACAAAATATTTCAAAACCTAAATTTAAGAACTAAATTCAATTCAGCTCAATTTTATAAATGTGTATGTATATGTATACATATGTAAATGTATATATACAGGCATACACATGTACATATATATACATACATATACATGCTTCAATAAAGATGTGGCAGAGTATTGTATCTATCCACTGTACCATGTTTACCTTGTGTCACTGCAGAGCAAGAAGTTTGACTCATTCTGAGGGAGTATGAGATGAAAAAATTAATTAACAGTGATGCTACTTCCAGCTTTAATTAATTACTTTGGTTCCCTCAATACCAGAAAAAAGAGGTCTAGGAAAGTTTAGAAGGAACATTGGAGCAGGAACATAAGCTATAAAAGTCAGCAGTCTTCAAAGACATGTCACTGGTGATGAGTAACACTACAGGTGTGGCTTGATACTATCCATCTTCACTAAAGGAAAACAAATTCAAAGTGTATGCTTGACTGGTGATGGGTTAACAACATAGTTTTTAACATAGTTTTTAAAGTGCATTCTTCTTTACCTCAAATGTGTCAAAGGCCTATGATCGTCATTAATGTGGGACTTTCACCAAAATGGAGAAAGTTAAGACTTAGAGAGTTCTGGCAACTAAAACAATCCTCTGCAAATAATAGAAAATTCACACGCACACATAACATGCTGAATAGAACACAGGCCCTGGAGTCAGGAGGACCGGAGTTCAAATGTGGTCTCAGACACTTGGCACTTACTTGCTATGTGACCCTGGGCAATGCTGATTGCCTTGCCCTCACAAAAAAAGAAAGAAAAATTAATAAATTTCACCTTTTAATAACTTTTAAATATATTAAATGAATTAAAATTATGTATGCATATATGGACATGTCTCTATAAAAGTCTATACACATGAACAAAACCACATATATGTTGTATATATATGAATACATATGTATTGATAGTTGTCTATACCTGTTTATATTTATGGGTCTATATACATACATATAGACACACCCATATATATGTGTTATTTTTTACTTTTTTTGAGGAATGTAATCTAGAAGCTTCAGAGAAAGCCCAAACTGGTAATACACAGTAATCTAGGGTATAGGTAAGTTGGTAAGTAAATCACGTTTTAATGAAAGCAATTTCTGATTCGGTGACTGAATTTATTTTGATATGACAATTTGAGATCTCTCTGAACTCACTGCTGAGAGTCCTTACCTTATGCAAATTATGACTTCTACTTAATTTCTCATGTGCAATTCTGGATTTAGCATCAGAGGCCCTAACTTTTAACCTTCATCCAAACACTTATTATCTTTGTGCTCTTGGGTCACTTACTTGACCTCTTTGGAACTCAATTTTCCCATTTTTATAAATAAATGGATTGGTTTTCCCCAAGGTCCCATCTAGCTCTAAATCTATAATCCTATGATTCTATGTATTTCCGTAAATACTCCATAGATGACCAATTCAATGTATTGGAGGTCTCATTCTGGTTCCTTTTTTTTTTGTGCTTTTTTTGGGAGGACAATTTGGGGCTAAAGGACTTGCCCAAGGACACATGGCTTAAACATTCTTTTTTTTTCTTTTTAGAGGAGGGAAGGTAGGGCAATTGGGTTTAAGTGACTCTCCCAAGGTCACACGGCTAATTCTTTTGTGTTAAGTGTCTGAGGCCAGATTTGAACTCAGGTCCTCCTGACTCCATGGCTGGTGCTCTATTCACTGTGCCACCTAGTCGCCCCTTTTCTGTTTCTTTTTAAAGCACAGTCTTACCAGTGCCACATTTAGACTGTCCATCTATTGTGTCTCATTCATATTATGTGGCCAGCTCACCTCTGTTTCTAACCATACATGTCATTATTAGTACGGTATCCGTTTCTTCAGTCCAAGTCATCATTGAGAACATCTGCTTATCTTTCACACATATCTCCTTTGGGCTTAAGCATAATTTTCATCACTATAACATAGTAGTGAATATATTTTTCTCCTATTCAGTAAGAAAGGTCATATTCATTGCATGGGATAAACCTATAGTAAAATCTCAATTCCCACTAGTGATTTGATAGATATCTATTTACCTCTTTGGAAAGTATATAGTGTACACTCACACACACATACAGACACACACACACACACACACACACACACTTTTGTAGTGAGCATACCCCCACTCCCAACATTTTGGAAAGCTAGCATGTATTTATTGGATATATTTACAATGCTAGACTCTGGAAGAGAGTACTTTCTTTTGGAGGTATGCCTTTTAAAATTTATTATTATTATTATTTCTGACAGAGAGGCTATGTTGTATAATAGAAAGTTAACCTTAGAGTTAGGAAAACCTGGGTTCATGTTTTGCTTCTGATACATACCAACTTTGATCTATGAACCTTGTCAAGTCATATAACCCCACAGTGCTGCAAGCAAATAGTGAAGAACTGGATTTTTCTTTTTTCTTTTTTTTTTTGCCTTTTGGAGGGTAATTGGGGTTAAGTAACTTGCCCAAGTTTACATGGCTAGTTTTCTTTTTTTTTGTGGGTGTTAAGTGTCTGAGGCCAGAACCAAACTTGGGTCCTCCTGACTCCAGGGCCAGTGCTATACTCACTGTGCCACCTAGCCACCCCAGAAACTGTAATTTTCCATGAAGGTTCTAATCTGAACTGTTATCTCCATATTAATGGAATTACAGATCCAATCCTGAGCTCTATCTTTCTAAACCACTAATTAATAAACATATGAATCTTTATTGAGTATTAATCTTTTTTTTTAAAGCAATTGGGGTTAAGTAACTTGCTCAAGGTTACACAGCCAGTTATTTCTGGGTGTGGTGCTAAGTATCTGAGCCCGGATTTGATCCCCAGGTCATCCTGACACTGGAGCTGGTGCTCTTACTCACTGAGCCACCTGGCCACCCTGTATTGAGTATTAATCTTGACCCTTATCTTCAAGAAACTGATGGTCTATTTTTGAACAAAAAAAAAGAACAAACATGCATGAAATAATATGTACTCAGAAATTATGCAGAGAAGAAAGAAATAGTTTGGAAATAAATGAATAGCTCTCTTAACTTTAAAGAAATGTTTAGGGGGGGCAGAGGCAAGATGGCAGAGAAAAGGCAGGGACTCACTTGAGCTATCCCAAATTCCTCTCCAAACAACTTTAAATAACACTTCAAAATGAATTTTGGAGTGGCAGAACCTACAAAAGAATAGGGTGAAATTGTTTTTCATCCTAAGACAACTTAGAAGGTCAACATGAAAGGTCTGTTACACTCGAGTAGAGTGAAAGTGGAGCAGGCTTCAACATAGCCTTTGACAGTGCAAGACTGCGCCCCAGCAAACCAATAGCAAGCCTTGGGAATAATTGAAGTAGTGCAGCAGGAGTGACTTCTGGAGTTCTCAGCTCACAAATGATAAGGGTATTGAAAACTCATCAGAAGGAGATAACAGGGGCTTCTTTGCTGGCACTGGGTTCACTGCTCTGTTGTATTGCCCATATGAGAATCAAGGTTGCTGTGCTAAGTGGCAGTCCCATGGTGAGGGGGAGAACTAACACATAAGACCTTATGAGTACAGGGGATTGGGGATTCTGGTCACAAATCAAGAGTGAAAAAGAATGCTTGTGGTCACTCACAGACCAGAGCACAGGCTAAGAGACCAATGACCACATTTTTCCTTAGATCATACAACCTTAGAAAAACTGAAAACTTATAGACCCTTCAAAATTAGCTCTGAGAGCATCAGTAAGAAAAACTTAAAATTGTGATAGTGCCCACTACACCCCAGGAGCATAACCCCACCTTAAAATAGAGTTAAAAGTCAAGAAATAGGCTGAATAATGTACAGACATCAACAACAAAAAGAATCTGACCATAGAGAGTTGCAGGGGTGACATTGAAAAAAAAAAAACAAACTCAGAAGATGAATAAAAACTACTTTATCCAAATCCTCAAAGAAAAATGTGAACTGGTCTCAGACACCAAAAGAATTCCTGAAAGGGGGCATCTAGGTGGCTCAGTGAACAGAACACTGGCCCTGGAGACAGATTTAAATCTGCCCTCAGACACTTAACATTTACTAGCTGTGTGACCTTGGGCAAGTCACTTAACCCCAATTGCCCTACTTCTCCCTTTTGAAAAAAAAATCCTGGAAGAGCTCAAAAACATTTAATAACAAAAGAAGTTAAGGAAAAATTTGGAAATAAAATGAGAATGATACAAGGAAACCATTTAAAAAAGAGTCAACAGACTGGTAAAGGAGTAAAAAATATACAGAAGAAAATAATACCTTAAAAAACAGAATAAGGCAAATGGTAAAAGAGGCCAAAAAATCCACTCAAGAGAATTCCTAACAAAGGAGAATTGGCCAAATGGAATACACACACACACACACACACACACACACACACACATTCACTTAAGAGAAGAACTCTTTAAAAAGCAAACTTCGTCAAAGGGAAAATGAGGCACAAAAATTAATTGAAGAAAGTGATTTTTTTTCTCTCTTTTTTAATTTTTAGTTTACATCATTCATTTCCACAAGATTTTGAGTTACAAATTTTCTCCCTAATTTTCCCTACCCACCACCCCAAAACAGCATTCCCACTGAATATCCTCTCCCTCAATCTGCTCTCCTGTATCTTCCCTCATTCTCCCTTCGACTTTCCAGTAGGGCACAATGGATCTCTATGCCCAAGTGTTTGTATATCTCACTTCCCAGTTACATGTAAAATATTAACAAAATATTAGCAAAAATATATTTAAAAATTTGATTTTAAAACTTTGGATTCCAGATTCTTTCCCTTCTGCCCTTGTCACACACCTTCACTGTGAAGATAAGCATTCAATATAGGTTGTACATGAGTAGCTATGAAAAATATTTCCATAAGTGGATATATAGTGGAAGACTGACTATATTTCCCTCTATCCTATCCCACCCCCACTGGTTCTATTTTCTACTTTGATCCTTTCCCTTTTCAAAAGGGGGTGCTTCTAACTTCCCTCCCCCTCACAGCTTGTCCTCCCTTCCATCATCCCCCCTCTCATCCCCTTCCCCCTACTCTCCTGTAGTGTGAGATACCCTATTTAGTGTGTGTCATTCCCTCCCTAAGCCAAATTCTATGAGAATAAGGTTGACTTGTTCCCTTTTGCCTTCCTGTTCATCCCCTCCATTGTAACAGTTATCCCTTGCCTCTTCTATATGAGATAATTTACTTCATTCTGTCTCTCCCCATCTCCTCTCATTATATTCATCTCTCACCTCTTAATTTCACCTTTTAAGTATCATCCCTTCCTATTCAATTGGTTCTGTGCCCTCTGTCTATATATACCTGTACACCTATATACACATACTCACATATATATTCATATGCCCATATACCCTCCTATAGAGGCATATATATATATATATATATATATATATATATATATATATATATATATGTGTGTGTGTGTGTGTGTGTGTGTATACACACACATATCCTTACACACATATATACATTTCTATTCCCTTCAACTATTTTCATAATGACAAAAGTTTCATAAGTTACAATTATCACTTTTCCATGTAGGAATATGAGTAGTTCAAATTTGATAAGTTCCTTATCATTTCTTTTCCCTGTTTGCCATCTCAAGCTTCTCTTGTTTTGAATATCTGAACATCAAATTTTCTATTCAACTCTGGTTTTTTCATCAAGAATGTTTGAAAGTCCTCTATTCCACTGAATGACCATATTTTCCCCTGGAACATGATACGGAGTTTTGCTGGGTAGGTGATTCTTGGTTTTCATCCCAGCTCCTTTGACCTCTGGAATATCATAATCCAAGCCCTTTGATCCCTAAATGTAGAAGCTGCCAGGTCCTGAATTACCCTGATTGTTTTTCCACAATATTAAAATTGTTTCTTCATGGCTGCTTGTAATATTTTCTCCTTGATCTGAGAACACCCAAACCTGGCTATAATATTCCTAGGAGTTTTCTTTTGGGGATCTTTTACAGGAAGTGATCAGTGGATTCTTTTAACCTCTATTTTGCCCTCTGATTCCAAACATCAGGGCAATTTTCCTTGAGAATTTCTTGAAGGATGATTTCTAGGTTCTTTTTTTGATCATGACTTTCAGGTAGTCCAATAATTTTTAAATTATCTCTCTTGGATCTACTTTCTAGGTCAGCAGTTTTTCCAATGAGATATTTCACATTGCCTTTTTTTTCATTTGTTTGGATCTGTTTAATAGTATCTTGCTTTATCTTAAAGTCACTAGCTTCCATTTGTTCGAATCTAATTCTGAAGGAATGATTCTCCTCAGTGAGCTTTTGAGATTCTTTTTCCATCTGGCAAAATCGGCTTTTTAAAGCATTCTTCTTCTCATTGCCTTTTTGAACCTCTTTTGCCATTTGAGTTAGTCTGTTTTTAAGGTCTTATTTCCTTCAGTCAGGTTGTTGACTCTCATTTCATAATTTTCTTGCATCATTCTAATTTCTCTTCCTAAATTTTCCTTCATTTCTCTTATTTGTTTTCCAAAATTCTTTTTAAGCTACTCTATGGCCTGTAACCAGCTCTTATTTTTCTTGGAAACTTTTGGTGCAGGAGTTCTGACTTGGATGTCTTCCTCCTGTTCCATACTTTGATCCTTTTTGTCCCCAACATAGGAGTCTAATGTTGGATTGCTCTGCTTGCTTTGCTTCCATTGCTAGCTCATGTTGTCATTCAATTACTTGACATTTGAGCTTTTTGCCACAGTAGAACTCTCCTACCAGAGAGTGGAGCTTTGTCCCAAATGCTGGGGTTTTTGCAGCTTCTGGAGCTATTAGTTGGATGTCCTCTCTGAAGCCTCCACACAATCTTGCAAACTGGTCACACAACCCAGGACCTCCACCCTACACCATAATCCAGATCCAAGCATGTTAAAGCAAGAGAGATTACTACTCAGACTGGTTGCTTGGTCTCCCTACAATCTGCAAACCAGGAGCTCTGAAGCAGCCATGTGGTGGCAGCTGCATAGCTGTGGTGTCTCAGCTGCTTCTCCCTCCAGGGGTTAAAAGCTGGACTGCCCTCCTGAACTCAAGGATTCCAAAGTCCAAACTGCACTGACCGACCTCTCACTTTGTCCTTAGCATCTATGGGTTGATGATTCTGGAAACCCCTGCAGCTTCTGATGATCTGAAGTCCCTCCAGCTAGTGGCTGTTTGTGGTTGCCCTGAGGCTAACACCTTTGGCTCATGCATGGCTGGGCATGGCTCCCAGATGGCTGCATTGGCTCCTTCCTGCCGACCTGTGGGGCTGTATTCAGCAGGATATTAGCTTTTCTCTGTCATTTTGTGTGTTCTGTCCACCTATTGCCTCTTGAAAAAGATCCCAAAAAGAAAATTCCAAGGAATATCATAACAAAATTCCAGAGTTCCCAGGTCAAGGAGAAAATAATGCGAGCAATCAGGAAGGAACAATTTGAGTATAGTGGAAGCACAATCAGGATAACGCAAGACCTAGCAGCTTCTACATTAAGGGATCAAAGGGCTTGGAATATAATATTCCAGAGGTCAAAGGAGCTAGGATTAAAACCAAGAATCACCTACCCAGCAAAACTGAGTATAATGCTTCAGGGAAAAATATGGTCATTCAATGAAATAGAGAATTTTCAAGCATTCATGATGAAAAAAACAGAGCTGAACAGAAAAATTTGACTTTCAAATATAAGAAGCAAGGGAATCATGAGAAGGTAAACAGGAAAAACAAATCTTAAGGAACTTACTAAAGTTGAACTATTTACATTCCTTCATGGAAAAACAATAATTGTAACTCATAAGACTTTTCTCAGTATGAGGATAGTTGTAGGAAATATATATATATATATATATATATATACATACTTACATATATATGTATGTATAGGAGGGTGTATGTGTATAAATATATATGTGAATGTGTGCATATGTATGTACATGTATACATAGACAGAGGGCACAGGATGAGTTGAAAAGGAAGAGATGAAAATCTAAAAAAATTAAATTAAGAGGTGAGGGAGGAATATATTGGAAGAAGGATAAAGGGAGAGATAGATTAGGGTAAATTATCTCAAATAAAAGAGGCAAGGGGAAACTGTTACAACGGAGGGGAAGAGCAGGAAGGTGAAAGGGAATGGGTCAACCTTACTCTCATTGAATTTGGCTTAAGGAGGGAATAACATACACACTCAGTTGGGTAACTTTCCCTACAGGAAAGTAGGGGAGAAGAGGATAAGAGGGGAGATGATAGAAGAGAGGGCAGATTGGGGGAGAGGGTATTTAGAAGCAAACACTTTTGAAGGGGGACAGGGTCAAAGGAGAAGGTGGAATGAGTGGGGGAAAGAATAGGATGGAGGGAAATATAGTTAGTCTTTCACAATCTAGCTACTATGAAAATGTTTTGCATGACTGCACATGTACAACTCATATTGAATTGCTTGTTTTCCCAGTGGGGGTAGGTGAGGAGGGAAGAAAAGAAAAAAATATGCAACTCAAAGTTTTAAAAACAAATGTTTAAAAAATTGCTTTTTACATGCAACTGGAAATTAAGATATACAGGCACTGGGATATTAGAAATACATCTTGCCCTACCAGAAAGTTGGGGGGGGGGATGAAGGAGTATATAAGAGAGAGCAGATTGGGGGTAGGGGTATTCAGTAGGTTCACTATTATGGGGTGGGGGATAGGGGAAAGATGGGGAGAAAAATTTGTAACTCAACATCTTGTGAAAATTAATGTTGAAAACTAAAAATACATAAATAAATTGGGAAAAAAAGAAAAACCTGGAAAGATTTACCTGAAATGATGTAAAGTGAAATGAGCAGAACCAGGAGAACATTGTACACAGCATCAGCAATATTGTACAATGAAGAGCTGTGAATCTTAGCTTTTCTCAGCAATACAATGATCCAAGATAATTCCAAAGACTCATGATGGAAAAAATATACTATCCAGTTTCAGAGAAAGAACTAATGGTGTCTGAATGCAAATCAAAGCATAGATTTTTAAAGAAAATTTCTTTTTTTCTGTGTTTTCTTTCACAACATGACCAATATTGGAAATGTTTTGCATGACTGCACATGTATAGTCTATATCAAATCACTTGCCTTGTCAATAGAGATAAGGAGGGTGGAGTGATTTGGGAACTTAAGTTTTTAAAAAAAGAATGTTAAAATTGTTTTTACATGTTATTGGGGAAAATAAAGTATTAAAAATACAATATTAAATACATATATTAAAAATTCCATTTGTGTAATTGTCCAAGAAGATCACTGTAATTCATTATTAAAATTTCAATTGCTTAAATTAAGGGCACCTAGGTGGCACAGTGGATACAGTCCACCCTCAGACACTTATTAGCTAATTATGTGATGCTGGGTAAGTCACTTAACCCTCTTTGCCTCAGTTTCCTCATCTGTAAAATGAGCTGGAGAAGGAAATGGCAAAACACTGAGTATCTTTTTCAGGCGTGGAGAAAATTCTGCTTTTTATAAAAATTGAAATGATATGTGTAATGAATATAGTAATAGATTAGATTTTTCAGATTTGCCTCCCTTGTGAGAGAGCTTACAATATACCTTGTACTGATCAATCAAACCTTGACAAGGCTCACAATTGCTGGCATACTTCTGCTTGTGTACTTGAAGTGAAGTGAATCAAAAATTGTAAAACCTGTTCCTGTCACAGAACTCTGGTCCTGTGACCCACCAAGTAATGACCCCCAAGGACTTGAGCAATATTGCTCCCATAAGACTCCAGGATTGTTGTATTGTCTTCCATTTGTGGGTTTTTCGTGGGAAACCACTCTGACCCTGGGATCATTGTTTATAATCCCCCTTCCCCTCCCTCCCTTCCCACTTGTGATTGATGTATATTATCTCTGTCTTCACTTCAGAAAGGTGGAATTCCAACAAGGAGAATTCTGTATATGCAAATCTGTTCTGCATAATGAAATGAATTAACTAAATGGCTACCTGATTACTGGCACTTTGTCTCTGGCCTGCTGTTTCATCATTCTCAGGTTAGAGACTGACTCAGTAAAATCTTGTTAACACTGGAAAACCACAAATGGGGTCACAAAGAGTTGGACATGACAGAAAAGTGACTGAACAAAGACAAAAAATAATTGATCAAATTATGTTGATTAAGCATTGAATTACATGTATTTAGCCTACTCATTAATGTCTCCTACAATTGGCAAAAAAAAATAACATGGGTAACTTAATTACATTAATATTACATTACAATGATATTTATTTTAACCTCTTGACCCATGATAACTTTTGCCACTTCTCTTAATTAGTTGTTAAACAGACCAAGGTAAATTATGTCTGTTTTCCTATTCACCCCTTGAGGAATTTATTTGTGGTTTGTCCTAATGTATGAATTCCATTAGTTATCCATAACAAATTCCTCATTTGGCATTGTGTGGTAATAAACAAAATAATGAATAACAAGCTGGAAAGAAGACAAACTAATTCATCCAGGATAACATTTGATTAGTACCAAAGTTTCTTGATGACTTTAGGAGCTGATTCATAGTCCCCTGTTTCCCCCAAACAATACCATCATCCTAAAGGATTTTAACATTCATGAGAAATTATTCTGGTGGAATCCTGAAAGCCCTGCTGTTGATGATAAAATTTGAGCTGAGAAAGCTGAGGAATTTGAGTGGTGGAGATGAGGAGACATAGGTAGGGAAAGGAGAGAATTCTAGGCAAAAGTGACAATCAGTGCAGAAGTATCGCATCAGGAAATGGAGTTTAATGTGTGAGAAGATAAGTAGGCTATTGTAACTAAAACATAGAATACAAGGTTTTAAAGTATAAGAAGTTTAGTTGATAGTTCATCTATTGTGTGGGGACGAATCCAACCAAAAATCAGAGACACTTCACCTGGTTAACTGAAGGATAATTAGTATTTTGGCTACAGTAATTCTTAAGGATGATCTCATAAATTATTGGCATGGAATAGGCACTTAATAAATATTTATTTCCTTCTGTTCTAACTTTAACCTCTTTGATACTGTCACTCACAGCAAACCTGATGGCTTCATTATTACTAACACTCCGTCATTCACTTGTCTCCTATATTCATATTATTTATGAATGTTCATAATGTTAACTCCTCTCATTCATGTTATATCAAAATAGTAATAAAATCTTACTAATTTAAGTCCCTACATCTCTTTTATTTGTCATTTCTCCTCTGTTCTGAAAGGAACTATGTTAGTAATTGTCTTTCATCACTACCTAGTAGATTACTTCAATAGCCTCCTTACAGGTTTGTCATGCTCTTGAAGCCTCCCTATCCCACCCAATTTGATATGTTTTCCATATGGCTGCTAGAATGAACTTCTTATGCATAGATAAGTTCAAGCCAATCCTCTGCTCCAAAAATTTCATTCACAAAAACAACCATCTGAAAGAATTTATTTTGTATCTACTATAAACAAGGTACTATATGAGCTAAGACAATTTATGGTATTGCTTAGAGTCAAACCAGGAAGAAAAGATAGTTATATAGCATGTGAACTTTAAAAGGAACAATATGGTATAATGGAAAGAGTAATGAATTTGCAATCAGGGGACCTGCTTAGCTAAAATCCCAGCTCTGTAGCCTATTTTTAGTTGTATTAACTTCAGGAAGTCACTAAATCTCTTGGAGATTTTTTTTCTTTCTTGTCATTTTTCAAATGCATTAATAACATTACATGAATATACCATACTCTATCCAGACAATCCTGAAATGAAGAACCTGAGTTGATTTCCATTTTTTTGATACATAAAGTATGGTGATAAATAATCTTTGGGTATATGGGTCCTTTTCTTCTCTCACGTTTTTGTGGTATATACTTCATAGTGGTAGCACATGGTCAAAAATTATGTACATTTTAGTGACTTTATAGTTGTAGTTCTAATTTGCTTTCCAGAATAGTGTAGCAGCAAGCACCCCAGCGTCCCCCAGGGTATCTGCCAACACAGGTTCTTGGATCTGCTTTGTTAAAGGAAAGCAACTCAAAATGGGTTGACAAGCTTACTTTAATCAGTCAAACATGTATCGTTTACCTTGTTCAGGGGAAAAAGGTCAGCACCCCGAACTTCAGAGTATACAGGCAGAATTATCAAGACAGAGAAACAGATCAAGTAGATAGTTTCCAAACTGTCCACCCATTGCATCCATACCAAATCAACATCTGGGTTTCAACATCTGGGTTTTTCAAAGCCAGGGAACTCTCAACAACGGCTTCCCAGAGTTTCATCTGATCAAATCACAGAACACTTCTTAAAGTGAGCCCCAAAACAAGGCTACACATCAGGGCTTCTATAGCCTTCTCCTGGCTCAGAGAATGTAACAACCTTATTGACTCACTGGCTAATCAAGAAGTATCTACTGAAAAACAAGCCTCCCACCCCAGGCTCCAGGTGCACTTTAGCCTAGGGGCAGGGAAGATCTTCCAAATTTACATTCCCATTACAAATAGTTGGACCAGTCCACAGTTCCACCAAGAATTACTAGTATATTTCCTCCTTCACATTCTATCTTACAACAGTAACTTAGCAGATATCACGTCCAAATAGCAGCCCTCAGTGACACAAGGCTAGCAAATGAAGGCCACCTCACTGAAGTTGGAGCTGGATACATATTTTTCTGGAGTGACTGCTATGATGAGGAATACCATAAAGATGGAGTAGATTTCACAATGAAATCTAATGTAGTGAACAAACTTGTATACTTCCCAAAAGATGAAGTATTAGGTGAGACTTCAAAGAGATGAAAAGAGAGTGAGAAAAGAGTAATTTAACACAACTCTTGTAGATAAGTTTTGCAGAGAGTTTAGACGCAAAAGGGAGAAAATGTTATATCAAAAATAAAGTATTCACAATGCCTACAATAACTATAAATATGCTGATATATTATTAATCACAAAATATAACAGGCTCTCTACAATGGGGACAAAGCTAGAACATTTATTGGAATACCAGAAAACTGAGTCCCCAAACCAGAAAGCCAAAGCCATCACAGTAGTTATAGAGTTGGCATACATAGTTAATGCAGTAAACACCCACATTCTCGAGCCTTCAGAACAGAACAGGCTACCTCAGGCAAAGGTCCCCTCCTCACTCATGGCAACTGCTCAGCATCCACGCAACTCACTCCCAGCAGCTCCAGCCCCCTGAAGTTCTCATCCATAGCAGTCCTCAGCAGAAGTCCTTAGCAGAAATTTTGGATGGCTCAAAAAAAAAAAAAGGAGTTTGCTCTGCTGCTGCTACTGCCGCCACCACCAGGTTTTCAGTCACCACACGGCTCTGGCTTCCTCCTGCCCCCCCACACCCCTTTCTGCTACGTCAACAAGTCCAAGGGGCAAGGAAGATCTTCAAATCCCATAACCATTACAAATATATAGGATAATATCAGGAATGGATAGATCAAGATTATTGAAGATGAAAGATAGGCATAATTATAGTCAGCAGGGAAGTAGCTGGTAGATAGGCAATGATTGAAGATTAATGAGAGAGGAAGGAGGGGGGTGTGATAAAGAAGGCACTTTGGGTGGAGTGGCAGAACCCAGATGGCAGAGTAAAGGCAATGATTTGCCTGAACTCTCTCCCAAACTCCTCCAGATACCTTTAAAAATAACTCTAAACAAATTCTAGAGCAGCAGAACCCACAAAAAGATAGAGCAAAACAAATTTCCTGCCCAAGACAACCTGGAAGGTTGACAGCAAAGGTCTATTGCATCAGGCTGAGAGAAGAACACAGTCCAGCACAGGCTGTGCCAGCACAGACTGGGCTCCAGGAAACCCAGGGGAGGCCTCAGGGGACTGAATCACTGGTAGCAGTGGTGGTTTCCAGGCTTCTCAGTCCACAAACGCCAGACTACTTAGAAGGTGAGAAAAAAAAAAACTGTCAGACCTGGTTGAGAGAAGAATGCAGTCCAGCTGGCTGTGCCAGCACAGCCCCAGCCCCAGCATACCAGGAGCAGGCCTTGGGAGTGACTGAATTAGCAGTGACCGTAGCAGTGGCAATAGCAGTGGCTACTTCTGGAGCTCTCAACCCACAGAAAGTAAGGGGATTGGACAATTGGTCAGAAGGAGATTACAAGGGTCTCTGCTAGCACTGAGGAAGGACTCTGTTGCTTTGTCCATACTTTGATCTGGGTCACAGTCCTGGAAGGTAGTCCTGTGGTGAAGTGGAGCTCTAGCATAGCAGAGCTCATGGCAGCCGTGGAGAGGGGATCCTACTCACAGTTCCAAGGCAGGAAAGAGTGCTTATGGTCATTCACAGACTAGAGCGCTGGCCAGAAGAGGAGTAATCACCCCTTCTTGGATCATATCACCTTGAAAAAACTGAAAACTTACAGCTCTCTGGAAGTATCGCTGAAAACAGCTGCACAAACCCCATGAAGTTTGAGACAGTTTGCCTTTCACATTGGAAGCAGAACCTACCTTAACAAAGAGCTAAAAAGTCAAGTGATAGTCTGAGAAATGAGCAAACAATGGAAATAAACTCTGACTGTAGACAAGTGACAAGGAAGATCAAAGCATACATCAGAAGAGGACAACAAGGTCAAAGGTCCTGCATCCAAAGCCTCCAAAAAAAAAATAAGAATGGGTCTCAGGTCATAGAAGAGCTCAAAAAGATTTTGAAAATCAAGTAAGAGAAGAAGAGGAAAAGTTGGGAAGAGAAATAAGAGTGATGCAAGAAAATCATGAAATGTAAGTCAACAGTTTGGTAAAGGAGATTCAAGAAATACTGATGAAAATAATGCCTTAAAAAATAGACAAGACCAAATGGCAAAAGAGGCCCAAAAAGTCAATGAGGAGGATACTTGATAATCATTCAAGAATGAGTTCAATTAGGTTACCATTTTCCATAGAACTTCATTCTCTTGTGGAATTGTCTCCGGTGATCAGGCAGTTATCTGGAATGTAAGACAGCCTCATGGGGATTTGGATTCTGGAGACCTGAGTTATGGTTCTATATCAATAATTTAGCTAGCTATTTGTCTTGGGTAAATCACATTATCTCTCTGAATCTGAGTTTTCTCGAATCTAAACTGAGTGGATTGGACTAGATGATATTGAAGGTTTCTTCCATTTCTCCTAAGCTGTGGATGTATGCAGTATATTCTATTATTCTGTTGCATTGGTATACAAACAAAACAAAAACTCCACAAATATAAAAATCTAGCCTATTAACAACTTCCTTAGAGATCTGACAAACATAATTTTACTCAATCTGAAACCTGATATTCCTGTAATACCACTTCTAATCCCTTTTCCATGGGCAAAACAGTTAATAAACATGAGTGCCAAGACTGAGATTCAGGCCTTCTGAATCCAAAGCAAGTTCTCTTTATGCTCCTCCATGCTGCCACTAGCAATGCCAATCTAGGTGGTTATACTTAACCCATATTTTAAAAGCACAGATGTTCATGAAAGTTCTTAAATTTTTATCTTCCTGCGCAAATGAGGGGATACTTAATTCATTTTCTTTTTCATGCAAAAACATTCCCCAATTTGAGGAAATTTTAGATAGTCCTACTTAACATGTTCTATGATACCAGCATGATTTTTTGCAATGATTGGCTTATGCATTAATAATATAACCTCTAAGATTTCTAAACTCAAGGAGGAGTCATTAATGGTTTGACATTGACTTCTATGGAAGTCTCCAGAGAAGTGCCCAAAGAATCTCTGCTTAATATGTGTTAATATTTTAACATTTCAAGATCAACTTAGATGAAGATAATAGAACAAATTCTCATAAAAATTTTAGATAACATAGAACTGAGAGAGAAAGAAAGAGAGAGAGAGAGAGAAAGAGAGAGAGAGAGAAAGAGAGAGAGAGAGGGAGAGAGAGAGAGAGAGAGAGAGAGAGAGAGAGAGAGAGAGAGAGATACCCACCGAATGACAGAATCAGGATCCAAAGGATTTTAACAGAATACAGCAATAGGCTAAACCTAAAATGAGGAAAATAATAGGAATAAATGTAAAGTCTTACCCTTGTGGTAAAAAAAAAAATCATCTTCAGAAGTATAAGACATGTATAGACAACAATTTGCCTGAAAAAAGAGCTGGACAGAGTTATTGGAATTCAGGCTTAATATGAATCACCAATGAGATGTGGCAGCCAAAAGAGTGGATGCAGTTTTGGGCTGCATTAAAAGAAGCGTAGCTCTCAGGAATAGGTAGGTCTCTCCCTACTTGGTCCTATTCTCCTTTGGATTGTCTCCACCCTGGTACAGGCCCTCATCACTTCATTTCTCTGGACTATTATAATAGCCAAATGTTTAGTCTCCCTTTCACACTCCAGTTCATCCTCTACTTTACTGTCAAAGTTATTTTCCTTAATTGCAGGTGATCATGCCATTCACCTACTCAACAGACTGCAGTGGCTCCCTATTACTTTCAGGACTCAATATAAAATTCTTTGGCATTTAGAGTCATTTATAATCTGTTTCCCACCCCCATCTTTCTAGAATCTTAAATCTTACACTCCCTTACATGCTTCCCCTTAATTCTAGTGACTTTCTTTTGTTGATTATTTTAAATTTATTCTGCATATACCCAGTTTGTAGGTGGTTGTGAGCATGTTGTCTCCCCCATTAGACTGTGAACTCCTGGTGAGCAGGGAGTGTCTTCTAACTTTCTTTGTATCCTAGCACTTAGCACAGTGTCTGGCACATTGAAAAATGTTTATTGATTGACTAAATTACTAGTCACTTTACTCTAGAGTTGTGTTCAGTTCTATACACCATAGTTTCAGAAGGACATTTATAATTTGATAAACATCCCAAGAAAGTTGACTAAGATAGCAAAGGACCTTATCAGGATTGGTTGAAGGTCTGGGTAATAATCATCCTGAAATACAAAAGGCTCTGGAGGCACATGACAGCTGTACTGAACTATTTGAAAGGCTGTCATATGGAAGAGGGATTATACTTGTTCTACTGGGATAGAGTGAGCAGAACTCGGTGAAATGAGTGTTAGTTGTAAAAGCAACTTATTTTAGGCTCATGCCAGAGGAAAAAGAAATGAAAGCAAAGTCAAACTTCTTAGCAGTCTGAACTGGCTCAAATTACAGTGGGTTGTCTTAAAATATATCAGGCTCTTCCTAAATGGAGAGCTTTAGAGATTAGATAGCCACTTATTAAGTATTTTGAAGTGTGGATTCTTTTAAAGATATTATTTAAATTGAATAGAAAATGAGAATAATTCCAAATCTGAAATTCTATGAAAGACATGTAGATTTAAACCCTTTTGACTATGTAGAGGAAGTTTCATTTTACCCTTAGTATCATAATTGAAAGAGGCTCCTGCACCCAAATATGTTATTCAAGCAGAGTCCACTAACTCTGCAAACAAGAATTAGTGTGTGTTCAGAAAAAAAAAAAATTATCTCTGCTGCGGAGTCATCCCATCACCATAGATCTTGCAACTGCATGCATCCCCAACACTAATTTCTCACTCTCGTCTTCACTAAGGAAGTACGGACAAAGATGCAAGTGAAAAGAGATTTTTTTTTAAATTTTAATCATTTAATCTACTTTGCAAATTATAGTTTTCAACAATTTAATAAATATTCATATCAATTAAACAAATATTTACTATGTACCTATTGTGTTCAAAACAGTTTGGAGTTAGGTAGAGATGTTAAGTTTAAATTACATTAGGTCACTGTCATGTGGTTTAGTTGAGAAATACACAGATATATACAGTTGCAATATTTAAATAAACACGTGATTGCATCAGTTTGAATGTTCCTTCCGTTAATCTAGATATTAATCACCAAACTTCCTCAAAACACATATAAACACACACACACAATCACTGATGTTTGCAAGAAAGAGACATTTCTCATGGTTGGTCTGGGAAATAGAAGCTTTGAGTTAAATCCCTTTAGGTGGTAGAGGAAAGAAACAAAGCATCCAGATGGTCTTAGCAGTTTGAACTAATCTATATTCTACTAACTTTTTGTGCCTCCCTCCTCTCTCTTTGACTGCATTCTCCAATGTGCACATCAATTACCTGCCGCATCAATTCCAACATTGAAAGAGGCACAGAAGGGACAACTCCCAGAGTAGATATCTCATCTACTCTACCTTTCCACACTGTCTTGTTGTTCTACATAGATTTATAGATTTAAAAGAACGCATCAATGATTTCTTGATTTTTTCCTACTTTCATCTTCTGTTTCCCAAGTGCCCCTTCAAAAATTAAGACCAGTCTCCTCTCCCATATCTCTCTGATGCCTTTGGGTATGGTCAAAGTCAAACTACATCCTAAAAAGTCCATTTAAGAGTTCTAAAATCAAGTGTTTATGGATATCCAAAATATTTTAAAATAAAATATTCAAGTGCCCAAATTCCTGAAGCAACAAACTGTGAAATAAGTTTGAGTAAATTAACATACTATGAGACTTCACAAGTAATTTTTATTTCCATTTATTGAAAAATAATTTATTTAAAAACTGGAAACATTCTGAGAGTAATCAACTTTCTCCATTTAATTATATCCAGCTAAAAAAGTGTATTTAAAAAAGCTGAAAATATTCTAAGTCATCTCAATGTTTCCATTCAATGAACCAACACCTTGAGTATTAGATTACAATGAAAAAATGATCATGTTACTTCAAGTGAGTTAAGAGCCAGTCACTTAAAATCATCACCCCAATTTCCTGCACATTTTCTTTTTTTTATAATTTTTCTTTTTTTTCAAATGCTTTATTAACTTCTGATTTACATCATTCATTTCCACCAGATTTTGAGTTACAAATTTTCTTCCCGTCCCTCCCCTACCCACCCCGCCAAAATAGCAGTCCCACAGGATATCCCCTCCTCAAATCTGCCCCCTCCCATATCCTATCCCATATGCCCTTTGACTTTTCCAGTGGATCTCTATGCCCCAGTGCCTGTATATCTTATTTCCCAATTACATGTAAAATAGTATTGATAATAGTATACACACACACACAGACACACAGACACAGACACACAGACACACACATATATATATATATACACACACATATTTGAATATTTGATTTTAAAACTTTGAATTCCAGACCCATTCCCTTCCTCCCTTGTCACCCACCCTCACTGGGAAGATACGCAGTTCAGTACAGGATGTACATGTGTAGCTAATGCAAAACAATAACATAGTAGATATATTGTAAAAGACTGACTATATTTCCCTCCCTCCTATCCCACCTCCCAATTGTTCTATTCTACACTTTGATCCTGTCCCTTTTCAAAAGTGGGTGCCTCCAACTTCCCTCCCCCCCCCCCAGTCTGCCCTCCCTTCCATCATCCCCCCTCTCATCTCCTTCACCCCCTACTCTCCTGTAGGGTGAGATACCCTATTTAGTGTGTATTTCATTCCCTCCTGAAGCCAAACCTTGCCTCTTCTGTATTAGTTTACCCCATTCTGTCTCTCCCCATCTCCTCTCATTATATTCCTCTCTCACCTTTTAAGTATCATCCCTTCCTGTTAAATTGGTCCTGTGCCCTCTATCTATGTATACCTATAAATATATATACACACATTCACATATGTATTCATATGCCCATATACAGACACCCACACACACACACACACACACACACATATACATATACACATTTCTATTCCCTTCAACTACTAAGAAAAGTTTCATAAGTTAAAATTATTGTTTTTCCATGTAGGAATGTTAATAGTTCAATTTTGATAAGTTCCTTATGATTTCTTTTCCCTGTTTACCTTCTCATGCTTCTCTTGCTTCTTGTATCTGAATTTCAAATTTTCTGTTAAACTCTGGTTTTTTCAGCAAGAATGCTTGAAAGCCCTCTATTCCACTGAATGACCATATTTTCCCCTGGAACATGATACTCAGTTTTGCTGGGTAGGTGAATCTTGGTTTTAATCCCATCTTCTTCGATCCCTCAGTGTAGAAGCTGCCAGATCCTGGGTTATCCTGATTGTGTTTCCACAATATTCAAATTGTTTCTTCCTGGCTGCTTGTAATATTCTCTCCTTAATTTGGGAATTCTGGAACCTTGCTATAATATTCCTAGGAGTTTCCTTTTTGGGATCTTTTTCAGGAGGTGATCGGTGGATTCTTTCAACCTCTATTTTGCCCTCTGATGCTAAAACATCAGGGCAGTTTTCTTTGAGAACTCCCTGGAGGATAATTTCTAGGTTCTTACTTTGATCATGGCTTTCAGGTAGTCCAATAATTTTTAAATTATCTCTCCTGGATCTATTTCCCAGGTCAGTGGTTTTCTTGATTTCTCATAAAGTCATTAGCTTCCATTTGCTCCAGTCTAATTCTGAAGCCATGATTCTCCTCATTGAGCTTTTGAGATTCTTTTTTTTCCATCTGGCAAATTCGACTCTTTAAGGCATTCTTCTCCTCATTGCCTTTATTAGCCTCTTTTGCCATTTGAGTCAGTTTGTTTTTTTAAAGTGTTATTTTCCTCAGTCAGGCTGTTGACTCTCATTTCATAATTTTCTTGCATTGTTCTCATTTCTCTTCCCAATTTTTCCTCCACTTCTCTTATCTGCTTCTTAAGGTCCTCTGTGGCCTGTAACCAGCTTGTATTTTCCTTTGAAGCGTTTGGTGTAGGAGTTCTGACTTCACTGTCTTCCTCCTGTTCCATGCTTTGCTCCTTTTTGTCCCCAAAATAGGAGTGTAATGTTGGAATATTCTGTCTGCTTTGTTTCCTTTGCCTGGTCATGTCGCCCCTCAGTCACTTGACTCCTGGGCTTTTTGCCACAGTAGGACTCTGCCACCAGACAGGGGAGCTTTCGTCCCAAATGCTGGGGTTTTCTCAGCTGCCAGAGGTATTAGATGGGTGCCCTCTCTGAGGCCTCAACATGCTCTGGCAAGCTGGACACACACCCCAGGACCTTCACCCTAGACTTTAATCCAGATCCAAGCAGATTAAAGCAAGAGTGATTACCCCTCAGACTGGTGCTTGGTTCCCCTACACTCTGCAGGCCAGCAGCTGAAGCTGCCATGTGGTGCTGGCTGGCTGTGCCAGCGCTTCAGCGGCTTCTGGCCCCCGGGGCAAAAACCACGCACTCCCACTTACTGGTCCCAAAGTCCAGACTGCACTGACCTCTCACTTTGTCCTTCGCATCTGTGTGTTGATAAATATGGCAACGGCCCAGCTGCTGCTGATTTGGAGTCCCTCTGGCCGGCAGCTGGTCAGGCCAGCCCTGGGGCTAAAGCCTTGACGTGGGTCTGGGCTCGGCTCCCAGAGCACTGCACTGGCCGATTCCTGCCAGCCTGCCGGGCTGTCCTCAGTGGGAGGTTAGCTTCTCTGTGTCATTTTATGGGTTCTGCAGTTCCAAAGTTTTTTCAGAATCCCCTTTTTACATAGATTGGGGAAGGTGGAAGCAGGAGCAGTGGGGAGGTCCTGCTTCTACCTGCACATTTTCAAAACAAACAAAAATCTACCAGCTAAAATAATTTGTATCTGCTCATGATATGCAGGAAAATGTCAAATTTTATGAGCCTCATTTATCCATTACATAGAAAAGGATAAAAATTCTATGTGATTCTAGACAGTGATCTTGCTTTAAATTTTAAGACATTACTTTAAATAACATTATTGATGCTTTTTATAAAGGCATTTCCCTGCTACATGTTTTATTCAGGGGCTCTGAAGGGTCCAAGGACTGAAGAGACACATGTAACTCCCAGGTCTTGGTTTTGAACATTCTCTACCATATAACATGAACTGTTCTGACAAATTTTTTTTCAAAGAATTGGTTAGCTATAAATTTATAGGACCGGATGGCCACAGAATATAGAGGCAAAAAAAAAAGAATATTCTCTGCTTTAATTTCAGAATCATTGTAGGTACATTAATGACTACAAAAATTGTTTATACTCGAAGAATACTCATTTCTCTAACAATACATATTTCAAAGAATTTTGTAGAACTCCTGTTAGTGTAGTTTATTAAAATTCTCATTGGATACCTGCTTCCATCAATTTGGACTTTTTTTTGTTGGTATTACTGTATTCCAATAGTTGGAATACAGTAATACCAACAACAATTATTTTTTTAAAATAATCTTTCAGTTAATATATAAGTACATTAGTTCCAAATTAGTTTTATATATTTCTGATAGTTGGTCCTGGACATCAGTTTCTTTCATAGAATAATTCAGGAAGTTGTATATGATTCTACAAGTAAGATCTTGATCTGCCTTACTGAACAAAGAAATGAAAAGCACATTTTTTTCCTACTTTTAAATTTCTGGGCTTTTTTTTAAGGATTACACTCTATGATAACTTTCCTTTTATTTTCTTAAAATATTGGACTTGGATCCAAGATGGTGGAGAAAAGGTAGGGACTCAGCTGAGCTCCCCCCCCAAACACCCCTCAAAATTTCTTTAAATAATGACTCTACACAACTTCTAGAGCAACTGAACCCACAAAAAGATGAAGTGCAACAATTTTCCAGACCAAAACAACTTAAAGATTGATGAGAAAGGTCTGTTGCACCAGGATGAGAGAGGAACCCAGTCAAATACTGACCCTGCCAGCACAGATTGAGCCTTAGTAAAGCAGGAATAGGACTCAGGGTGAATGAATCAGTGGCAGCAGTGGCAGTTTCCAGATTTCTCAGCCAATAGATACTAAATACAATTTAGAAGGTCAGCAGGAAAGATCTGTTGCACCAGGGTGAGAGCAGAACATAGTCCAGTGATGGCTGCACCAGTATAACCCCAACCCCAGCAAATTAGGAGAAAGACTTGGGAACCACTGAATCAGCAGCTGTTTCTAGAGCTCTCAGCCCACAGGTGATAAGGTGGGGGGGGGGGGTAAAACAACTGGTCAGAAGGAGAGTCAGGACTCTGTGGCTGTGCCCATAGTTGGATCTGGGTCTCCATTCTGGGGCGAGGAGGAGCACTGGCAAAGCAAAGCTTGTAGCAGTAGTGGTAGGGCTGTAATAACTGTAGCCATAGCAGAATGGAGGAATATACACATACATTCCACTAAACATGAAAATAGGAGTGAAATGGGAGTTGGGGGGCATGAGAATTAGAAGATAGATTAAGGGAAAGAATAGTCCTAAGAAAAACATTATTCTCCCCATTTTACAGTTGAGGAAACTGAGGCAAACAGAGGTTATGTGACTTTCCCAGGTTTGTGTAGTTAATAAGTAATAATTTGGATTCAGGTTCTTCTTACTTCAAACCCACTACTCCATTGTGTCACCAGCTACCTCTATCATTTAAATCTTATATGTCAAGAAATAAGTCATGTGGATACAAAAATAAAAGCAAAGATAGTCATTACTCTTGAGGAGTTTATAGCCTCATAGGAGAAACAGCAAATGTAGTAGAGTAAGAACCAAGGTGCACTTTGAAAATTATAGGGATGATAAGTAGCTCCATAAAGTATGAGATAAAAACCCTCCATTCAGTAACAATAATAATTATTTGATCATGAATATTGGTTTGAAAATTGGAGAATGGTGTTCTGTGAAGGGGGGGGTGGATAACATGAATGTTGTGGGAAGTCTATTGATAAGAATGTTGTAGAAGGGGGCGGCCAGGTGGTGCAGTGAGTAAGAGCGCCGGCCCCAGCATCGGGAGACCCAGGATCGATTCAGGGCTCAGATACTTGGCACCCACATAATATAACTGGCCATGTAACCTTGAGCAAGTTACTTAACCCCAATTGTTAAAAAAAAAGAATGTTGTAGAAGAGGTGATTGGAGAGGAGGGAGTGAAGTGAAACATGATCAGGGCTATATGAAATTGTTTTCTAGGAGAGGGAGTCATAAGTTGGGAGAACAAGGCCCCAAGTTGGAAGTTTCTGCAGGATATGGTCTCTGGTATGAACAGGGAATGAGGTTATAGGGTTAGTTGCCCAAAAGGACGGAATAATTATATGTGGTGACAAGACAACTCTCAAAGTCAATGGACTGAGAAGGAAGGCACAAGAGAATTAAATATAGACATTGTTTTGCTGATTATTTGAATGATTTGCTGGTTATCTTGCTATCATGGAGAAAACAGATATAGAGGGTTGTTGTTTTTTAAGAGTCAGATTCTGGGTTAGGAGTGGAAAAGACTTTTATAGGTCATCCAGTCCGATCATCATTATTTTACAAGGGAGAGAACTAAGGTATAGGAAGACAAGTGAAGCGAACTGTAGATTCAAATCCACAAATTTCTGTTGAAATCCTGTACATGTTTTAATTATTATTTTGAATTTCTCTCAATTCACTGACAAAACAATGTAGAAAAAGTATCCTGCAGTTCCTATAACTATTTCCAGGATAATTTTCCACTCACTTCCACCAAGGAAAAGATCTGATACAAATGGGGATAATACTTATTTCCCAGGAAGCTATCTTTAATGCTGTCTTCAAAGAAATCCTCACCTTTCAAAGCCTTATCATTGCAGGGTAATAAATTTACCAATATCTTTGCCAAAATCAAATTTCTTTTGTGCTTATTACCACCTCCTTCCTTCATTGTTTGCACATATTTCACTTGAAGTTTCTTGTGGTTACAAAAATAAACATTCCTTCTTCCTTCTTGAAGTAAACAATAAAGGTTAAAAAAACTCTTCCTTTGTAAGCAATTGAGAAACATAATTAGATGATGAAATACTATTTATGCAAGAGCAATGCCTTCCAAAGAAATTACTGGGGAATTCATTCATACAATGTCTATGTCACAATGAGTAATTAGTTTTCAGTTCTAATCCCAGTCCAGCTACTGACACACTGTCTTATTTCATGAACAGAAGTAATAGGGCATATGTAGCAGTAAGCACCCCAAGCGTCCTCAGGGTTTGCAGCTACCACAGGTTCTTGGATCTGCTTTGTTAAAGGAAAGCAACTCAAAATGGGTTAACAAGCTTACTTTAATCAGTCAGACATATATCGTTTACCTTGTTCAGGGGAAAAAGGTCAGCACCCCAAACTTCAAAATATACAGACATAATTATCAAGACAGAAACATCAAGTAGACAGATTTCAAACTGTCCCAACCATTACATCCATACCCAGTCAACATCTGGGTTTCCACATTCTGGGTTTTTCAAAGCCGGGGGACTCTCAACAACGGCTTCCCAGAATTCAGATCAAATCACAGAACACTTCTCAAAGTGAGTCCCAAAACAAAGCTACACATCAGGGCTTATATAGCCTTCTCCTGGCTCAGAGAATGTAACAACCTTATTGACCCACTGGCCAATCAAAAAGTATGTACTGAAAAACAAGCCTCCCTCCCCAGGCTTCTGGTGCACTTTAGCCTAGGGGCAGGGAAGATCTTTAAAATTTACATTCGCATTACAGCATAGTGGGTAAAATGTTGAATTTGGAAGCCTTAAGAGCTGAGTTCAAATCCTATTTCTGATGCTTAGTAGGATTCACTTAGCCTCTCTGAGCAACAGTTTATTCAACTATAAAGTGGAGATATTAACATTCAAAATACCTACCCCTCCATCTACAAGGAATCCCTCCTTGATTCTGTTCTGCATTGCCTAGATCTCTGATGTAACAGTGGGGGAAATGGAATCTACTTGTTTTGGTCCCCCCCGCTTCAATAGACTCTGAACTCTTCTAAGTGCCCCTGTTTATGGATAGCATTGTGTTGTATTCTTATGTGTTGTCTTACCCCATTAGAATGCAAGCTCCTTGAGGGCTGAAACTTTATTGCTTGCTTATTTTTGTATTCCCAGAGTGCAGGGCATAGAGTAATTGAACAATAAATTCTTCTATCTATCATCTATCAATTTAGTTGAAAAATGAAGCTTCCTCATTAACATACAAATTTTGCATAAATACAATAGTAGACAGTATATAGTAGGACTAAATTGCCTTCGGAAAATTCAAAGGTTCTTTTAATGACAAACTTCTTTCCTAAACAAAAACCCAACTTTTTAATTACTATATTGATATAGCTTATTATTTGAATGTGACTTATGAGATAGTCCAACCTCTGAAGATAAAAATAAAGAGTCTTACTTAGGTGGTAATGTTGAAGCTTTTGGTGTTTGTAAATAGTCTATAGTGAAGGAATTTTGAAGGAGCACAGGAGTAAATCATGTGTGACTCCCCCAAAAAAGAGAGGGAATATTCATGTGGTGAGAGAAAAAGACAACTCTTGGATAGTTTGTTTTCTGTACTAGGATTATCACAATATCACAAGAAAGAGACAAAGGGTTCCAGTATTTTGAGTGTAACTCCTGTAGTAAAGTTATGGAAAGACATGGACAGGAATACATTCTATTTTCAGCCTCAATTTACTCCTCTACAAAAATGATGCTATGAACACCTATTTCCTAGAGTTGTGATGATTGTGGAAGAAAATTCTGAACTCTACATTTTAGACAGGGAGTGTTTTGTTTAGAGAAAAGAGTACTCATGCCTTTGGAGAAGAGTTCCTTCATGCCTTTGGACAAGAAGTTTTGAAATACCAATTTATGTGAGTTTTGAACAAGGAGTATTTCACATTAGTATAAAAACATAGCTATAAAATTCAGGTTAAGGTAAAAGTTCAGTTAATAATTTGTTTCATTAGACAGAATAACAGTCACCTGAACTTTTAGCACACACCCTTAGAGACTCAATTTCCTAAAACCATTTGATCCTTCTTTCACCATTTACTTCAAGGGATCTTTTGTCCAAATGGTCAAAGGTGTTAATTAGGGCAACTAGGTGGTACAGTGGATAGAGTGCCTTGTCTGATATCAGGAAGATCTGAGTTCAAATACCACCTCAGACACTTACCAGCTGTTTGACTCTTAATCTCAGTTTCCTTATCTGCAAAATATGGATAATAATAGTACCTACCCCCAGAGGGTTGTTGTGAGGATCAAATGAGATAATAATTGTAAAGTCCTTTAGCACGGTTCTTGGCACATAGTAAGCACTACACAGATATTATGTTATTATTATTAAGCTGTTCCTAATAATTGAAGTAATCAAAGAGACTTCTTTCCTAGTCATTACCATAATCAGGTTAAGAATTAAAACAAGGACCCATTACCCTTGTCCAGCCACCACTCTTAGTAATTCAAGGGATGAAACTCTGGGAGGAGCTATCTAATGTCCATCTTCTATCTTCTCCAGTCAAAGAGCTTGAGAAGTCCCATGGGCACTGCAAGCTAAGGAAGTATAACTTTCAGAAGGAAAATTATTTATAGCCATTGAATAAAAGACTTGAATGACAGAGCTATATTTTTTTCCTACAAGGAAGAGAGGCTTAATAATTATAGTGCCCCCAATGTATAGTGGACAGAATAGATGACTTTGAAGACAGTACCTGAGTGGAAGACAATAGTAGAAAACCAGTCACATTTTGAAAAGGGCTATAGTCCACTTCTTCAGGGGAGAGACTCCTAGATCATCTAGATCATCTTCTGGTGAATTGTGGGTAGAGTATCAGATTGCCTTGGTGGTTGTCTCAACTGATCCCTCTGTCTAGGCCTCTGTTCCAATATATTTTCATCCCTGGATTTCTCCTTACCAGACTCCATGCTACTGAATAGGTAACCCCTGCCATAATCTCTATACCTAACTTCTAATATCCAGTTTGGGAATGCTAAATCAAATTAGTCATTGCTCCTAGAAAGGGTATATTTGTCTAGATCTCTATAGCTCTAATCACCATGCAACTTTCCAAAACAAAATATTCCTCTATGGCTGCTGATGCTCTCTATATATAGTCTACCTACCCCATTAGAATGCAAGCTCTTTGAAAGCAGGACCTATTTTCCCTTTTGTATTTGTATCCCCAAATTTTAACACTGGTTGGCACATATTAAGAATTTAATAAATGGTTGTTGATTTGATTAATCTGTCCCACTAATCTACTTTACTATTTTTGCTTATTCATTGATCAATTTATTCATAGCCCATGATAAGGCATGGATTTAGGAGAAAGTCTCTAATGGTAAGGGATTTTGAAGATCTTCCCTTAATCTATTTTTCTCTTGATGTGAGGTGGTAATGATGAACAAAAATAGCTCTGAGAATATCAGAGTCTCTACAGGGATGCTTCTGGTACAGTCAACAATTCTTTATCCTGCATCAAGATCATTATTCCTTAATCTATTCCCTTTATCTATTCCCTTAATAGGCCTAGGGAATTTGAAGATCTTCCCTGCCCCTTAATGGCCCTCAAGTGGAGTCCAATCAGAGGGGCTTGATTGGGGGGAGACTTGTTTTTCAAAAAGACACACACCTTTTGTTACTTTGTAATGAGCCTGGGTCACTAGGGTTGTGATGCCCTCTGACCCTGAAGAAGGATATATATACTCTGAGGTTAGCATTTTGCTTCGGGGTTCACTTGTAGTAGTTTGGCCAGATAAGACTCTGGGTAGCCATTAAGGAGTCCCTTGACTTTGAAAACCAAGATGACATATATATATATATATATATATATATATACATATATATATATGTATATATGTGTGTGTGTGTGTGTGTGTGTGTGTTTAATTAAAGGAAGATTGTTGACACCTTTAAAGTTGCTTTCTTTTAGAAAAGCAGATCAAAGAACCCATGCTAGCAGCCATCCTGGGTATGCTAGGGTGCTTGCTGTTACAAAGTCCTATCTGAAGAACAGCAAGGAGGCTAATTTCATTGATGACATGGAATGAAGGTACAAGAATAATAGAAGGGAAGGAATGGGATAGCTTTTGAAAACTTTTTAAAGTCAAGTGAAAGTTATAATATTCAAACCAGAAAGTAACAAGGAGATGTAAATATTGAGTAAGATATGGGTGGGGCTAGTCAGATGGAAGAAAAGAGATCTCTTAGTGACTTGATAGTAATTCTGATTCACTGGATGAAGGTGAGAGAGAGTTTTTATTCTGACACTATCAAAGAAGGAGGCAGTGCTTCCACGTAGGCTTCTAAGAGAGGGCAAATAATTTTAAAATCATTCCTTTGATGTGGCTCTGGGAAGGTGGGGCTTGCCAAGTGGGACAGAGAATACTGAATGGATGGTGTCACGAGGAAAGCCTTGGAATTAACTTAGATAGATCCCAAGTTAGTTCCTTTGCAAGAGGCTAATGACCTCTTGGACCCTTTATTACAGATGATCTTGATGCAGGATAAAGAATTGTTGACTGTACCAGAAGCATCCCTGTAGAGACTCTGATATTCTCAGAGCTATTTTTGTTCATCATTACCACCTCACATCAAGAGAAAAATCTGTGATTAATACTGAAGGTGTCATTTTGCGAAAGCACTGATATTTCTGGAGCTGCTCTGGTTAATCACCGTTTTGTATTAAGAGACCAACTATGAACTTTAGTGATGCACCATCACCCATCACATGGGCCAACCATACTGTGAGAATCTAAAACTTAGTGTTTTTGAAGAAGAGAGGATAATCTTAAGATTTCTGACTTTCTATTTTTTTGTTCATTTTTTTTTCTTTTCCCCCTTACTCCCTTTCTTCCTCCTTTAGTACTACCTATGATGGGAGGACTATCTAATTATTTAAATGATGGAAAGTTCTCTAGAAGATCATTAGGACTTTACCACCAAAGCATAGCTTGTGATTTACACCAGTGATTTTCTAACACAGGTTCCATGACTTCCCTGAGACAGCTTCCTAATTCCACACACCTTGATTGGCCCTGGCTTCCTCAATACAGATCCCTTTTCTGGGTGGCATAAAAGGTCCCAGCTGGACATAGCACCTCTCAGACTTGATGGGTACCTGAGACCATGCAAGTCACTTTACCCTGATGACAGACTGATCAAATGCATTTGCAGATGGAGATGGGGACTGAGAAGAGGGAAGGGAAAAGGAGATACCCAGAGAACCTAAGTGTCATTGCATTCTTTTTTGCACATGCTGCCTGTATTAGGGCAAAGTAAAGCTCGCTTTGGTAAATGTTTAGTGACTTAAGTTTGGGTACGTCATTTTGTCCCAGCATCAAACCTGAACTGAGTTGGATTTCAAGGATTTCAAGTTGCATGTACAACAGCAGTGTTTAGACAAGCTGCATGCTCTTCCCTCTACTCTACCTTGAATCTAAGTTAGGAATGGTTTGGGTTTAGACCATTCCAGAATCTTCCAAGGTGCTCAGTAAATCAAACAGAACATAGGAGGCACCTATTGAGGCCATCCTTCTCTGCAGAAGGGTCCAAATCTGCTGTCCTGGGGAGGCCAGAGTATCTAGTATCTTTGTCTTTAAGTTACACAACAGATACTGGGAGCACCTGGTTCCAGGCTAAAGTCAAAAGTACAGCTAATTCTAAAATCAGAAGTTGGTCATAATCCCCTTGTCTCAAGTTGGGCAAGTCTCTGAGTAACTCCAAGTCAGAGACACTAGGGCTCTAAAAAGCTGTTACTGCCATCCTCCAAAACATGGGGCCCTTTGAGGCTCAGGATAAAAGAGGACCTCCACTTGCCTGTTTTTCTGTAGTACTGTCTGGGCTGCTGAGTCAATTCACTGATAGACTGTGGTAAAAGGGTAATCTAGTGGTTATTACTCCTTGAGGCCTAGGGGTCTGGTTGTTGTTGAGACCTTGGAAAAATTTAAAAGCTTTCCTTGTCTGGTCTTGCTCATCTGCTTGAACCTTTTGTATAAATGCTAATGTTTTTATTAGCTTCTATGGGGTCATGAATCCTTTTGGGTCCACAGCCAAGCAGAAGACATTTCATCATCACATGGTCATCCTTGACCAGAAACTGGTTCCCCAAATTTTTAAGTGTTCAATTGGCATCAGACAAAGAATATTACAGCACATATAACTGTGCTGTATAACTTAGTTAGAAGGGCAGATACATGTATATTCTAAGTATTAGGCCCTAGTGTATTACTCAGTATATATAGAATATATATATATATATATATATATATATATATATTTACATATATATGTAAAAGATACAAAGGGTAGTTTGGGGAAGGAGAAGACTAGTATCTTTAAACCCCATCAGAGGCTTCATGTAGAAGGTGGCACTTAAACTGTGTTTTAGGAAATCAAACATTCTAAGAGGTAGCAGTGTAGTCTAAACAAGGACAATAACAAATCAAAGACACAGTGATGTAGAAAGGAGTGTTTTTAATTCAGAGCAATGAATAATCCAGTTTGATTGAGTCACAGAGAAAGAGGAGAGAGAAAAGTTTCACAAGATTGGAAAGGTAAGAAGGTACCAGGTCATGAAACCTAAGTGTCAAACACAAGAAATTATATCTGATTGTAGAGGAAAACATAGGAATTCATTGATCAGGAAGATGAGGGTGACATGCACATATATACACTTAAAAGAAATTTACTTCAGTGGTTGCATAAAGGTCCTTGGAAAGTAAAGCACAGACCACATAGAATTCTATCACAAGAAAGACATAGGATTTGAAGGAGAGTTGTGACTGTTCATGGAGAGGAGAGAGGACATATTTGAGAGATATTGTAGGAATAAACATGATGACAGTTGTCATCTAATTGAATATGTAGAATAAGAGTTTAAGGAAGACACTGAGATCATGAATGTGAGTGACTAGAATCATGATGTTGCTCTAATAGTAATAGCAATGTTCAGAAGAGAGTGGTTTTGAGGGGAAAGATGACAAATTTTGTTTTGTGTATGTTGAATTTGAGAGGCTTAGAGGAAGCTCATAGAGGTTCATAGCTCCACTAGGTAGTTCATGTCATTAATAATGATGCTGTGTATACTTATCAGGGAATGTTGCCAGTATTATATGGAGAATATTTTATTGCAACTTTAATTATTACTGGACATTTGAAACTGGGAACATCCTAAATGCAGCATGTACAAAATTGAATTCAGCATCATTTTCCCTAAACTCCTCCTTTCTTCTAATCTCTGTTTCTTTTTAAAAGCACCATCATCTTTCTGGCACATTAGTTATATAATCTTGACATTATTCTTCATTCCTCTTTCTCCTTCACTCCACATACACAATCAGTTGCCAAAACTTGATGTTCTACTGTCACATCACCTGAATTCTACCTTTTCTCTAACTCACCCAGATACAACTTTAATTTATATTCTCATTAGTTTCTTATTTAATTTCCTTGCCTCAAATCTCTCTCCACTGCACTTCATCTTACATATTACTTACAATGCAATTTTCCTTAAGCCCAAGCCTGACTCTCTTACTCAAATAAGTCCATTGGTTTCCTGTTGTTTCTATAATAAAATATAAACTTATCTACTTAGCTGTTACAGTGCTACATATATTTGACTCACATCTTTCTAGTTTCATAGGATTTCCCTTTATGTCCTTCTCCCTAAGATCCCGCTCAACTGGCCTTTTTCTGTTTCTCAAACAGAACAGTCCATATTCTTTTTTTCTGTCCCTTTACACTGGTCTCCCCACATGGCTGGAATGCACTATCTCCTTATCTTTGCCTTATAGAACACTTCTTTTGGGACACAGCTCAAGCATTATCATTATCATGACACTTCATGATCCATTCCACACTTATACACACAATTTTCCAGTGGTCTCCCTCCCTACTACCTTGCATTTAAATACTTTGTGTAAAACTATTTATTCACTTTATATTAATTACATATGTATATATATATATAATTATTATGTTCTTGTCTGAGAGAGAGCATCAGTCTTTGTGGGTATGTGTGTGTGTGTGTGTGTGTATCCCTAGTGCTAAGCACAGTGACCGTTACCTACTAGGTATCTAAGAAATACTTGTTAACTGATTAATTGATCAAATGCCTTTGATTTGAATTGTGTCCTCTGGCTAAATAGGAAAGGTAAACACATTAATGAGGGCTCATAAGTTGTGGTTTTGTGTAAATGTTCTAGTCACACATGTTCATAATCTTAATGAACCTGAAAAAAATTTGAGAGATTCATTCCTTTTTTTTTGCTATTTATTTATTTATTTTTAGTTTTCAACATTCATTTCCACAAGATTTTGAGTTTCAAATTTTTTTGCCATCTCTCCTCTCCCCCATCTCAAGATGGCATGCACTCTGATTACCCCTTCCCCCAGGCTGCCCTTCCTTCTATCTCTTAGCCCCACCCCCTCTCAAATCCTTCCTCCTTACTTTCTTGTAGGGCAAGATAGATTTTTATACCCCACTGCCTGTATATCTTATTTCCCAGTTGCATGTAAAAACAATTTTTAACATTTGGTGTTAAATCTTTGGGTTCCAAATTCTCTCACTCCTTCCCTCCAGTAACAGCAAGCACCCTAGCACACCCAGGAGGGTCTGCCAACACAGGTTCTTTGATCTGCTTTTAAAGGAAAGCAACTTTTAAGGGGGTCAACAATCTACTTTAATTAAATTTACTAGTTGAGGGGAAAGGTCAACAACCTGAATGTGGAGAAAATATAAGCAAAGATCAATAGACAGGGCTCTGAATGTCTGAATATAGCAATATTGCAATACACTTTGTATACATCACTGCATCGAGGGAGTGCAGACATTTGAGCATTTGGGGGACTCTGAATACATGGCTACTCAGAATCTTGACCAGGATATCAAAAGATCCTTTTCCTGAGTGAACCACCAAAGTAAAACACCTACCTCCCAGGATATATAACAAAGACAACATGTGACTGGCTGAGTGCCAAGCAGCTTGAAAATTCTCATACCTCAGCACTTAATTGGAAACTCCCCATAGCCCAACCCCAGAGCCTGATTCTCTCTGGACAAGTGCTCTATGTGCTTACTAATGGGCAGAGAAAATACGGAAATTCTCTTAATATTACACCTCCTCACCCACTCTCATTGAGAAGGCAGGGGATTCAGTATAGGTTATACATATGTAATTATGCAAAACACTTCCATAACAGTCATGTTGTGAAAGAATAACTATATTTCCCTCCATCCTATCCTGCCCTCCACTTATTCTATTTTCTCCTTTGACCCAGTCCCTTTTGAAAACTGTTTGCTTCTGACTGCCCCTTCCCTCAATCTGTCCTCCCTTCTATTATACCTCCCCCTCTTATGCCCTTACTCCCTACTTTCCTGTAGGGTAAGATATCCAATTGAGTATGTATGTTATTCACTCATTCCCTCTCACCTCCCCTGTCTCCCCCTCCATTGTTAAACCTTTTTCTTGCCTTTTTTTATGTGAGATAATTTACCCCATTCTATCTCTTCCTTTCTCCTTCTCCCAACATAGTGCTCTTTCACCTCTTAATTTTATTTTTTAGATATCATCCCTTCATATTCAACTCACCCTATGACATCTATCTAATCTATCTATCTATCCATCTATCTATCATCTATCTATCTGTCTGTCTGTATGTATGTATATATGTATACACAGACACACATACACATTCTCTCCAACTACCCTAATACTGAGAAAAGTCTTATGAGTTACAAATATCATCTTTTCAAGTAGGAATGCAAACAGTTCAACTTTAATAAGTCCCTCATGATTTCTCTTTCCTGTTTACCTTTTCATGCTTCTCTTGATTCTTGTATTTGAAAGCCAAATTTTCTATGGAGCTCTGGTCTTTTCATCTAGAATACTTGAAAATCCTCTGTTTCATTGCATGTTCATTTTTCCCCTGAAGGGAACTCAGTTTTGCTGTGTAGGTGATTCTTGGTTTTAATTCTAGCTCCTCTGACCTTTGGAATATCATATTCCAAGCCCTTTGATCCCTTAAGATAGAAACTGCTAGATCTCATACTATCCTGATTGTATTTTTAAAATATTAGAATTCTTTCTTTCTGGCTGCTTGCAATATTTTTTCCTTGACCTGGGAATTTTGGAATTTGGCTGAAGTATTCCTAGGAATTTTCCTTTTGGCATCTTGTTCAAGAGGTGTTTGGTGGATTATTTTAATTTCTATTTTACCCTCTTGTTTAAGAATATCAGGCTAGTTTCCTTGGTAATTT
Organism: Petaurus breviceps papuanus; assembly: GCF_028583685.1. Taxonomy (NCBI): domain Eukaryota; kingdom Metazoa; phylum Chordata; class Mammalia; order Diprotodontia; family Petauridae; genus Petaurus; species Petaurus breviceps. The sequence goes on from NW_027187351.1 coordinate 213,362, forward strand.
CTTGAAAGATGATGTCTAGGCTTTTATGGGTCATGACTTTCCAGTAGTCCAATAATTTTTAAATGATCTCTCTTGGATCTATTTTCTAGGTTTCTTTTGGTTCTGTTTATAATTTCTTGATTTCTTATAAAGTCCTTAGCTTCCATTTGCTCCATTCCATTTTTGAAGGAATCATGTTCTTCAGTGAGCTTTTGAATCTCCTTTTCCATTTGGTCAGTTTTGCTTTGTAAGGGATTCTTATCCTCATTGACTTTTGGGATCTCTTTTGCCATTTGGGTTATTCTATTTTTCAAGGTGTTATTTTCTTCAATACTTTTGGGTCTCCTTTAGCAAGTTATTAATTATTAATAATAATTATTAATAATTTTTCATTATTTTCTTTCATCATTCTCATTTTGCTTCCCAATTTTCCTCTTTTTCTCTTACTTGATTTTCAAAATTCTTTTTGAACTCTTCCATGGCCTGTTACCAATTCATATTTTTCTTGGAAGCTTTTGATGTGGGAAATTTGACTTTGTTATCCTCATCTTGTATGTTTTGTTCTTCTTTGTCACCAAAGTAAGATTCTGTAATCTGAATTTTTTTCACTATTTGCTCATTTTCCCAGTTAAATATTTGACTTTCCAGCTCTTTTTCTAGATCAAACTCTGCTTCGAGTGGGAGTGGGGGTGGGTCTACAGTCCCAAGCTTTAGGGGTTTTGTGTAGCTGTTTTCAGAGATACCTCTAGTGACCTGTAAATTTTCAGCTCTTCCAAGGTGGTATGTTCGAAGGAGAGGTGTTTACTCATCTCCTGGTCTGTGCTGTGGTCTGTGCATGACCACAAGAACTCTTTTCTGCCTTGGAAGTGTAAGGAGAATTCCCTCTGCACCACAGCCACAAGCTCTAGCACACTAGCAGCCCTCCTCATCCCAGGACTGCCACTCAGATCCAAGTAAGGCAAATAAGAGAATCCTGCCCCACCCTCAGCAAAGAGATTCGTGTAATCCCCCTTTGATCAGCCACTTGATCCTCCACTGTCTGTGGCCTCAGAGCTCCAGAAGCAGGCACTATTACTGCTACTGCTGCTCCCACCCCCACCATTGGAACCTCTGCCTCCCTGGGGTTGGGATCACACTATCTTCCTCTCTCAATAATAATTCATTTGTTATGGTCAAATGATGATTTTTGAAAATGTTTTTGTACCCCCAGTGACTAATATATTGTCTCAAAAGTAATAATAGGTGACTAATGGATGCTTGTCAAAGCAGTACAAAGTTGAAACTACAATGTTAAGTCTTTTAAGGCTTCTTTTTTAATTTGATATTTTATTTTTCTACAGCTACATATAAAAACAATTTTCAACATTCATTTAAAAAATTGAGTTCCAGATTCTCTCCCTGCCCACAGTATTCCATATTAATCATATACCACAACTTATTCAGTCATTCCCCAACTGATAGGCACCATCTCAATTTTCAATTCTTTGCCACTACAATAGAGCTGCTATACAAATTTTTGTTATTATGAGTCCTTTTCCTTTTTGTTTTTGCTTTTTTATCATTTCTGAGATACAAACCTAGTAGTGGTATTGCTAGGTCAAAGAATATTCATAATTTTATAGGCCTTTGGGTTGAATAAGTTTACAATTTCACCACCAGTGTATTAGTGTTTCAATTTCCCCCATCCCCTCCAACATTTGTCATTTTCCTTTTCCATCCTATTAGCCAATGTAATAGATGTGACATAATGCCACAAATTGTTTTAACTTGCATTTCTCCAATCAGTAGTGATTTACAGCATTTTCTCATATGGCTATAGACAGCTTTGATAAGTACATCTGAAACTGAGTATTCATATTTTATCAATTGGGGAATGGCTCTTATTACCATAAATTTGACTCATTTCCCTATATATTTGAGAGGTGAGGACTTGATCAGAGAAACTTCAAATTTTTTTTCACTGTTATAATTGCTAACTGTATTTGTGTCCATCCTATTTCCCCCTTTTATTCTATTCTCTATCTCCATCCCCCCTCAAAAGTTTTTCTTCTGACTACTCTCACCCACAAACTGCCTTCCCTTCTATGAGGACCACACTTTCTCATATCCCTTACCTCCCCTACTTTCCTGAAAGATAAGATAGATTTCTGTACCGAATTGAGTGTTATTCCCTATTTAAGCCAATTCCAATGAGAGTAAGGTTCAAGTGTTTCTTGCCACTTCCCCCATCTTCCTCTCCATTGCAAAAGTTCTTTTATGCCTCTTTTAGGTCAGATAATTTATCTCATTCTACAGCTTCCTTTCCTTTTCTCCCAGTGCATTTATCTTCCTCACCCCTTAGTTTTATTTTTTAAGATATTATCCCATAATATTCAAGTCAGACCTGTATCCTCTGTTTATATATACTCCTTTTAACTGCTTTAATAATGAGGAAGTTCTTATGAGTTACAAATATTATCTTCCCATGTAGGAATGTATACAGTTTAACCTTATTAAGTGCCTTTTGATTTCCCTTTCCTGTTTACCTTTTTATACCTCTCTAGAATCTTGTATTTGAAAGTGAAGTTTCCTAATTAGCTCTGTTCTTATCATGAGGAATGCTTGAAAGTCCTCAATCTCATGGAATCTTCCATTTTTTTCTCTTGAAGGATTATACTCAGTTTTTTGTTCTTTTTTTTTTTAACTTTTTGGAGGTCAATTGGGGTTAAGTGACTTGCCTATGGTCACACAGCTAGTTTTTGTATTAAGTGTCTGAGGCCAGATCTGAACCCAAGTTCTCCTGACTCCAGGGCCAGTGCTCTATTCACTGCGCCACTTACCTGCCCCAGGATTATATTCAGTTTTGCTGGGTTGGTAATTCTTGGTTGTGATCCCAGCTCCTTTACCCTCCAGAATTTTATATTCCAAGCTCTCTGATTCCTTAACGTAGAGGCTGCTAAATCTTTTGTTATCCTGACTGTGGCTCCACATTACTTGAATTGTTTCCTTCTGGGTGTTTGCAATATTATCTCCTTGACCTGGGAGCTCTGAAATTTGGCTATAATATTCCTGTAAGTTTTCATTTTGGGATCTCTTTTAGGAGGCGATAGGCAAATTCTTTCGATTTCTATTTTACCCTCTGATTCTAGAATATTAAGGCATTTGTCCTGGATAATTTCTTGAACTATGTTGTTTAGACTTTTTTCTTCATCATGGCTTTCAGATAGTCCAATGATTTTTATATTGTCTCTCCTTGATCAATTTTCCAGTCAGTTGTTTTTCCAATGAGATATTTCACATTATCTTCTATTTTTTCATTCCCTTGGTTTTGTTTCTTAATTTCTCATAAAGTCATTAGCTTACACTTGCTCCATTCTAATTTTTAAGGAATAATTTTCTTCAGTAAGCTTTTGTACCTTCTTTTCTATTTGGTCATTTCTATTTTTTAAAAAGCTTTTTCTTCAGTGAATTGTTATGCCTCTTTTTCTATTTGGACAATTTTGCTATTCAACAATCCAATTCTTTATTGGATTTTTGTACTCTTTTGCCATTTAGCCAAGTCTATTTTCCTTAAAATGATAATAGATTTTTTAAACATTTGATTTTAAAACTTGAATTCCAGATTCTTTGCTTTCCTCCCTCATCACCCACTCTTACTGGGAACATAAGCAATTCAAAATAGGTAGCACATGAGTAATTACGCAAAACATTTCCATAGTGGATATATTGTTAAAGACTGACTATATTTCCCTCCATCCTATCCAGCCCCTCAATTGTCCTATTCTCTACTTTGACCCTGTCCCTTTTCAAAAGTGTGTGTTTCTAATTACCCTCCCCGCTCTGCTCTCCCCTCCATCATCCCCCCTCCCATCCCCTTCTCCCCTACTCTTCTGTAGGGCAAGATACTCAATTTAGTGTGTATGTAATTCCCTCCCTAAGCCAAATTCAATGAGAGTGAGGTCGACCCATTCCCTTTTGCCTTCCTGTTCTTCTCCTCCATTGTAACAATTATCCCTTGCCTCTTCTATATGAGATAATTTACCCCATTCTGTCTCCCCCTATCTCCTCTCATTATATTCCTCTCTCACCTCTCAATTTCACCTTTTAAATATCATCCATTCCTATTCAATTGATTTGTGTCTTCTGTCCATGTAAACCTATACAAATATATACACACACTCACATATGTATTCATATGCACATACACCCTCCTATACATACATACATACATATGAATGTATACATATATATTCCCTTCAACTATCCTCATGCTGAGAAAAGTTTCATAAGTTACAATTGTAATTTTTCCATGTAGGCATGTAAATAGTTCACCTTTGATAAGTTCCTTATAATTTCTTTTCCCTGTTTACCTTCTCATGCTTCTCTTGTTTCTTGTATTTGAATGTCAAATTTTCTATTCAACTCTCAGTTTTTTCATCGAGAATGTTTGAAAATCCTCTATTCCACTGAATGACCATATTTCCCCCTGAAACATGATAATCAGTTTTGCTGGGTAGGTGATTCTTGGTTTTAATCTTAGGTCCTTAAACCTCCAGAATATCATATTCCAACCCCTTTGATCCTTCAATGTAGAAGCTGCTAGATCCTGTGTTATCCTGATTGTGTTTCCACAATATTTGAATTTTTCTTCTTGGCTGCTTGTAATATTTTTTTCTTGATCTGGGAACTCCAGAACCTGGCTATAATATTTCTAGGAGTTTTCTTTTGGGGATCTATTTCAAGAGGCAATCAGTGAATTCTTTCCATTTCTACTTTGCCCTCTGGTTCTAAAATATCAGGGCAATTTTCCTTAAGAATTTATTGAAGGAGGATTTCTAGATTCTTTTTTTGATCATGGATTTCAGGTAGTCCAATATTTTTAAAATTATCTTTCCTGGATCTGTTTTCCATGTCAGTGGTTTTTCCAATGAGATATTTCACATTGCCTCCTATTTTTTCATTTGTTTGGATCTGTTTAATAGTATCTTGATTTCTCATAAAATCATTAGCTTCCATTTGCTCCTATCTAATTCTGAAGGAATTATTCTCTTCTGTGAGCTTTTGAAATTCTTTTCCCATCTGGCAAATTTGGCTTTTTAAGGTATTCTTCTCCTCATTGGCTTTTTGGGCCTCTTTTGCCATATGAGTTAGTCTATTTTTTAAGGTGTTATTTTCTTCAGTCAGTTTGTTGACTCTCTTTTTATGATTTTCTTGCATCATTCTCATTTCTCTTCCAAATTTTTCCTCTGCTTCTCTTACTTGGTTTCCAAAATCCTTCTTGAGCTCCTCTATGGCCTGTAGTCAGTTCATATTTTTCTTGGAAGCTTTTGGTGCAGGAGTTCTGACTTTGTTGTCTTCTTCCCATTTCATGCTTTGATCCTTTTTGTCCCAATAAAAAAGGAATCTAAAGTTGGATTGCTGTGCTTGCTTTGTTTCCTTTGCTTGCTCATGTTGCCACTCTATTACTTGACTTTTGAGTTCTTTGCCACAGTAGAACTCTGCTTCCAGAGGGGAGAGTTTTTCCCAAATCACTGGGGTCTTCACAGCTGCCAAAGGTATTAGGAGGCTGCTATCCTTTCAGCCCCCACAGGCTCTGGCTCACTGGACATACACCTCAGGACCACCACCCAAGTTTGTGATCCAGATCCAGGCAGGTTAAAGCAAGAACAATTACCCTCTGAATGGTTGCTTGGCCCTTCTACAATCTGCAGGCTGGGAGCTCTAGAGCAGCCACGTGGCAATGGCTGCTGTGCCTCTGCTGCTTCTCGCTCCCAGGGCAGAGGCTGGACCATGCCTCTCTTCCCCCCAGTTCCAACAGAGTTTTACACTGACCTTTTACTTTTTCTTTGGCATTTATGGGTTGATATTTCTGGAAACTGCCACAGCTGCTGGTGATCCACTTTCCCAAAGTCCTCTCCACCTGCTTCTGGTTAGGGCAGTCCTGGGTCTAAAACCATGAGCTCACAAAGGGCTGGGCTCAGCTCCCAGTGCACTGGGATGGACCTTTCCTGCCAGCCTGCTGGGCTGTCTTCAGCAGGGGATTTGTTTCTCTCTGTCTCTTTGTGGTTTCTTTACTTCTAAAATTTGTTTAGAGTCATATTTTATAGGTTTTTGAGGTGGTTTTTGGGGGAGCTCATGGAGTTTTGCTGCTTCTGTGCTGCCATTTGGCTCCACCCCCTGGCCCAGTCTGTTTTTAAGCTGTTGCTTTCTTCAGTACTTTTTGTGCCCCCTTTACCAAGCTGTTAACTCTTTTCTCATGATTTTTGAGCATCACTCTTTTTGAACTCCTCTATGGTCTCAGACTAATTCTTGGAGGATTTGGATGTAGGAGCTTTGTCTTTGTTACCTTCTTCAGAGAGTGTGTTTTGATTTATCTTATCACCATAGTAACTTTCTGTAGTCAGAATTTTTTTTCTGTTGTTTGCTCCTTTTCCCCACCTATTTCTTGGTTTTTAGTTCTTTGCTGAGGTTCTGCTTCCACAATGGAGGATACACTATCCTAAACTTCAGGTATTTTGTGCAACTGTTTTCAGAGATACTTCTAGAGACCTGTAAGTTTTCATTTCTTCCAAAGTGTTATGATCTAAGGAGAGATGTGTTTACTACTCTCCTGGCAAGTTTCCTGATCTGTGAGTGATCACAACCACTCTTTTCTTCCCTGGAACTGTGATGAAGGTCCCCACTCTTCTGCAGCCACATTTACTGCTCCTCCCCATGCTGGGAGTGCCACACAGGTCTGTGACACAGATCTGAGTGTGGACAAAGAACAGCTTCCTGCCCCCAGTGTCAGTAAAGAGACTTTTATAATCTTCTGACCCCTTACCATCTGTGGGCTGAGAGCTCTGGAGGCAGCAGTTGCTGCTGCTGATTCAGTCACTCCAAAGACCATCACCTAGCTTGCTGGGACCCAGTTTATGCTGGGAAAGCCTGCACCGGACTGCACTCCATTTTCACCCATGATGCAACAGACCTTTCCTGCCAAGCTTCTAAGTTGTCTCGGACTGGAAAAATTCTTTCACCCCATGCCTTTGTGTATTCTACTTCTCCAGAATGTTTTTAAGGCATTATTTAAATGTCTTTGGTGGGGTTTTGAGGAGAGTTCAGGCAAGTCTCTATCTTCTTTTCACCATCTTGTTTCTGATACCTTACAATGTTAAATTTGAAATAAACCTAAAAATTCAATCTACATGCAGTAGATATCCATGGTTTCATATGCAGTCCTAGGTTTTTTTTTTTGGTATGGGGATTTGTTCATCTGTACTAATGTTTATTGGGTTCATTTTAGAAAAAAAAGATTTAAAAATATTATTTTGAATTGAATTGAATGGATACTTTGGGTGGGAAGGGGGAGAAAACTTTATTGATAATATTTAGGGAGGGACTGAACAAAGAGCCAAAGGATCCTGTAGTTATGCATTTGTTAAATGTTTGACTTGCTTGGAGTAATACAGCTTTGTTTAGCTTAGTAATGTGGTGGAGCTTACATTATAATTGGGGAAGACACACAAAAGGAATTGGGAAGAGGGATAGCTAAAAACGGTACCTTCTAGAGCATATAACAACAAGAATTTGGTATTGTAGCCTGGTTTCCAAGTAGATAAGGATACAGGCTCAACTCTCAGAGGTTAATGGAGCCAGGAGTATGGAGAGGAGATATTTCAAGGAGATCATCTTTTGCAACAAAATTGACATAGTAGTGACTGATAGTGATACTTGTGTAACCTACTTTGCAGAGTTGTTATAAAAAGCAAATTTCAAAAGGAATTGGAAAAGGCTTTGTAAACCATAGAAGGCTACATAAGTACAAATACATAACCATACACCTATTTGGCATCTCATGACCCATGAAATGTACCCCTAGTGTGAAGTGGACCTCAGGCCACTGTAGGTTATATCAAAAGGTAGGTCTTTTTAAAAATTAATTTATTTTTAGTTTTCAACATCCACTTCCATAGGATTTTAAGTTCCAATTTTTCTCCACATCTCTCCCCTACCTTCACCCCAAGACAATGTGCATTCTAATTACCCCATTCCCCCAGTCTGCCATCACTTCTATCACCACCCTCTTCTTTTATTCACTTCTCTTTTACTTTCCTGTAGGGCAAGATAGATTTTTATATCCTATTGTCTATATATCTTATTTCTCAGTTGATTTTAAAAACAATATTTGACATTCATTTTTAAAACTTTCAGTTCCAAATTCTCTTCCTTTGCCCCTCCCTACTCACCCTCATTGAGAAGGCAAACAATTCAATATAGGTTATACATATATAGTTAGGCAAAACATTTCCAAAATAGTCATGTTTTGAAAGACCAACTATATTTCTCCCCATCCTATCCCACTATCCATTTATTTTATTCTCTCCTTTGACCCTGTCCCTCCTCAAGAGCATATGCATCTGACTAACTCCTCCCCCAATCTGCCCTCCCTTCTATCATTCCCCCTTTTTTATCCTCTTTCCCCCACTTTATTGCAGAGTAAAATAGATTTTTATAATCAATCGAGTGTTTATGTTATTCCCTCCTTAAGGCAGATCTAATGAGAGTAAGGTTCACTCATTCCCTCTCACCTCCCCCTTCTTCCTTTCCACCATAAAAACTTTTTCTTGCTTCCTTTATGTGAGATAATTTACTCCCTTTTACCTCTCTCTTCCTCCTTCTCCCAATACATTCCTCTCTCCCCATAATTTTATTAATGTGTATATATGTATATGTATGTGCATATGTGTATTCCCTTCAACTACCCTAATACTGAGAAAAGTCTTATGAGTTACAAATATCTTTCCATGTAGGAATGTAAGCAGTTCAACTTTAAAAAGTCACTAAATATTTCTTTTCCTGTTTGCAAAAGGTAGGCTTCTTAGTGGTACTGTGCACTAGAATATACAACTGTGTACCAAGTTATGATGAGAATTTCTAAGAAAAGAGGCATACTCCATCCTAGTGAAGTTATCTTTTCAGGGATCCTAATGAATCTCCCTATGTATGTGCCTGACAGATATACCAATGGTACACCAGATGCCGGCTTTGTAGAACTGGATAAAAATGACCAGAGGGGAGAATCTAAGCACCTTAGCAGGTTTTATTCTATGTACCATCCCCACTGCATGTCTTGCCATATACCGTGCCAATTTTGCATTAAGGGCAATTAGATCCTGTTGTCTGGGAAACTGCTAGCTAAATGGCTTCATGGTTTAGCTATGAGTCTTTTCCAGGATTAGGCTATGTAGATGGGGCTGATAAACTGGTAAAATTTGAGTAGGAGATAATAAAAGCTGTGGCTTGGGAAAATACTTCTAACAATCAAAAAACATGCTTTCGGGATGGGGGTGGGTGGGTGGAGAGGGTTTATAGAAAAGAGCACATCAATGAGTAGATCTGATCAATGATTCTATTTTCTATAGATTTGCCTTAGATTGATGTAAGGGATCCTTATTGTCCTCATTCAATTCTTATCACTGGGAAAGCTTGCTCAGAAATGGGCACCTTCCTGACAGACCAAGTCATAAAGTAAATTAGGAAATGGGTATGTTAAGTGTGGTTAAGGTTTGTCAGCATTATGGATACTATTCAAAATCATTTGATACCAAGTAAGACTCAGATGGAGTAATTGCAAATCATTTATTCTAAAAGTTGATTGATATTAACAAAGTTACAGAAAAGGCTGTAATGACAAAGGAGGAAGTGATATTAGAATTAATTCTTCATCCTGGAGAGAAGCAACTTGCATAGAGACTGCTAAACTCTTTTTGTATTGCGTTCTTTGAAAACAGTCTTCATAGTTAGGTCAGGACTAGAGTGGTTGTGATCTCAGTAACTTAGAGTGATGCATATTGCTGAATTGTAAACACAACTTCAATCCCATTGATTTTTGCAAAGAACACCACTATTATAAAAAATTTAAAAACATTTTATCATAGTTTGTGCTCTTTTTCATATCATTGACCTAGGAATTTAAAGCTATGAAACAAAGGTGGTTTTGTGATTGTTTTATTTTTTTTTAAATTTCAGTGAGTCAGTTTAAGACAATATTTATAGGACATATGGAAACCCCTAAATGATTTGATGAAAAGAAACTGTTACCCAGGATCAAATTACACATTAATTTCTGAAACTAATTAGGAATAGTATCTTATGGCTTCACTGGAATCATGTTATAATTTTGTAATAATCATTGCTGGTATTACTGTGTTCCAATTTTCCCTACTGATGGAAGCAAATTTCCAGTGAGAAATTTAATAGATTTTATTGGTGCACTGACAGGAAGCCTTACAATTTTTCTTGACAGTTTCATGTTCACAGGAAAAACTCTTTTTCAGTTGAGGACAGTTTGAAAAACTATCAGTCTGTGGACAAGGATTAGCTGAAATTAAAGAAAACATTGAAAATTTTTCAGTTTCATTCTCCTTCCCAGTATAGGCTATCCAACCCCATCCAATAATGTAATAGATAAACAATTCAGTAAGATATAATTTTGGCAGAACATTTGGTGTTGTAAAGTACAGAATATCCAGACCATGACTAGAGGGCCACACACATCCATTCAGTCCCACATGAAGTCCTTGAATCAAACACGTAGCAGATAAATGCCTTATAAAAGGTATGAATACTTTTTCTAAAGGCAATATATTAACCTTTACAAAATTCAAGGCAACATTATTACTTAGAGACACATGGGATTTTGATTTTCTTCCATGTGATATATGGGCTAGTCATGGATAATTTGACATTTTCTTGTGGACCATGATCACGTGCACAAATGTTAGCTGAGAGACTGTTTTTATCATATTTTATTTTTGAAAATGCCCAGAAACTGACTGGGACTATATTGTCTCTTAATTCACATGGTATAACATTATTTTTTATTGTAACCTGATCATCAAGGTGTAGATACACTGAACTGAAATATTGAGATCATTTAGAGCAGTTTGAGTCGAGCATCAGTTCAAATGAACCATCTGTAATTGGTCATAATTAATGGTTTCAATTGATACTTATCCCTCCAAAATAAAAATTGAAATTAGTTTTGAATTCCCATGGTAAGTAAATTAATTCCCTTAAACTTACTGCACAAGTTGTTGCTACAGGAATTTGGGCACTTGGCACATGGTGTTCCTATTTCATAAGGGAAATTTTCTTTAGGCTGAATATTTCCACTGGAATATAAAAGCAAAGACAAGATATTCAAGTCATTTTTTGACCTTGTTCTCAAATATTTTCTCTTACAATATGTTGCTACAATGATATTGGCTATCAAATTTATGTCTCTAATTAATTTTTCTAAAAAGTTACTTCTAAAGTAATCTAATTTTGGCAATGAATGGGGGAACAGAGAGACTTGGAGAAAGAAATTGACCTTGGAGATGCAGAGGCAGGCCCAGAAGGCGTGGTGCGGCTGGCAGAGGCAGGCCTGGAAGGGGCCTGATCAACTCGGAGGGCAAGTCTTCCCACCAGCCACAAGGTCCACTACCAGGCCTATCACCAAAGGGCTAGGACTGGAAAGAGCAAGGTAAGAAGCAAATAGAGGGGCCCCTGTCCTGGACAGCAAACACTCCTGGGGCTACCACTTCATAGCCCAGAAATAAAAACAAAAAAAAGGCCCTTTCAAGACCTCCAAAGTCCAGGATGACAGAGTGAACCTCACTTGCTCCAAACTCCCCCTCTGACCCTGAAAACATAGTAACTCTTGCCCCAGGGCAAAACCCTCTACAGTAAAGGCTTGGGATACTAGAGGAAGGGTGTGGCTAGGACCCTGCCTCTAAATGGGTAGAAAGCAGACTACAAAGACAAAGACTCTGGAGTCCTACTATCCTCAGAGGGAGGAACCAACCTCAGAGGGAGAAAATGTGCACTCCACACCCAAAGCTGAAACTTCAACAGGGAATGGGTCCCAAGCACAGAAGGCTCTCCTAGATAAGATCAAAATGAACTTTGAAAACAAAATGAGAGAGATAGAAGACAAAATGAATAACTCTCTCAAAACGAAAATAGCAGAATTAGAAAAACATTATAATGAGGAAAACATCTCTCTAAAAAGAAAAGTGTATGATATGGAAAAGGAGCTTCAAAAATTAACCAAGGAAAATGATTTGCTAAAAACTAGATTTAACCAAATGGAAACAAATAACTCTATGAGGAACCAAGAATTAGTCAAGCAAAACAACAAGAATGAAAAATTAAGGTAAAATTCCTCAAAGAAAAAATAACTGACCTGGAAAACAGATCAAGTAGAGATAATCTGAGAATCATAGGCCTACCAGAAAATTATGATGAAAAAATGAGCCTGGACAACATTCTCCAAGAACTCTTTAAGGAAAACTGCCCTGAGATACTAGAACCTGAGGGTAAAATAGAAATCGAGAGAATCCACCAGACAACTGCTGAAAGAGATCCCAAACTGAAAAGTCCTCGAAATGTTGTGGCCAAACTCCAGAACTACCAGATAAAAGAGAAAATACTTTAAGCGGCCAGAAAGAAACAATTCAAATATCGAGGATCCACAGTGAGGATTGCACAGGATTTGGCAGCCTCTACACTGAAAGATCAGATGCAGTGGAATACAATTTTCTGGAAGGCAAAAGAGCTCAGGTTACAACCAAGGATCACATACCCAGTGAGACTGAGCATATTCTTCCAGGCAAAGAGATTGTCATTCAACGACATAACAGAGTTCCAGACCTTCTTGATAAAAAAGCCAGAACTCAATGGAAAATTCAACCTCCAATTATGAGATGCAACAGTGACTTAGAAAGGTAAACAAGGAGAACACACACACACACACCCTGCTATTTGATAAAAGCAAACTGGTTATAGACAAGTAGAGGGTATGACTATAAAATACACAAAATGACGATTTAAAAAAAATCTTATTAAGAGCTACAAAGGGACTGCAATGGAAGAAAGGGAATGGATGAAGTGGAAAAGGGTAAATTATGCCACACATAGAGGCATAAAAACTGTATAGCAGAGGAAAAAAAGGGAGGGAGTTGGGAAGCATATGAGCTTTTCCCTCATTGGTTCTGGTATAAGGAGGGAATAACAACCAGTTAAGCATAGAACTCTAGGGAGAAGAAATGCAAAAAGTATCATTTTAGAGGGAAAGAGGGGAGGGAGAGGAGCTTCGCATGAGATTTGTTCCTGTCACTCTTGATGCGAAGAAGAAACAGGATACTTCATTAAGTATAAAAATATCCTACAGGCAGTAAGAGGGGGAAAGGGTTACGAAACGGGGGTGGGAGTTGTTTGTAGGGAGGGAAGTAGTAAAGGGAAAGGGGAGGAAAAGGGAGGGGGGGCTGATAAGGGAACACTGAGGGAGGCGGTGGTCAAAAGGAAAACTATTCAGGGGGGAAGGGAGAAGGGAGGGAAAATATGAACATTAACAGGGGCAGGAATAGGATGGAGGGAAAGAAATGGATAACAATCATAACTGTAAATGTGAATGGAATGAACTCTCCCATAAAATGGAGACAAATAGCAGAATGGATTAGAAAGCATAATCCTACAATATGCTGTTTACAAGAAACACATCTGAAACAGAGGGATATACACAAGGTAAAGGTAAAAGGTTGGAATAAAATATATCATGCCTCAGCTAAAGTAAAAAGAAAGCAGGGGTAGCAATCCTTATCTCAGATAAAGCAAAAGCAAAAATCGACCTAATTAAAAGAGATAAGGAAGGAAACTATTTCCTATTAAAAGGCACCATCGAGAATGAAGCAATATCATTACTTAACATATATGCACCAAGTGGTGTAGCATCCAAATTTCTAGAGGGGAAGGTAAAGGAATTAGAGGAAGAAATAGATAGCAAAACTATACTAGTGGGAGACCTTAATCTCCCCCTCTCTGAACTTGATAAATCCAACCTCAAAATAAACAAGAAAGAAGTTAAGGAGGTGAACAGGATTTTAGAGAGGATAAGTATGATAGATCTCTGGAGAAAACTGAATGGGGATAAAAAGGAATTTACTTTCTTCTCAGCGGTTCATGGCACATACTGAAAAATTGACCATGTTCTAGGGCATAAAAACCTCACAATTCTATGCAGTAAGGCAGAAATATTAAATGCATCCTTCTCAGATCATAATGCAATAAAAATTATATGCAATAAAGGGCCAGGGAAAGACAGACTAAAAACTAATTGGAAATTAAACAATTTAATCCTAAGGAATGAGTGGGTCAAACAAGAAATTATAGAAACAATCAGTAATTTCATTCAAGAGAATGATAATAATGAGACAACATACCAAAATCTGTGGGATGCATTAAAGGCAGTTCTTAGGGGAAGTTTTATATCCCTGAGTGCATACATGATTAAATTAAAGAAAAGGGGGTTCAATGAATTGGGAATGCAATTAAAAAACCTAGAAATTAACAAATTCAAAATCCCCAATTAAATACTAAATTAAAAATATTGAAGACAAAAGGAGAGATTAATAAAATTGAAATTAAAAAAAACTATTGAATTAATAAATAAAACCAAGAGCTAGTTTTATGAAAAAAGCAACAAAATTGATAGACCCTTAGTCAAAATGATAAAAAAAGAAAGAAAACCAAATTATGAGTATCAAAAATGAAAAGGGTGAATCTACCTCAATGAAGAGGGAATCAAAACAACAATTAGGAATTATTTTTCCCAATTGTATGCACACAATTTGACAATCTTAGAGAAATGGATGAATATTTACAAACATACAAACTGCCCAGATTAACTGAGGAGGAAGTAAATTACTTAAATAATCCCATCTCAGAAAAAGAAATTGAACAAGCCATCAGTCAGCTCTTAGGAAAAAAACCTCCAGGGCCAGATGGATTCACTAGTGAATTCTATCAAACATTTAAAGAACAATTGATTCCAATACTCTACAAACTATTTGGGAAAATTAGTGAAGAAGGAGTCCTACCAAATTCTTTTTATGACACAATTATTGTACTGATACCTAAATCAGGAAGAGATAAAACAGAGAAAGAAAATTATAGACCAATCTCCTTCATGAATACAGATGCAAAAATTCTAAATAAAATACTAGCAAAAAGACTACTGCAACTTATCTTAAGAATAATACACTTTGATCAGGTAGGATTTATTCCAGGAATGCAAGGATGGTTTAATATTAGGAAAACCATCAGTACAATTGATCATATCAAAAATAAAACTAGCAGAAACCAGATGATCATCTCAATAGATGCAGAAAAGGCTTTTGACAAAATACAACATCCATTCCTATTAAAAACATTAGAAAGTATAGGAATAAATGGAGCCTTCCTTAAAATAATAGGTAGCATCTATTTAAAGCCATCAGCAAGTATTATATGTAATGGGGAGAAGCTAGAAGCATTTCCCATAAGATCAGGGGTGAAACAAGGGTGTCCACTATCACCCCTCTTATTCAATCTGGTACTAGAAATGTTAGCAGTAGCAATTAGAGAAGAAAAAGAAATCAAAGGAATTAAATTAGGCAAAGAAGAGAACAAGCTATCACTCTTTGCAGATGATATGATGATATACTTAGAGAATCCTAGAGAATCAAGTAAAAAACTACTTGAGACAATAAATAAATTTGGCAAATTTGCAGTATATAAAATAAACCCACATAAATCCTCAGCATTCCTATATATTTCCAATGAAATTCAATGGCAAGAGTTTGAAAAAGAAATCCCATTTATAGTTACTGTAGACATTATAAAATATTTGGGAATCTACTTGCCAAAACAAACTCAGGATCTGTATGATCATAACTACAAAACACTTTTCACACAAATAAAGTCAGATCTAACTGATTGGAAAAATATCAATTGCTCATGGCTGGGTCAAGCTAATATAATCAAAATGAAAATTTTACCTCAATTAAATTATATATTTAGTGCCATACCAATTAATTTACCAAAAAACTACTTCATAGAGCTAGAAAAAATATTAACAAAATTCATTTGGAAGAATAAACGGTCCAGAATATCAAGGTAATTAATGAAAAGAAATGCTAGGGAAGGTGGGCTAGCAATACCAGATTTCAATCTGTATTATAAAGCAGCAGTCATCAAAACTATTTGGTACTGGCTGAGGAACAGAGGACTGGATCAATGGAATAGATTAGGCACACGAGATTCAGAAGTCAATGACTATAGTAATCTATTGTTTGATAAACCTCCAGACCCTGGTTTTTGGGATAAGAACTCACTATTTGACAAAAACTGCTGGGAAAACTGGAATATAATATGGCAGAAACTGGGCATAGACCATTATCTAACACCATATAACAAAATCAAGTCTAAATGGGTGCATGATCTAGGTATAAAGGTTGATACTGTAAGCAGTCTCCTAAAACAAGGAATAGTTTACCTCTCAGACTTGTGGAGAGGGAAAGACTTTGTGACTAAACAAGAATTAGAGAACATTATAAAATGTAAAATGGATAATTTTTACTACATGAAATTGAAAAGTTTCTGTACAAACAAAGCCAATGTAACCAAGATCGAGAGGGAGGTGGGAAATTGGGAAAGAATCTTTACAACCTATGTCTCTGACAAAGGACTCATTTCTAAAATATACAGAGAATTGAGTCAAATTTATAAGAATACAAGTCATTCCCCAATTGATAAATGGTCAAAGGATATGAACAGGCAGTTTTCAGAGAAAGAAATTAAAGCTATCTATAAGCACATGAAGAAATACTCTAATACACTATTGATTAGAGAAATGCAAATCAAAACAACTCTGAGGTACCACATCTCACCAGTCAGATTGGCTAAGATGACAAAACAGGAAAATGACAAATGCTGAAGAGGATGTGGGCAAATTGGAACACTAATGCATTGCTGGTGGAGTTGTGAACTGATCCAGCCTTTCTGGAGAGCAATCTGGAATTATGCCCAAAGGGCTATAAATACTTTCATACCCTTTGATCCAGCAATACCACTCCTAGGGTTATGTCCCAAAGAGATCATAGAAATGAGAGAAAGACCCACATATACAAAAATGCTTATAGCAGCTCTTTTTGTGGTAGCAAAGAACTGGAAATTAAGGGGGTGCCCATCAATTGGGGAATGGCTGAACAAGTTGTGGTATATGAATGTTATGGAATACTATTGTGCTATAAGAAATGAGGAGCAGGCGGTCTTCATATTTACCTGGAGAGGCTTAAAAGAACTGATGCTGAGTGAGAAGAGTAGAACCAGGAAAAATTTGTACACAATTACAGACACAACGTATGTGTGATGACCAACTTCGATAGACTGGACTCTTCTCAGCAATGCAGTGATATAAGTCAAACCTAAAAGACTCATGATGGAGAGAAATATGTGTATCCAGAGAAAGAACTAGAAAGAACGAAGTTTATATCCAGGTGTAAGCAAAATACCTGTTCTTTTTCCTTCTCTTATTTGGTTTTATGTCCTCTTTACCATTTTTCATTCCAGCTGGTACAATCCATCCTTATAACCTGACTAATGTATAATGTGAAAGTATTTACAGATCCTATACTTGACTATAAGCCGCCATGGGGGGGCGGGGAGGGAAGGGGACAAAATGTGAAACTCAAGGAATTGTGGAATTGAATCCTGTAAACTAAAAGGAAACAAACAAATTAATAAACAAAAAAAGAAATTGACCTTGATCCCTGCAGGGACTTTTGGGAAAGAGAAAATGAAAGTTTCTAAAGGGATAAGACACCAGAAAGTCCATCCTTCCAATTCATATTATGTGGCAGCCTTGGGCGGGGGTGGGGAAGGTAGATTTGCCTACATAGGACCCAGCCTTATAGTACCTCCTTAAATCCTGGGGTTGAGCTGACCATTTGTTGGTGTGGATATTGGAGAGTGCAAACTAAACTGTGATATACAGAGACTAAGTGAAATATTGATGAATTCAAACTTCTAGGGACCATCTGAGTGTTTTGCTTCTTCCCTCTAACAGCTAAAGTGATTTAGATGAAAGTCCCTAGTTCTGAAATCCCTTTCCTGACTACCAGAGGTGTATGTACATATGTGTTTATATCACATCTGGATTATGGGAGATATCATTCAAGTTGATGTGATTTTACATATATATATACACACACATATATATACATATATACACACACAAACATACATATATAAATATTTTTGTTTAATATTATACTTATGTGTCTGTATTGTACTTCCACTAAGATTTGTGAGGACAGGGACCTTATCTATTTTAAACTTAGTTTCTCTCCTTACCAATAACAGTGAATATTGTACACAATTGGTTTTTAGTAAATATATGTTGTAATGATGAGAATGTTTGACAGTTGGAAAGTGGTCATTTCAAGGAAAGACAAATCAAGGGTGGGAAACCTGCAAACTTGAGGCCCCATGTGGCCTTCTAGATCCTTTGGTGCACCCTTTTGACTACATCCGAGTTTTACAGAACAAATCCTTTTATTGAGGGGATTTCTTCCATGAAGTTTGGATTCAGTCAAAGGGCCATGCTTGAGGAATGCAGGTTCCCCAACTCTAACTTACATAATAAAAAAATAAAACAAATCTGTGCTCATTAATTTCCTTGACTATGATTCCATATTGGGAATGAAGGTGAGGAAGCAGTGTTTGGAATGAATTCCATTGTAGCATCTTTTGTCATGAGGTGACTTCTTTCATTTCAGTGACAAAATTCCTTTGAACACAACCAAAAGCCCAAGGCAGTTGGTTCTACTTCGATAGAAAATTTGAGTATAAGAGTTTCTTTCCATTACAGTTCTGGAGGATAAAATGAAATCTTCTGAAGAGTCATGAAGACAGAATCTATATGTCTTTTATTAAAATTCAGAGTTGGGAGGGTCCATATTGAATACTCAGTACAAATCATACTTGAAAAATAATCCCCTCTATGCAACCATATCTGACAAGTTGCCATTAAATTGTCATTTGAAGCTTTCTATTGAGGAGACTACTATGTCTCAAGGCAGCTCATTTTAGTTTGGAATAACAAAGCTACTTGTTCAGATTTTTTTTTTCTTGCCATTGACTCTAGATATACTACTTTTATCAAACATTGTGCCTGATCCTAGTACTATCCAGGGAATAGTAGAATGAGTCTTCTGCCTTTCCCACATGATATTCTATAAAATATTTTAATAAGCTGTCATTTACCCCAAGAATCTATTCAAAGTGACAACTGCAATTCTTTTGACCAATCGTCATACAGTGTGGATTTAAAACCCTTCACCATTCTGGTCCTTATCCTTGGGATAGTTGCCAGGTTGTCAATGTCCTTCCTAAATTGTGGTGTCTATAACTGGACAAAGTTGCCCAGATTTTATCTGTCTAGTTAATCAGTCAATAAATATTTATTTAAGGACCATTCATGTACTAAGCACTATGATAAATTCTGCAGATGCAAAGAAAAGTAAAAGAAAGCCCCTGCTCTCAATGTGTTCTCAAAAAATCCAGTGTGGCATACACCATGCAAGCAACTCTGTGTGAACGGGACATAGGTGG
>NW_027187351.1:232787-410975 GCF_028583685.1 Petaurus breviceps papuanus
TACAGCATGCAAGCAACTCTGTGTGAACGGGACATAGGTGGCATACATTGGAAATGATCAACAGAGGAAAGGAAATAGCACTAAAGGTGATTAGTACAGGATTCCTGTAGAAGGTAGGATTTTAGCTGAGACTTGAAGTAAGCCAAAGGAGCCAAGATACAGAGATGATGGGGTAGAACTTTCTAGTGAAAATGGAAGAGTCAGTGAAAATGCCTTGAGTCATGAGATGAAGTGTTTTATTTGAGGAACAAAGAGTCTAGTGTTATGGGAATGCAGAGTGTGTAGAATAGGGTGTAAGGTATAAGAAGGCTAGAATAATTTAGTAGAGATTCACAGGGTATTCTACTGCAGATTTCCATGGATGTCAACATCAAACCATTAATGACTATTCCTTGAGTCCACACATTTCCTAGAGATGAGTTTAATAAGACATAAGTCAACCTCTACAAAAAATTCATACTGGAATCATAGAACATTTCATGCCACTCTATCTAAAAACACAGACAAGGTGGGGAATGTGACTACATGAACAAGAAAATGAGTTCTAGAAAACCTCAATTCTCTTAGCAGGCTACACACATGCAGGGGTTTTCCACAAACATTTGTACTTTCAAAATATGGCTTAGATTTAACCACCTAGATAGGTATAATAGTAGAATAGAATAGATAATAATAGAATAATAGAAAAAATAGAATAGATAATAATAGAAAGTTTGGAGTGGTGGAAAGAGAACTGGGCTTGTGTTCAGAAGGCCTGAGCAGTGTCTTATCTCTCATACTTATTAACTATTTTGTCCATGCTAAAGGATTTTAGAAACTGTATATTAAGAATATTAGGATGCACAGTGGACAAAACTATGTCCTTAAACTCCCTGGGTATGTGCAGACCTCCAAAAACATTGTTAATACCCTGATTTTTATATGTTTCTGCCAATAGATACAATAGCATCATAGAATGCAATTAAAATGCACGTAGATTAATAAAGTTAGGAGAAACCTTAAAATTATCTAACCCAATACATTCATTTTGGATTTGAGAAAAAAAAATCAGAGATTAAGTGGTTTATCTGTAGGAAAAAAGCTAACTAAATGGTTGAGGCATGATTTTAATTCCTATCTTCAGACTAACAATTTAATCATTTTTTTCTGCCCTGAAACACTGCTCTTCTTTTCACATGGCTGCCTGATAGCTTGGGCCAACTCCAGCTGAAGCTCAACTCTGTTGGACAATGCAACCTAACTGAACTAGTTTTTAATCTTTTTTTAGTGTTTTATTTTCCCCAATTGTGTGGAAAAACAATTTTTAACATTTGTTTTTTAAATTTTGAGTCCCAAATTTTCTCCCTCCCTCTCTCCCCACTCCCCTCAATTGAAAAAGCAAGTAATTTGACATAGGTTATACATATATGGTCATGCAAACACATGTCCATATCAGTCATGTTGTAAAAGAAAGTTAAAAAAAAAAGTAGACATCTAACTGTATTTAGGCACCATAAGTTCTTTTTCTGAGGATGGATAGCATTTTCATCATGAGTCCTTCAGAGTTGTCTTGGATTGCTGCATTGCTGAGAATCATTAAGTCATTCACAGTTGATCATTTTACAATGTTGCTGTTACTGTCTTCATATTCCCACATCCCCTTCAAAATTTGTCATTTTCCTTTTATTTCCTATTAGTTAATCTAATAGGTGTGAGGTAGTATATAGTGATTTGGAGTATATTTTCATGTGACTATACATGTTTTTGATTACTTCATCAGAAAACTGACTGTTCATATCTTTTGATCTTTATCAATTGGGGAATGGCTCTTATTTTTTATAAATTTGACTCAGTTTCATAAATTTGAGAAATGAAACCTTTATCAGACTTTTTTCAACAATTTTTTTTCTGAGTTATGATTACTAACTGTATTTCTCTCCATCCTATTTTTCTCTTTCTATTCTATTCTCTCCCTCTTTTCATGCCACCGCTTCTCAAAAGTGTTTTACTAGAATATGAACAGGAAATCTTCAGACAAAGAAATCAAAAGCTATCTATAATCATATGAAAAATGCTCTGAATCACTATTGATCAGACAAATGCAAGTTAAAACAATTCTGATGTACCACCTCAGACATATAAGATTGACTAATATGACAAAAAGGTCAAATGTTGGATGTTAGAGGGAATGTGGGAAACCTGGGATACTAATGCACTGTTGGTTTAGTTGTAAACTGATCCAAGCATTCTGGATAATGATTTTGAACTATGCCAAAAGGCCTATCCAACTGTGCATACCCTTTGATCCAGCAATAACACTGTTAGGACTATATCCCAAAGACATACCCTCTCCCCCCCAGAAAAAAAGGGAAACAGAACGCTTTGTACAAAAATATTTATAGCTCCTCTTTTTGTGATGGTTAAGAATTGTCATTCAGTCATTTCAATAATATATGACTGTGACCCTATTTGGGGTTTTCTTGGTATAAAGCCAAGCATGAGCAGCTTTCCAGAGGACTGCTGCTGTGAACAGCTTCAAGATTCTAATTGTATAGTTTAGTGAACTCTCTATTTATTCAGCAGTAAATTGAGGCAAAACATGCACAGTACAAACACATCAAAGTACAGCATTCACAATGTTATGATGTAACAACTTACCACTAAAATGGCCACATAGTTTTCACCAAAGTGACCATATAGTTTTAAACAAAGTACAATCATTTAGTAACTCAAACATTTAGTAACTCTGTCATTTACTAAATCCTTAAATCAGTCATCGTTAAGGAGGCTTGGGACAGAAAGTACAAAAAGTCAAAGTTCTCCACCCCTAGGTCATAGTAATCATGATCTTCTCAATCAATACATAGTATCCAAGTAAAGTCTTTCATCTTGACTCAAGGCTGGCTCTCAGCTTCCATGTTCCTCTTCCATGGTCCCAACTTCTGCACAAATCTGCCCAACTGCCCCTGGATTCAAGAGCAAGCAGGTCTCAGTTCCTTGTCCAGCTCCTTGTCCAGTTCTTTGCCCAGTTTCCATTCCATATTGAAGTTCACAATGTCAGTCCACCTCAAGTCCTTCATAGTTCCTGTTTCTGGGAAGACAAAGCTTAACAGAGCCATAATAATATTCATGCACATTACTGGCACCATCATCAATTCACTATATGCCTGTGAAATCAAGTCAGACCCACCAACAAGGTCTGAGAACTCAACACAAATCATCAGTATAGTCCCAGGACCTCCAAATCCCTCCTTTAGGACTTCTGTAAACCAGGACTCCAGGGGAGGAGCTAATGACCATACATAAGGAGAGGCCCAGGCTGGAGAGAGCAGAACTGAGAAGGGAGCTCTTGTGGTGGAGAAGGACAAAACTTGCAGTATTCCAGCACTCTATGTTTGTCTGTTCTGTCTGTTTTGATGTTTGTGATACTTTCTACAGAAGCCCTGGGGCCTTACTGGAAGACCTGAAAGAGGATTTCCTGGCTATCTGTTTACAGAAGTCCTGAAGGAGGGATTTGGAGGTCCTGGCACTCTACTGATGATTTGTGTTGAGTTCTCAGACCTTGTTTGTGGTTCTGTGTTGATTTCTATACTGATGATTTGTGTTGAATTCTCAGACCTTCTTGTGGGTCTGAGTTGATTTCACAGGCAGCTAGTGAATTGATGATGGTGCCAGTAATACTTATGAATGTTATTGTGGCTCTGTTAAGCTTTGTCTTCCCAAAAACAGGAACTGTGACAGACTTGAGATAGACTGGACACTATGAACTGAAATATGGAACAGGAACTAGACAAAGAACTGGAAAAGGAGCTGGACAAGGAACTGGGAGCTGCCTGCCTTTGAACCCAGGTGACGGCCAAATTTGTGCAGGAGTTGGGACCATGGAAGAGGAACCATGGAAACTGATAGCCAGCCTTGAGTCAAGATGGAAAGATCTCTTCTTGGGTTCCTGATGCTGATTGAGAAGATTTTGATTTACTGTGACCTAGGGGTGGAGAACTTTTGACTTTTGTACTTTGTGTCCATTAACGAGACAAGCCTTCTTAAGGAAGATTGAGTTAAGGACTTAGTGAATGATTGTACTTTATGTCCCTTAAGGAGGCAAGCCTCCTAACAGATTATTGAATCACTAAATGATTGAGTTACTAAATGATTATACTTTGTTTAAAACTATGTGGCCACTTTGGTGGAAACTATGTGGCCATTTTAGTGATAAGTTGTTATGCCATAACATTGTGAATGCTGTACTTTGATTTCTGTGAATGTTTTTGCATTAATTTACTGCTGAATAAATAGAGAGTTCACTATACTATGTAATCAGAACCTTGAAGCTGTTCACAGCAGCAGTCCTTTGGAAAGCTGCCTATGCTTGGCTTTACACTTGGCAGAGTGAGAATGGTTTGCTATTTCCTTCTTCAGCTCATTTTACAAATGAGGAACTAAATCAAATCAGTGTTAAGTGACTTGCCTGGGGTCAAATAGCTAGTAAGTGTCTGAGACCAGATTTGAACTCAGGAAGATAAGTCTTCCTGAATCCAGGACTGTCATGTTATCCACTGCACCACCTAACTGCCCCTAAATGCCTGTTAGACATCTCAAACTGGATGTCCCCTGGACATATTAAAATCAGCATCTTGCAAATCAAGCTTGTTAGCATTCTGTCCAACATTTTCCCTCTTCTTAGCTTCCCTATGTTCTTTTAATTAATTAAATTTAAATTTATCTTCAATTCCAAATTCTTTCCCTCTCAGACACTGAGAATGCAAGAAATACAAAACAATTACACGTATGAAGTCATGCATAACAAATTTCAGCATTACTCAAGTTCTTTAAAAAAGCAAGGAAAAGAAAGAGAAAAAAGATACTTCAGTCTGCATATTGAGTCTATCAATTCAGTAACTGAAAGTGGATAGCATTTTTTATTATGTGTCCTTTGGAATTCTGGTGGGTCATCGTTGTGTTGATTAGGGTTGCAAAGTCAATCAAGCAATCAATAAACTTTTATTAAGCACCTAAAATGTACTAGACACTGTGCTGTGGATATCAAAAGAGGCAAAAAATAATCCCTACCATCAAGGACCTTATAATCTAATGGGAGAGTCAACATGCAAACAAATATATACAAAGACTAATATATATATACACACACATGCATACAGGAAAAAATAGGAAATAATTAACAGAGGGAAGTGACTAGAATTAAGAGGAACTGAAGAAGGTGTTTTTTTTTTCTCTTTTTTGGGGCAGGGAAGACAGGGCAATTGGGGTTAAGTGACTTGCCCAATGTCACATGGCTAGTAAGTGTTAAGTGTCTGAGGCTGGATTTGAACTCTGGTCCTCCTGACTCCAGGGTCAGTGCTCTATTTACTACGCCACCTAGATTCCCTGGAAAGTTTTTTTATAGCAGGTATGATTTTAGGTGGGAATCCTACTAGAGCTCTCTTATCAACTCACTATCACACTCTTCACAGTGACTCTTCCAAACCTTTTCATCCCTCCTCAAACCTTCCAAGTCTCCCCCTCCTCACTGCTGTCTTAGTTAAGGACTTGGCCTTACATGAACTACCTCTTTCTCCCTCTTCCTTATCTCATATTACTCGGGTGCCTTTTGCCACTGTCTTCTCCTTTACCCATCTCACATGATGAAGTTGCCTTATGCCTGGCCAAGGCTAACCTCTCCATTTCATCAGGTGATTCCATTCTATTCTATCTCTGCCAATACATTATGGTCATTGCCATCTCCACCCTTTCACTTATTTTCAGTCTCTCCCTCTCTATTGGCTCATTTCCTACTGCCTATAAATATGAACATCTCTCCCCTATCATTCATTTATTCTTTCAATAAATATTTATTAAGCACTTACTTTGTGACAGGTACAGTGCTAAATGCTGGGAATACAAAAAAGTGACAAAAGACAACCCCTGCCCTCAGGGATCTTACAATCTAGAGGGGAAAGCAACATGCAGATATAAAACAAGCAATGGACAGGATGAATAGGAAATGATTAAAAGAGGGATGTCATTGGAATTAAGAGGAACTGAGGGAGACTTCCTGTAGTAGTTGGGATTTTAGTTGGGACTTAAAGGAAGCCAATGAGGTCAGTAGTTGTAGTGGAGGAGGGAGAATATTCCAGGTATGAGGGACAGACAGATAAAATGCTCAGAACTGAGAGATGGTGTATCTTCTTTGTGGAACAACAAGAAGGCCAGTGATTGGGTAAAGAGTATGTGTTGAGGACTAAAGTGCTAGAAGACTGAAAAGGCAAGATGAGGCTAGGTTACAAAGGACTTTGAATGCTAAGCAGAGCATTTTGTATTTGCTCCTGGAAGCAACTTGGAGCCACTGGAGATAATTGAATAGGGGAGTGACATTATTAGACCTGCATTTTAGGAAAATCACTTTAGTGGCTGAAGGGAAAATGGATTGAAATGGGGAGAGACTTGAGGCAAACAGACCCATCAGCAGGATATCCTAGTAATCAACACATGAGGTGATGAGGTCCTGCATAAGAGTGGTGACTGTGTCAGAGAAGAGAAGGGGGGGTGGTGGATGCCGAGTGGTATTTGGGAGCTATTGCAAAGGTGAAATCTACAAGCCTGGACAACAATTTGGGTATGAGGGTGTGTGAAAGATAATGAAGATTCCATGATAACTCCTAGTTTGCAAACCTGAGGGATTATGGGATGAAGATGTTGCCCTCTATAATAACAGGGAAAATAGGGGGGAGATCTGAATTCTCCATTAAACCACTAAAACTAAAATACAGTTCTGATCACGTCATCTCCCTCATCTAACTCAATAAATGCCAGTGCCTCTTATTGTCTCCTGGAACAAATACAAAGGACTATGGTATTCAAAGTGCTCCATAACCTTCATAACTCTCTGACCTTTCTAATTGTCTTATACCTTACTCCCCAATGTGTCCTCTTTGATCCAGTGATACTGGGCTCCTGGTTATTTCATGAACAAGACTATCTTTTGGCTTTGGGCATTTTTGTTCCTGATTGTCCTCCATGCCTGGAATACTCTTCCTCTTTTGTTTTGATTGCTGACCTCCTTGGCTTTAAGTACCACCTAAAATAATACCTGCTACAAGAAACCTTTCTCAACCCTTCTTAATTTCAGTGACAGTCTTTTAAAAAATATTAATAGCACTGCTTAGCACAGTGCCTGGCACTCATTAGGCGTTTAATAAATCTTCATTGATTGGTTGATTGACCTAGTAACTCTGATCAACACAATGATGACCCACCACAATTCCAAAGGACACATAATGAAAGATGATGTCCACTTCCTGTTAGTGACCTGATAAACTCAGTATGCAGTATTTCTAGTACTTAACGCAGTATGTGGCACAGAGCAGTCACTTAATAAGTATTAGTTTACTGACTGCCTCTAGACAATAACTCATATTTGAATACGATGTTGTGGTTAACAAGGCAATTTTCATCACAATGCAGGGAGGTGAATGATGACATTGTTACTAGACTCATTGAATAGATATAGAAACTGAGATTCTGAGAGGTGGTCGTGTAACTACATAGGACAGGAATCAGAACTCTCACTATTTTCTTAGAACTCAGGAGTCTCTCTAATATACATATTGTTTCATTCACATAGAAAAGAGTTACCATTTAATGCACTTAAATTAGAACTTTTTGAATTCCTTTTTGAAGTTCATTTCTATAGTCATATGTATTTTCCTCTCATTTATTACTACTTAGTACAGTTTTCTGAATGGACTCAAACATCTCAAATATTGTTACTAATGTAACTCATTTCTACAAATTCCATTGTTTTTACTTACCCAGGGCAGTAATGGCAAACATAATAGTACTTGAAAGAAGCCTGAGGACACTCAGCAACTGCACATCCAAGCTTATGAGATGCATACCACATCACCTATTTTATAAAAAGCAAATTACATAAGAATATTTTAAAAAAGTATGAATTCTCCTATGCTAAACAATGCTTTCATATTGCAAGAATACATAATTTCTTGCTCTTTTTTTTTTGTGGGGAGAGGTAGGTCGGAGTGGGGCAATGGTTTCTCTGATATAAATAAATAACTACATTTCCTGATCTGCATAGATTGCTTCATCTGTGTCAAGGGACAAAAACAAAACCAAACAAAAAACTCAAAAACACCACCATTTCCTGGAGATTGTCCTTTTGGCAGTTCTCTCCACACATAGTAAAATTAGTCCCCAGACAACATTGTCATAGGGCCTGAATTAGAAATCTGTGCTAGCTGGGTAACTCTTAGGTGAGATTTTGCTACCTACTATATTCTGTAAGAACTGATGTTCATTTCTACTCTGTGATGAGTCATTAAAAGAGAAATTTAGGGTGTATGGAAAATAATCATGCTAAGAACTTTTTCAACCTTGTAAAATTGTTTAAAAAAGTTTAAGCTTTTAATGTTGCAGCTGTAATGGAGTCTATAGTCCAAGTGTTTGATACTTCTGCCCTAGTTTCATATTAAGCCATTTACCAAAAATCCATGACACAGTTCTTAGGTAATTAAAAAAATAACCTTCTTCTATGAAGGTTTAGGACTACCATAGTTGGCAGCCCTGGAGGATATAATGAATGTTTCCCTTTTTACCTTCAAGTGCATGTAATAATATGTGTGGTGTTCATTTTAGTTTGGTCCAGCAAATTTGCTTTCTTTTTTTTTTTTTTAGCAAGGGTCAAGCAGGTCATGCTGAAAATTTTGTTTGTCCCAGAAGGTTAGGTTTTTAACAAATGGCATGGCTTCCCTGTCACCTGAAGTATAAAAATCCTAACCCACAGAGAGTTGATATTCTTGATATTTAGTGCATTTTCCACTGTCTTGTAGGACATCTTTGAAATCAAATCTTGATGCTTTGGTGAATATGGAGTAGAAGAATGACATTTATTTTTTAAAATGCTTTGGTTAATTCTCTTTTTATATATACTACAGTTTTATCAAGTATCCTTCCCTTTCTCATTGCAGAATCCCATTACATATAAGAAATAGTGTTATTAAATAGAAAGAAAAAGAAAGGGGGCGGAGCCAAGATGGCGGAGTAGAAGCATGACCTTCCCCCGGCTCCAGCTTCCACCCTCCCCAATCCATGTAAAAAGGGGACTCTAAACAAACTTTGGAGCTGCAGAACCCACAAAATGACACAGAGAAGCTAACCTCCCGCTGAGGACAGCCCGGCAGGCTGGCAGGAATCGGCCAGCGCAGCGCTCTGGGAGCCGAGCCCAGCACCACGCCAAGGCTTTAGCCCCAGGGCGGGCCTGACCAGCCGCCAGCCAGAGGGACTCCAGATCAGCAGCAGCTGTGGCCATTCCCAGATTTATCAATACATAGATGCGAAGGACAAGGTGAGAGGCCAGTGCAGTCTAGACTTTGGGACCCAGAAAGTGGGAGTGCGTGGCTTTTACCCCCTGAGCGAGAAACCTCTGAGATGCCAGCACAGCCTGCCAGCACCAGGTGGTGGCTTCAGCTTCTGGCCTGCAGAGTGTAGGGGGACCAAGCACCAGTCTGAGGGGTCATCGCTCTTGCTTTAACCTGCTTGGATCTGGATTGCAGTCTAGGGTGGAGGTCCTGGGGTGTGTGTCCAGCTTGCCAGGCTGTGTGGAGACCTCAGAGAGGGCACCCATCTAATACCTCCGGCAGATGAGAAAACCCCAGCGTTTGGGACGAAAACTCCCCTGTCTGGTGGCAGAGGCCTACTGTGGCAAAAAGCCCCAAAGTCAAATCATTGAGTGGCAAAATGAGCAGGCAAAGGAAACAAAGCAGACAGAAGATTCCAACATTACACTCCTATTTTGGGGATAAGAAGGAGCAAGGCATGGAACAGGAGGAAAACAGTGAAGTCAGAACTCCTGCACCAAAAGCTTCAAAGAAAAATACAAGCTGGTTACAGGCCATAGAGGACCTTAAGAAGCAGATAAGAGAAGTGGAGGAAAAATTGGGAAGAAAAATGAGAACAATGCAAGAAAATTATGAAATGAGAGTCAACAGCCTGACTGAAGAAAATAATACCTTAAAAAACAGACTGACTCAAATGGCAAAGGAGGCTCAAAAAAGCAATGAGGAGAAGAATGCCTTAAAAAGTCGAATTTGCCAGATGGAAAAAGAATCTCAAAAGCTCACTGAGGAGAATCATTGCTTCAGAATTAGATTGGAGCAAATGGAAGCTAATGACTTTATGAGAAATCAAGATGCTGTTAAACAGATCCAAACAAATGAAAGAATAGAAGGCAATGTGAAATATCTCATGGGAAAAACCACTGACCTGGAAAATAGATCCAGGAGAGATAATTTAAAAATTATTGGACTGACTGAGAGCCATGACCAAAGTAAGAGCCTGGAAAGCATCCTCCAGGAAGTTCTCAAAGAAAACTGCCCTGATGTTTTAGAACGAGAGGGCAAAATAGAGGTTGAAAGAATCCACCGATCACCTCCTGAGAAAGATCCCAAAAAGAAAACTCCTAGGAATATTATAGCCAGGTTCTGGAACTCCCAGATTAAGGAGAGAATATTACAAGCAGCCAGGAAGAAACAATTTGAATATTGTGGAAACACAATCAGGATAACCCAGGATCTGGCAGCTTCTACACTGAGGGATCGAAGGTCCTGGAATGTGTTATTCCGGAGGTCAAGGGAGCTGGGATTAAAACCAAGAGTCACCTCCCAAGCAAAACTGAGTATCATGTTTCAGGGGAAAATATGGTCATTCAGTGGAATACAGGACTTTCAAGCATTCTTGCTGAAAAAACCAGAGTTGAATAGAAAATTTGACATTCAGATACAAGAAGCAAGAGAAGCATGAGAAGGTAAACAGGGAAAAGAAATCATAAGGAACTTATCAAAGTTGAACTATTTTTTTTTGAAGCAATTGGGGTTGAGTGGCTTGTTCGGGGTTGCATGGCCAGTTGTTGTTTCTGGGTGTGGTGCTGAGTGTCTGGGCCCGGATTTGATCCGGGTGGGCCCGGCACTGGAGCCAGTGCTCTTGCTCGCTGAGTCACCTGGCCAAAGTCGAACTATTAACATTCCTACATGGAAAAACAATAATTGTAACCTATGAAACTTTTCTCAATAGTTGAAGGGATTAGAAATATATATATGTCTTTATATGAGGGTATCCGGGCATATGAATACATATGTGAATGTGTGTATATACGTTTACAGGTATACATAGATAGAGGGCACGGGACCAATTTAACAGGAAGGGATGATGCGTAAAAGGTGAAATTAAGAGGTGAGAGGAATATAATGAGAGGAGATGGGGAGAGACAGAGTGGGGCAAACTATCTCATACAGAAGAGGCAAGGGAAAATGGTTACAATGGAGGGGAAGAATAGGAAGACAAAAGGGAATAGGTCAACCTTATTCCTATTGAATCTGGATTGAGAAGGGAGGGAAATACACACTAAATAGGGGATCTCACCCTCCAGGAGAATAGGGGGGGAAGGGGATGTGAGGGGGGATGATGGAAGGGAGGGCAGGCTGGGGGGGAGGGAAGTTGGAAGCACCCACTTTTGAAAAGGGAAAGGATCAAAGTAGAAAATAGAACAAGTGGGAGGTGGGATAGGAGGGAGGGAAAAATAGTCAGTCTTTTACAATACATCTAGTATGTTATTGTTTTGCATTAGCCACACATGTATAACCTATACTGAACTGCTTGTCTCCCCAGTGGGGGTGGGTGGCAGGGGGGGGAAGGGAATGAATCTGGAATTGAAAGTTTTAAAATCAAATATTCAAATAC
Source organism: Petaurus breviceps papuanus (assembly GCF_028583685.1). Lineage (NCBI taxonomy): Eukaryota > Metazoa > Chordata > Mammalia > Diprotodontia > Petauridae > Petaurus > Petaurus breviceps. The sequence continues at coordinate 244,515 of NW_027187351.1, forward strand.
ATATATGTGTGTGTATATGTATATATATATATATATATATATATATACTATTATTAATACCATCTTACATGTAATTAAGAAAAAAGATATACAGGCACTGAGGCATAGAGATCCACTGGAAAAGTTGAAACGGGTATGGGAGAAAATATGGGAGAGAGCAGATTGGAGCTGGGGATATCCTGTGGGACTGCTGTTTTGGGGGGATGGGTGGGGGAAAAATGGGGAGAAAATTTGTAACTCAAAATCTGCCAGAAACGAATAATATAAATCAGCAGTTAATAAAGCATTTAAATTAAAAAAAACAAAAAAAATAAAGTAACACAAAATACATATAAAAAAAGAAAGAAAAAAAATAGGTCATAGTGGAAACATCCATATTTATATTAATCTTCATGGATATTGGATAAGAAATCTTTTTCAGAGAAGTTTGACATAAAAAAGTTTCCCCATTAGACTATTTCCCATTCTATTTAATATATTGAATTTTAAATACATTTATTTGTTATTGAATTTTGCTATCTAAAAAGAATTTCATTGAACTTCAATCCTAAGACTGAATCACTAGACTGGTTTTAAATAAACTTATTCCAGAACATTTTATAATTCAACAAATTCCATTTTAGGAAATTTTTTTGGTACTATCCTGCACAGTCTTTCTGTAGTCCAAAAATAATAATGAAAAGAAGAAAAGAAAATTTAATTTCCCTGTTGAGAGGGAATTCTGACTCAAAAAGAAAATCCCCAAGGAGAGAGGACACTCAGAACTTAATAAAAATCAACCCCTCACTTTAAGTGAAGAAATCTGAAAATTCCTCTGTCCTTTCAAACCCTAAAAGATTCTACTAGACATATGGGCAAACATTCTTGTGGGTCTCTGCAATTCGCAAGGAGTTCTGAAATTACCTTTCACTAGGACTACTAGACTAGCTGAAAAACTAAATCATCAAGATTTATAAAGTCACAAAGAGATAGAGAAATTCTAGGGAGAAAGTAGTCATGCTGCTCACATCATCTTCTATACTTACAATGGGCAAAATGATACTACAGTTGTCAATACATAAATGTTTAATCACGTAAAACTTATCTCAAACTAACTTATCTGACTTACAAAAAAAAAACATTCTGGAAAACTAAACATATTCTGAAAAAAGAAGAGCTCTTATTTCTCTATAGTGGATTTCTGAAAAAATCTCACAGATGAAGATCCTAGACAGTAAACATGTAAATGTATTGCTATGTATGCATAGGATACTATAACCTGAATGAACCCCTACCAAGAAGGAGGACCCTCTTGGGAAGTTGTTCTCTCAACTTGCCATTGGAGATCTAGTTCACAAGAGGGTAACTATTTTAGGCTTAAGTTATTCTCTGGTTTTATACTCATAAAATTATAGCTTGTGAACCACTATGGATAAGACTACCTTTCATGATCATGCAGTAGACAAAATTAGTGCAAAACAAAGGTATTTATTGAAAAACATCAAAAGAACTATGGTTATAAAACATTATCTCATAAAGCTGGGATATACTTTCCCACAAGTATACATAATGTGAACAGAAAGAATGGGTTCACACACAGGGAATGCCAATATGTAGGAAATGCATATGAGTAAGGCAATTCATGTTTCTGACACTACTTTCTCTTGGTTCATCTCCTACTAGACTGATATTTCTTTCTTACTCTCCGTTGCAGGGTCATCATCTATATCATACTCTCTAACGGTAAGTGTGCCCCAAAGTCCTGTCCTAGGTTCTCTCTTTTTCTTTCTCTCATTTTTTTTTTTTTTGCTTTTTGGAGGGCAATTGTGATTAAGTGACTTGCCCAGGGTCACATGACTAGTTTTTGTGTTGTCTGAGGCTGGATCTTAACTAAGGTCCTCCTGACTCCAGGGCTGGCACTCTATTCACTGCCCCACCTAGCCACCCCTTCTTTTTCCTTCTCTTATACACTCTGTTTTTCTCGATAACATTGATTAGATCACAAAGATTAACTACCACCTCCATGCAGTTGCTAGGAATTATTTTAATTAATAGTATCCTTGTCTTCATTGCAGCTTTTGCTGACTGAACAATGCTGTGCAAATTGTGATGCCCCTTCATTAGTTTAGTTCGATCTGGAACAGAAATTTTAAAGGGTTCACTTATTGAGTACTATGAAACCGAAAACCTATTTTTGTATTTTTAAAAGGATATGGGAATTTTTCAAAGCTATGAGAATGTTTCAATAAGACAATTTCTGTCTGCAAGAAAAATTTAGCATTGTAAAAAGGGCACCATTTTATATCTTTTAATATTTATCTTAACCCCATTGCCTTTCATGAAAATACAGTTTTCTTTGAAATCCAAATACTAATTATGAACAAAATGATCTCCTCTCCCCCACCACCATGATCTTCTCTGTCTCTTACTTCATCCTAAAATATTACCTCTCAGGTAATTTTTTCTCTGCTCCCATTGATTTTTATGATCTTTCCATTGCACCTGAATCATGTACCCTTTTGGAGCTTTTCTTGGTATACCGTGTTACATATTGATCTATGCCAGCTTCTGTCAGGCCCGTTTCTATTTTTCAGAACAGGTTTTTTTTTTTTTTTTTGTCAAATAAAGAATTCTTTCCCAATATCTGGGATTGCTTTATCAACATTAGATTACGTGTGTTCATTTGCTCTTGTATATTGTGTACTTACTCTATTTCATTTATCAGTACACTGTTTCTTATCTAGCACTAAATTGTTTTTGATAATTACCATTTTTTAGTGTAGTTTGAGATCTCGTGATCCTGAGTCCTATTCTATTCTATTTTCTTTTCATTGATTTCCTTGTCTTAATCTTTTGTTATTTCAGATAAATTTCATTTTTAATTTTTCCTAGTTCCACAAAATAAGTATTTGATAGTTTTATTGATACCAATGAAAAAGTTAATTAATTTAGGCAAAATTTGTAATTTTTATTATATCAGGTTGGCCCATTCATGTACAGTAAAAAATTTTGAGCTGTTTTTATTTGTGTCGACATTTGTTTTGTTACTGTTCATTTATTTATTTTTAAGCAATTGGGGTTAAGTAACTTGCTCGAGGTTACACGGCCAGGTGTTTCTGGGTTGGTGCTAAGTGTCTGAGCCTGGATTCGATCCCAGGTCATCCTTACTCTGGGGCCAGTGCTCTTACTCACTGTGCTACCTGGCCGCCCCTTGTTTTGTTATTGTGTTCATAATTCAACAGTGTGTTTTGGTAGGTAGAGTTCCAAGTATTTTATACTGTCTGCAGTTTTCTCATTGTATTTTTTGCAGTTATTTTAAATAGAATTTCTCCCATTTCTCTCTGCTAAGTTTTGTTAATAACATATAGAAGTGCTGATAATTTATTTTATATCCTACAACTTTCTAATGTTACTAATTGTTTTGGTTAGTTTTCTATTTTACTCTCTAGGGTTCTTTAACTATACCATCATATCATCTGCAAAAAAGTGATAGTTTTATTTCCTCACAGCTTATATTTATTCCTTCAATTTTTTTTCTGGCCTTAGTCCTATAGGTATTATTTCTATTAGAGTACAGTAAAATAACAATGAATGTGCATCCTTTCTTCACCTTTGTTTTGATTGGAAAGGATTCTAAGTTATTCCCATCACAGAAAATGCTTGGTCTTGATTTTAGATACTATCATTTTAGTAAATCTCCATTTATTCTTTTCTTGCTAGTATTCTTAATATGAATGGGAGTTGTATTTTGTGTGCTATTTCTGCATATGCAGATGTAATCGTATAATTTTTGTTGTTTTTATTCTTGATTTTAAATTATTTTGTTATTTATATTGTATTGTTATATTAATATATTGTTATTATTTTATTGTTGATATCATCAATCATGTTGATAGTTTCCCTGATATTAAACTACTCCTGCATTCCTGGTGTGAAAACAGCCTGGTCATGAAATATGAGAATTGTGATAAATTAATGTAATCTTGTTATATTTTACTTATTTTTTTATTAGGGATATTAGTCTCTTCTTTATCTGTTTCTGTTCTCCCTTTTTTAAGTTTCAAAATCATATTTGCAACATAAAACGAATTTCACAGGACTACAGGTTTAATTATTTTTTTAAGTTTACATAGTATTAGAATCAATTTATCTTTAAATGTTTGGTAGAATTTGCTTGTCAATCTTCATATTTCCCCCTCTCCCTTAGGGCCCTCATTTATGGTCTGTTCAATTTATTTTCTAAGATAGGGTTATTTATTTCATCTTCTGTTAATCTGGGTAATTTATACTTCTATAAATGTTAATCCATTTCATATAGATTGTCAGTTTTAGTGGCATATAATTAGGCAAATTAACTGCTAATAACTGCTCTAATTTCATTGTCTGGTTTTCCATTAACCATTTGTACTTTTGATACTGGTAATGTTGTTTTCTTCTTTCTTTCTTTCTTTTTTTTAAGCAATTGGGGTTAAGTAACTTGCTCAAGGTTACATGGCCAGGTGTTTCTGGGTGGGTGTTAATTGTCTGATCCTGGATTCGATCCCAGGTCATCCCGACTCTGGCCGCCCCTCTTCTTTCTTTTATTTTAAATAAAGTAGCCGATAATTTATCTATTTTTCCCATAAAACCATACCCTGGTTTTATTGCTTATTTTAAATCAATCTTACTAATCTCTTCTTTGATTTTCAAGATTTCTATTTTAATCTTTAAATGGGAATTTTCAATTTGTTGTTTTTTATAGTTGCATGCCCAATTTATTGATCTGCTTTTCCTGTCTTTCATCGAAGTGATATTTTAGAGATACAAAATTTCCCCCAAGTACTGCTTTGATTTTATCCCACAAACTTTGATATGTTCTTTTGTTGTTGTCATTAGCTTTTTTCCAAAAAAAAATTTCAGACTAAAACACCAGAACACAAATAGAGAATAGAAAAAAGAAACAAAAACATATCATAAACTTAAATATTGGAACTTAGATACAAAGTTAGAAAGAAATAAAAGCATGTAATATGCATAGCAGAACATGAGAGGATTCAAAATATGTAACAATAAATTTTCATTTTAAGAAAGCCTATATGATAAATAATATTCAATGTGTTGAGAATTGTCCATCTTTTCTTTGCTTCGTTGTGAGTTTTCTTTTGTTTTCTGCTGTGCACTTTTTTACTTTCTTCTTTTTCCCCCCTCCCTCCAACCCCCTCCAGAAAGCCACAATAAATTTTAGTTTTATATATATATATATATACACACACACACACACATATATATATATACATATATATATATACACACACACACACACACACACACATATATATATATATATATACACACCCTCCCCCAATCCCCTAGAAGGCTACAATAAAGTTTAGATATGTTTCTCCAAAGTTATAAATATATACATACACATATATACCTACAAATATAGACATATACATTCCCAAACCTCTTCTACTCCTATCTTTGTTTTTATGTATATGCATATCTCTTGTTTCCTATCCCTCCTGCCTCCTCTGCTTCATTTTTACCCACTACCTTGCCCTCCTATGACTTGCCTACCCCCTCCAAGAATCCCTCCCTTATGCTACCATTCCCATAAATTTAAACACCCTTCTATGCCCCCTTTTACCTATTCCTTCATTCTCCCCTCTACAGATCCCTCCCTTGTCCTCTCACACCCTCCCTATGCCTCTACTATTTTATTTCTTCTGAATTTAGAAGACTTCTATACTCTTTTAAATATATTTGTATTGTTCCCTCTTACATCCATTCCTGACGAAGGTAGGTTGCCAGAACTACTAGCCCTCCTCCCCCATCTAATTCCTATTTATCAGTTCTTCCTCTTACACCTCATTTGTATAAAATAATTGCTCTTTTTAGCATTTCCAAATGGCTTTAATTTTTAAATTCATATCATGTCCCAGTTTTCCTTGACCTTTCTCTTGAACTACTCAATTATTAAGAAGAATCTTAGACATAAATTTTACATTTTACACACACACATACACACACACACACACACACACACACACACACATATATATAAACAGTCTGTCCTCATGGCTCCCTTATAGTCGGACTTTGTTATGTACCTTATATTTATATTGGTTCTTGTATGGTGAATCATCTTTTAAGTTCAGGTTTTTCTTTTAACAAAGTCTTGAAAATATGAGAGCTTATCAAATATTCATTTTTTAATTAAAGATAATAGTTAACTTTGCAGGATGTGATATTTTTAGCTTTAATCAAATTATTGATTATTGATCCCTGGGGCAGAGCCAAGGTGGCAGAATAAAGGCAGGGACGCACCTGAGCTCTCCCCCAAATTATGGATGTTTATAAGTGGTTTTGCCTCACAAAGGGTGGAACAATAGTGGAGAGGAGAAAGAACCTAAAAAACTTGGTATGACACCCAACTAGGTTACATTATTCTGCCATCATCTGTAGATCAATTTAAAAGAATGTGAAATGGAACAGAAATCCTAAAGAACTGTTCTCAATTTCACTGATATAGATATATAAACTTTACTATTCTGGCAAATATTGTGCTAAGTAAGTGGAAATAGCATTGAAAAAGTTGGAGATTTAAAGTTGACCTTATACCTGTCCTAATTCTTAACTGGCCTTTTGTCATTCCAGCCCTTCTTGCTCTCCTCTTTCACTACCATTAGTCATCCTTTCCTCCCTTTGTAGACTGATCAGTTCAATTGTACACTCTTTTTTAAATTCTGTGCTTCTCTGTATTTATCACACACATAATTTCTTATAGCACAGTAATACTTCATTACATAAACCAAAATTAGTTTGTTTAGCCCTTCCCCAATTGAAGGACATATATTTTTTTTCCAGTTCTTAGCTATCACAAAAAAAAAAAAATGTAGTGCTATAAATGTTTTGGAGTATATGGGGACTTTTTCTTATTGATGAATTCCATGAGGTTTAAGGCCAGTAATGGAGTCTCTGGTTCAAAATGTATGAACATTTTAATCATTTCATTTGCATAATTCAAAATTGCTTTCCAGAATGGTGTATTAGTTAACTTATCTTTCCACAACTCTTCCAACATTGTTGTTATCCTTTGTCATTTTTGTCAATTTGCAGGGTGTGAGGTGAAACTTCAGAGTGATTTTGATATGCTTATTATTATTTTGATATTTTTGATATGCTCTTATTATTAGTGATCTAGACTATTATTTTATGTGGTTGTGAATATTTTGCAATTCTGCTTTTGACACTTCTGCTTTAAACAAATCAGAATCTTCATCTTCTCTCTCCTATTCATTTTTAGGTCATACTATCCTAGGTCTAGAATTAGAAGAGACCTTAAGAGTTTGTCTAGTCCAGGTCACACTATTAAAACAATAAATTATTTTTATTTTTCAACATTCATTTCCACAAGATTTTTAATTCCAATTTTTCTCCCCATCTCTTCCCTGCCCCCCACCCTGAGATGGCATACATTCTGATTAGGCCTTCCCCCATTCTACCCTTACTTCTATCACCTTTCCCCTTATTTTCTTGTAGGGCAGGATATATCTCTGAACCCCATTGTCTGAATATCTTATTTTCCATTTGCATATAAAAACAAATTTTAACATTTGTTTTTAGAACTTTGAGTTTCAAATTCTCTCCCATTTTCCCTCCCCACCCACCCTCATTGAGAAGGCAAGCAATTCAATATAGTTTACACACGTGTAGCTATACAAAGTACTTCCATAATAGTCACATAATGAAAGACTAACTATATCTCCCCCCATCCTATCCTGCCCTCCACTCATTGTATTTTCTCCTTTGACCCTGTCCCTTTTCAAAATTGTTTATTTCTGACTGTGGCCTCCCTCACTCTGCCTTCCCTTCTATCATTCCCCCCCCCCCGCCCCCCACCACACACATACTCATCCCCTTCACCTTTACTTTCCTGTAGGGTAAGATATCCAATTGAGTGTGTATGTTATTCCCTCCTTAAGCTAAATCTGATGAGAGTAAGGTTCACTCATTCCCTCTCATCTCTGCCCTCTTCCCCTCCATTGTGAAACCAAAATCTTGCCTCCTTTATGTGAGATAATTTACCCCATTCTATCTCTCCATTTTTCATTCTCCCAATATATTCCTCTCTCACCCCTTAATTTTATTTTTTAGTTAATATCCCCTCATATTCAGCTCACTATGTGCTCTCTCTCTCTCTCTCTCTCTCTCTCCCTGTATTTCCTCCATCTACTCTAATAATGAGAAAGGTCTCTTGAGTTACAGATATCATCTTTCCATGTAGGCATGTAAAGAGTTCAAATTTAATAAGTCATTTATGATTTTTCTTTCCTATTTACCTTTTTATGCTTCTTTTGATTCTTGTATTTGAAAGTCAGATTTTCTGTTCAGTTCTGGTCTTTTTATCAAGAATATCTGAAAATCCTCTATTTCATTGAATATCCATTCCCCCCACCCCCCCCGAAGTATTATAATCAGTTTTGCTGGGTAGGTGATTCTGGTTTTAATCCCAGCTCCTCTGACCTCTGGAATATCATGTTTGAAGCCCTTCAAATCCTTAATGTAGAAACTGTTAGGTCTTGTGCTAGGTCTGATCATATGTCCATAATAATCAAATTGTTTCTTTCTGTCTATTTGCGAAATTTTCTCCTTGACCTGGGAACTCTAAAATTCGGCCACAATATTCCTAGGAGTTTTTCTTTTGAGATCTCTTTTAAGAAGTGATTGGTAGATTATTTCAATTTCTATTTTTCTCTTTGGTTCTAGAATATCAGGACAGTTTTCCTTGATAATTTCTTTTTTTTTTTTTTTTTGCTTTTTGGAAGGCAATTGAGGTTTTGACTTGCCCAAAGTCACATGGCTAGTAAGTGTGTCAAGTGTCTGAGGCTGGATTTGAACTCAGGTCCTCCTGACTCCAGGGTTGGTGCTCTATTCACTGCACCAACTAGCCACCCTGATAATTTTTTGAAAGATGATGTCTAGGTGTTCTTTTTTGGTTATGACCTTACAGTAGTCCAATAATTTTTAAATTATCTCTCCAGGATCAATTTTACACATCAGTGTTTTTTTTTTTCCTAATGAGATATTTCATATTGTCTTCTATTTTTTATTCTTTTGGTTCTCATTTCTTTATTCCTTATAAAGTCATTAGCTTCCATTTGCTGCATTCTAATTTTGAAGGAATTATTTTCTTCAGTGAACTTTTGGAGCTCCTTTTCTATTTGGCCAATTCTGCTTTTTTAAGGCATTCTTTTCATTGGCTTTTTGGACCTCTTTTGCCATTTGGGTTAGTCTATTTTTTTTTTGCTTTTTGGAGGGCAATTGTGGTTAAGTGACTTGCCCAAGGTCACACGGCTAGGTTTCTTTTGTGTGTTAAGTGTCTGAGATTGGATTTGAACTCATGTCCTCCTGACTTCAGGGCTGGTGCTCTATTCACTGTGCCACCTAGCCGCCCAGGGGTTAGTCTATTTTTTTAGGTGTTATTTTCTTCAGTATTTTTTTGGATCTCCTTTAGCAAGCTGTTGACTCATTTTTCATGATTTTCTTGCATCATTCTCATTTCTCGTCCCAATTTTTCTTCTTCCTCTCTTACTTGATTTTCAAAATCCTTTTTGAGCTCTTCCATGGCCTGAGACCAACTCATTTATTTCTTAGAGTCTTTTGATGTAGGAGCTTTGACTTTGTTGTCTTCTTCTGGTTGTATGCTTTGACCTTCTTTGTCACCAAAGTAATATTCTATAGTCTGACTTTTTTATGCTGTTTGCTCATCTTCCTAAGCTAAATACTTTACTGTCTAGCTCTTTGTCAGAGTACAACTCTGCTTCCAATGGGGGTGTGGGTGGGTGTAGGTGTACTGTCCTAGGATTTGGGGGTTTCACATCAGTCACTCTGTCCCTCACTGTCTGTGGGCCCAGAGTTCTGGAAGCAGCTACTGTTGCTGCTGCTGCCACCACTGCCACCACTTCCACTGCCTTGGGGCTGGTCCAGAACCCAGCCAGACCATGCTACTCTTTCACCCAGGTCCTAAAGAGTTTTCCCACTGACCTTCTATTTTGTCTTTAGTTTTTGTGGGTTGAGAAGCCTGGAAACCACCACAGCTGCAGTAATTCAGTCCCCTGAGGCCTACTCCGGCTCTGTCCATGCTGGTGTGGCCCACACCATACTGTGCTCCATTCTCACTCTGGTGTGATAGACCCTTCTTGTTGTCCTTCCAGATTGTCTTGGGCTGGAGATTTGCTTCACACTATAATTTTGTGGCTTCTGTAGCTCTAGAATTTGTTTAGAGTCCTTTTTTTTACAGCTATTTGGAGGGGTTGGGAGGAGAGCTCAAGCAAGTCCCTGCTCTTATTCTGCTATCTTGGCTCCCACTCCACCCTGCCCCCATTCTTTTCTTTAATCTCTTTCCCTCTTTCCCTACTATTGGTCATACTTCACGAAATCACAATTCTGGTTTCCTGTGTCATCCCCTATTCTACAGGACTTCCCAAACAGCTTCTCTGTGTATACCAGAAGCCTGTTAAATGTCCCTGACTGAATCCATAAAAACAACTGTTATTCAATTTCAGCTGGTTCTCCATTACTGCTAGGTGTTCCTCTGAGTTTCCCGTAATTGACTCTCACATTATGTAGAGCAACTGTTCTAAACCTTCTCTTCTGTACTCAAGCCTTCTACACCACTTCTTCCCTCTAGTGAGATCTTGACTCTTATATGAATGAAGCAGAGGCCATTCAATGCTCACTCTGCCCCTGCCCCCCAACCCCCAATACAGAGACCACAACTCAGACACTTTACTGATTTTCTCATTGTTTACTCCATCTCTAACCAAAAAAATTCTCCTCCTTTCCAAGGTCAAACTCTCTACTTGGCATTTTTAAAAATATGATACTCTCCCATATTCTCAAGTATTTTGCCACTTCAATAATTTTTTCACTGTGTATCTCTTTCAATTAGCTCTTTACCTTATTCACATAAAAACGTTCAGTATTTCTTGCATCCTTACAGAATCTTCCTTTGCTCAATCCAATCCCCTCAAACTGTTATTCCAACTCTGTCCTCCCTCTTATAGGCAAACTTAGGAAAAAAGAAACCTATGTTCAGTGCTGTCACCTGCTCATCTTCTCCTCAATCTGGTATCCCTAAAAATCAAATCTCCAACAGAAACACTCAATCAAAATTACTCTCTCCACAGTTAATAGCAAATCTTTTAAAAATACTTTATTTGTATGGTTTGTTTCCATGATCTTTATTTCCAAATGCATTCCTCCCTCTTCCCCTACTCAGCAATTGTCACACACACACACACACACACACACACACACACACACACACCAGATACAATGTCAGATATATACACAGAAAATAGTTGACAAAACCTAATAGATCAATGAAACTGGCAGTATATGCAGTTTTTCCATATCCATGGTTTTTCCAAAGAAGGGAGGCCTTATATTTTTTTATGAATGGAACAACTCAAAGTGTTAAAAATAGGTGACTAAATTGTATGACCTCAGTAAAAAAGAATTAGGCCAGGTAGGATCATCAGATCTTATATTTTAAAATTAGGTTAACAAACCTTACATTAATAAGGCTTTCAAAAATATATGGTTTACATTATTCTCATTATGAAGAAGGACTATGATAGTTTTAAAAAATGATGTAAAAAAGAAAAAAATATTCAATAAATTTGATTAGGTAAGAGATCTATACCTGGAAGTATGAACGTAAAATTCATCTAGTTTAATCCCTTCATTTCTACAAGTGAGGAAACTAAAGCCCAGAGAGGTTAATTGACTCATCTAGGGTCATACAGAAAGTAATTGGTAGAGTCAAAATTCAAACTTTAGTCTTTAGGATTTGTTTTACTATACTATTGTAGCCTACTGAAAATAATCAATCTTCCAAATTATATCTGTTCCTTACCTGGGTATAATGTCCAACTGCTTCCTTTGAAGTTGATCCTTTTCCATAAACAAAATGTGTAACCTCATCATGCCAAGCTTGGACAGCATTTACCCATGGGAGGGGGGCAGTTGACATGAAGAGATTTTCACCACATGTAGTCCCTGAGAAGAAAATGAACCAATTATGATGGGAGAATAATATTTGTAATCATAGTTTGAATAGCCTCTCCCACAAATATAGACTCTTTCGCTATATCTTTGAGCCAATAAAATCTTGAGAGACTTAAATTTTAATTGTTATTCTGGAGAGATGATTTCTTTTTAAGTTGTAAGGCTGAAGAGAAGAATAGAAAGAAATAAGATGACAAGAACTGATATTTTGAGAGAAATGTTTCACTTTTATAGTGATGAAAAACATGAACAACTTCTGGGAAAAAAGATTGTGATTAATATTCTGAGAAAACTGAAAAAAAGGATTGTGTTGCCTGAAAACAGCAGTTATAATGATGATAGAAATTGATAGGTCTATGATTTTTCTTACAATGAATTCTTTGTAAATATGTGCTTTTTTAATACACAACTAAAAAATAGTCAATATTATTGATGTGTATTCAAGTCTAAGAGATTGAATGTTGAAGTGGCTTCGCTATAGTCTCTCTTTTCATCTGTCTCTTTCTCTCTTTGTCTCTCTCTGTCTGTCTCTGTCTCTGTCTCTCTCTCTATATATACATATATATGAACACATATACTGACACATATACATATATGTATGCTGTAGATATGATATATGCATACATTGCATTACTACATTTTTATTACATGTTAATTTTTACAAGCAACTTTCCTCACTTTCCAAATAAAATCTCATCTTTTACAGGAAGCCTTTTCCAATCCCTCTTACTTCTGGTGCTTTCCCTCTGTTAATTATTTTCTATTTATCCTGTATATAGCTTGCTTTGTATATATTTGTTCGCACATTTTCTCTCCCATCCGATTGTAAGTTCATTGATGGCAGAACTGTCTTTTGTCTTTTCCGTATCCCAAGCACTTAGCACAATGCCTAGCACATTAGTAGGCATTTAATTAATATTCATTGATTAATTTATATCTATATTAGCTATATTTAGATCTATCCTAAGATCTAAATGTTTATCTAGATCTTTTAAAATCTGCCTATAGCTAAATATAGATGATCTACATATTCAAATACATATGTAAAACTATCAACCTCTATCTCTATATCTGTGAAGAAAAAGAATGTAAGGGATCAAGAGGGATAGGCAGATAAAGATGAGCAAAACTTTTGAGAAAAATATTTCTTTAATTCATTAAATAATTATTATTAATAATATGATTAAAGATATAGTTTGATGTTGGTTTTCATGGCCAGTAGTTAATGAGAGAGATCATGTAGTTTTAGTAATTAATGTGGAAGTTTGATCATACTCCTTTGAAGACCTTAGAACCTGAGATTAAAATGAATTAAAAAATTGGTAGCCAGTAAAAAAAAAAAACTGAATATAGCATCATCATTTAGCCTTGACTACATCTAATTATTGCTGATCCTAACAACTCTACTCATATATCTTCAAATTCAAAGTGATCAAATCCAGAAGCAAAATAATATAGTAGCAATGTATTCAAACAACCTAGGTCACCAAATATTAGGTTGAAGTCCTCTTATTAGAGAGAAACTGCTAGGATTATAGGAAAGCAATCTGGAAGAAATTCAGTTTTGACCATTATATCATGTGATAAGCAAAAATAACCACCAACTGGACATATGACTTAATATAAAAATAATTTCAAAAAACACAATACAGGAGAAGGAAAGAAGATAATTCTCACAATTATTGATAAGGGAAAAATGGTTGACCAAACATAGGATGAAAAATGTCTCAGAAAATTAAAGTGTAATTTTTCTTTCATAAAAATGAACATTTTTTCAGAAACAAAATAAATGCAGTTTTAATTAGAAGGGTTATAGTTCACTGCAACTCCCCCCCCCTTCAGCAAACTTGCAGCAAAAAAAAAGAAGTTTGCCACAATTTTTAAGATAAAATTCTGATATACAAGATGTATCAGGACATGATACATGCATAAAAAAACAAAAGTTTTTCTCCCAAAGGTAAATGATCAAAAGATATGAATGGACAGTTTTCAAAGGAAATATAAGCTACCAAAAACCATAGGGAAAATGTCCCAAATGATCAATAACAAGACCAATGAATTTAACAAAATGATATTCAGATTCCCACTCATATTATTGAAGATAAGAAAAAAAATCAAAAAGAAAAAATTATATTAGTTAAAGGACGTGTGAGGAGAAATGCACACTATTGTACTCTTCTTGGTGCTGTGACCTGATCCAGCTATTCTGGAAAACAATTTGTAATTACATCTACGAAGCCTCTGAAACTGTCTATACCTTTGAATCCCATACTGCCACTGCACCTCAAAGAAGTCAAAGAGATAAGAGAGGGACCCATATATCCGCATATTTATATCCACATTTTTGTAGCAAAGAATTGTAAATCAAGACTGTCAACTGAGGATTAATTGAACAATGTATAATGTATTAAATGCCTAGTAAAGTTATTGATGTGTGAAAAGGTGACAAGGGAATAAAAATTCTGAGAGATTTGGTGATTTACATAAGGTAACAGCTAAAAGGTACATATAGCAGTGATATAAATTATGTTGGCTGTCTGATCCAAACTCAAAGTTCTTTCCATTACTCTGCATTGTCTCCCTTTTAATATTCATGTATTATTTTTACATACTGTGTTCTTGATTTGATTATAAGGTCTCTTAGAGCAATACCAGAATTCCTGCTAGCTCATAGAGCACCTTGCCTATGGTGCATACTGAAGTTTTGTTAGATAGCTGTTTATGACACTGAATATTCTGCAGCAGAAAAAGTATCTTGACCATATGTATGCATGAGAAGGATTACTCTGGCAGCAAATAAAAGACATATTGAAGAGATGTGAGGGAGAATATAGAAGAAGGCAGTCCTGTTGGTAGACTGTTGAGGTTATTCATGAGGCAGCAATGAAATCCCTTTACTGAGAAAGTGCCTTTCAGAATTAAGAGGGAAGGACAAATGAATTTGATGTTGTGGGAGTTCAAAGCAGTGGGACTTCATAAATATTTGGATCTAAGATGTGAATAATGAGAAGAGCTAACATAATCCTGAAGTTATGAATATAAGGGATAAAGATGAATGACAGAGTCTTAGTTAGAAATAATGAAGTAATCAGAATATTTACTGTGAATGACAGTGTCAAAGAGAAGGAAAAAATGGGAGGTTGGGATCTGAGAATGGGACATGAAAATTTCAGATGTTAGCAGTAGAATAAGACATACTGAAGTCTAATGTATGGTTATATTCATATTTGGCTGAACTGAGGTGAATAGAGTTTCTTGGACTCAAGGATGTTAGGGTACTGAGAAATAACTTCAACTTCAAAAATCTGTAACTCTGTTGAGAAGAGTATTATTTCCACTACCCCAGCTCATAATATTCCCCCAGTCCAGTGATTTATGAGACCATCCTTGAGAGCTGCTCTGGTCAAAAAGGGAAAGAAAAATCCATCCTTTAGTCACCCTGGTTAAGACTTTCTCTGATCATAGCTGGACACAAAACAGAAAAGTTGTCTATGGTATGACCATCTGTAATGGAAATGCAAATTTGGAAGATCTTCCCTGCCCCTAGGCTAAAGTGCACCTGAAGCCTGGAGTGGGAGGCTTGTTTTTCAGTAGATACTTCTTGATTGGCCAGTGGGTCAATAAGGTTGTTACATTCTCTGAGCCAGGAGAAGGCTATATAAGCCCTGATGTGTAGCTTTGTTTTGGGACTCACTTTGAGAAGTGTTCTGTGATTTGATCTGAATTCTGGGAAGCCGTTGTTGAGAGTCCCCCGGCTTTGAAAAACCCAGATGTTGACTGGGTATGGATGTAATGGTTGGACAGTTTGGAAAGCTGTCTACTTGATCTGTTAATGTCTTGATAATTCTGTCTGTATATTTTGAAGTTTGGGGTGCTGACCTTTTTCCCCTGAACAAGGTAAACGATATATGGTCTTACTGATTAAAGTAAGCTTGTTAACCCATTTTGAGTTGCTTTCCTTTAACCTGTGGTAGCAGCAAACCCTGAGGACGCCGGGGTGCTTGCTGCTACACCGTCTTATACTTTACTCCTCTGGATATACTCTATACTCTAGTTCCTCTATCCTACTTGTGTTACTCTTACACCACTAGTCATTTCTTGACTTAATGGCTTTACATTGGCTTGCTAATGCCTAGAAATCTCTCCCTCTTTGTCTCTAATTTTTAGCCATCCCAGCTTTAGTCAGGGCTCAACTTAAATCTGCCCTTCTGCAGCAGAACGGCATTTTCTCTAGAGTAGGTTAATTTTTAGTTAAATTTTTTCTGAATAATGAAATTAGATGGAGAGTGATTTATGGCAGGAAATAGTCCTAAGGAAAACAAATCCTAAAGATCATGAAAATATTTATAGCTCTTTCTGAGATAGAAAGTTGTGGGGATGTGAGGAGATACCCTTCAGCTAGAGAATGGCTGACCAAATTGTGGTATATAAATGTAATGGAATATTATTGTAGTATAAGAAAGATGAAGGGGAGATTTTCAAAGAAACCTGGGAAGACTTATGTGATGCAAAGTGAAGTGAACAGAAGCAGGAGAACAATCTGTACAAATACAATAACATATAAAGGGAAACAAATTTAAAAGAAATAAAAATCCTGACCAAATTAATGACCAACAAAAACTTCAGAGGAATAATGATGAAATATTCTACCAAGTTTATTACAGAAAGTTTAATGACTCAGAGCATAGAATGAGAAATTATGTGTCCATATATGTATATATATTTAAATATATATACACATATATAGTCTATAGACTATACATATACACATATATAGTCAATTTGTTTTGCTTAACTATAGTTTTTTTAAACAAACAGCTTTGTTTTGTTTTGCTTTCCTTGAGATGAGGTTGAGAAAATAGATTTTTTTTACTGGTTTTATATATATATATATGTATGTATATATGTATATATATGCATGTACATACACACCACATACAATACATATAAACACATGTGCATGCCCTTCCATACACATGTGTATGCTTACATGAACATATACACATAGATGTACCTGAGAATGCATATATATGTGGTATGTATGCATGTGTACACACATATATCTGTGTGTGTGGGTGTACGTGTATATATCTATATCTGTATATCTATCTATCTATCTATCTATCTATGTAATATACCTTGAAGAAATCCAGATCCACTTTTTTTTTAAAATGATGAAACTGAGACCAAAGAAGTTAAGTAATTTTATTAAGAACACACAGAAGGTTAACCTCAGTTCAAAGCTAGGTCTTCTGATGCCAAATCCAGAATAACATAGTATGTGAGGCTAAGTAAATATGATTTGCAGAGAAAAGACTACCACAGCACTGAGGTCACAGATATTTCAAAGTGTCACATCATAAGTTCAGTCACAAAATCATAAATCCCCCTTTATTAAAACTTTTTTACTTACCAATTGTTCTGAGCTTTCGGTCACTGTGTTCTAAAGTACATTTATCTGCCCAGTTCTGGGCTGTTTTTTGGGCTTCTTTGCTCCATTCCTTAAAGAAAAAGAAAAAAAATACACATCTTGATTGAAAATTTAAGTCCAAATTTTGATTCAATCCACTCCTAACACTTATAATTATCTGTTATAAGGAGAAAATTGTTTTAATTCAAGTATCATGTGAGAATACAATTAAAAATTAGATTAAGTATTATATCTGCCCTCATGGAGATTATTATAGTTTACTGAAGTGAAAAGATGCAAAGGGGCATAATAATGATAATATATTGTGTATTCAATAATAATAATATCTTATCCTAGTACTTCTCACCCTTCAGATATTCAACAATCATGATGATAGATAATTTGTATGACATTTTACTATTTACAAGAAACTTTCTTCTTAATAATCTCATGAATCAAAAATTATAGATTTTATTTTTTCTTTAAAAATATTTCTGAGAGGTTAATAGGATTTTTGTCTACACAGCCAGAAAACGTTAGGACCAAGATTCAAGTTCACTTTTCTTAAAAAAAAAATACAAGTAGGTTATAATTATAGAAGGAAAAGTCAATGGAGCAAAAGAAAGCTAGACTTGGAATGAGGAAGACCTGTACCTGTCTTGTCTCTTACATTTAGCTTTGTGACCAGGGGGAATCATTTAAACTCTTTGGGCCTCAGGCAATTTTCTTTCTTTTTTAAAAAGAAACATTTATTAGTTTTTAGTTTACAACATTCTGTTCCACAAGCTTTTGAGTTTTATATTTCCTCCTCCTCTCTTCTTTAACCCCTCCCCAAGACAGCATGCAATTTGATATGGGCTCTATATATACATTCATATTAAACATATTTTCATATTAGTCATGTTGTAAAGAAGAATGAAATAAACCACGAGAAAGAAGAAACAAAACAAAGCAAAAAAAGAGAGCGCAAATAGTATGCTTCAAACTACATTCAGACTCCATAACTCTTTCTTTGGATGTGGATAGCATTTTCCATCATGAGCCTTTTGGAGTTGTCTTGGAACCTTGCATTGCTGAGAAGAGCCAAGTCTATCAAAGTTAGGCATCACACAATGTGACTGTAACTGTGTACAATGTTCTCTTGGTTCTGCTCCCCTCATTCAGCATCAGTTCATAGAAGTCTTTCCAGCAAGTCTGTTTGCTCCTCATTTCGTATAACACAATAGTATTCCATTACGTTCATAAACCACAACTTGTTCAACTATTCCCAAGTTGATGGGAATCTCCTGAATTTCTAATTCTTTGCCACCACAAAAAGAGCTGCTATAAATATTTTTGTACACATGGATCCTTTTCCTATTTGTATGATCTCTTTGGGATGCAGCCCTAGAAATGGTATTGCTGGGTCAAAGGGTATGTATAGTTTTATAGTCCTTTCCCAGGCAATTTTCTAAGATGTAAAGAAGAAAAGAGGCATTTGCTAAGCACTGACCCTGGGTTAAAGGCTTAACAAATATTACCTCATTTGAGACAACAAAACAGAGAAGTAGGTATTAGTATTATCCTCACTTTACACTTGAGAAAACTGAGAGAGGTTGTGATTTATAAGTGACTGGCATATAATCACACAAGCTAATAAGTATCTAAGGCCAAATTTGAACTCCTTTCTAATTAACGCTGGGTTCAGATCTCCAACCACTGTGCCGTCTAGTTGCATCTAACCATTGCGTTCCCATCATCTGTTCTTTCTTGGCATGAGAAAATGTCCTACCCATGGTGTGAGGCTCCAAAAAGCAAGAGGACTAGCTTCTAGTTCCATCTTTGTCCCTTGCTCATTGTCTAATATTAATTTCTAGCCTCTCTTGGACTTCTTTTGCTGGCATTGAGGGAAATATAGCAGTTAACTGGAGACAAACTGAGTGGGGTTTAATGATTAATTATACTTCCCACACTTTAGCCCTTCTATAGTCAATCCAGATGCTTGCTGTGCAGTGACAGGAGGTAACCATGGAATAGTAAGGAGAAGCCTGAGTATGCTTGGCACAACACCCTGTGTCACAATTTTTATTTCAATACATTTTTTAATTTTATTGAGTTGAATTGAATTGTTAGAAGACATTGGGTTTTAAAACTTAGTAGCTATGTGATCTATGGCGGATTACATAGCCTCTACAAAACTTTTCTCCTCTTTGATATAGTGGGGAGGTGGGGGAAGGGTTAATAATTCCTCTTCTTTCTATCTCACAGTGTTATTGTAAGAATCACCTAAAAGCCATTTGGAAAACTAAAAAGTACCATATAAATGACACTTCTTCCATCATCCTATTTTTTCCTAGGAACCTTCCCTCTTGGGCTTCACAAAGAATTTGAATTTTTACCATGTATTTGTGATATGTTCTATTACAGTTATCTGTGTTTGTGTTGCCCCCTCCTAGATCCTGTACTCCATTAGAGAAAGGATTGTATCTTCTCTCAGCTTGGCATTGCTCTTAGGTCTTCTAGCATAGTAGACAGTTAATATTTCTGTTGGAATTATATAGAAGGTATGTGATTATATACTTATGTATTATATGATAAAATAAAAATATAATTATTGTTGACAATAAAACTAATTCTTAACTAAGATATCATCATTTCAAGCTACATCCCCTGATCCATATTTTATTCCCCCCTCATCCCATGATTGTAACTTACCATCTTTAGCATGTTGTTGGCAGTGGGTGAGGCTTGTGATCTCAGGGCATTGTGCTTGTTAACTATTTCATGTTGGATATTTTTAAGTTTAGTTGATAGAGAATTAAAGGTTACACTCTATGGAAAAAAATAAGAAGAGATACTTCACCAAGATTAATCCTCTAAACTGAATATCCTTTCCAATCTGACTCAGTAAAATATTTTTAAGAAGTTATTTTATTAAGTTATTATAAAATGTCATTAACAACACAGGCGATTTCTTTTTTTCTCTCTCAAAGAAAACTTATAAAATAGGAAAATACCATTTAAAACTCCAATATATCATTAACTAATGTTATTAGCTCTAAGACAGGCTAAGCAGATGCAAAATAGAATCATAGCATCCTACTCCTAGAAGAAATATCCTTATTTCATGTAAACAACTCCTAAGCCACAGACAGGCTTAACTGAAATAAATTCAGAAAGATAAATGTCTACCATATTATTAGCATCTTTCACCATCTGGGTTCTTCCCTGGAATATTTAAGATAGGTTTCTACCATTTCTGCATGCTTGACCTGTACTGCAATTTACTTTCCATCTAGGGTTTTTTCAAGTTCAAAGGCTAATGTTAATTAACAAGTACAAAATACCTACTATGAATTTATTGAAAGAAGCAGCATGGAATAAAGGAGGGAGATCTGTCCTTATGACATAGGATTATGGGGGTTCAAACCTTGCTTCTGACATTTAATTGCTGTATGACCTTGACCAATTAGTTTATACTTTTTAAGACTGAGTTGCAGAGCAGGTGCTCACCTGAATTGATAGAGGGATTTCCTCACAGTTATTTCCAATACAAATGCAATCACTGGTCTGATTTCTTTCCCTATGTTATGTTGGTATAGTGGTTTAAAACCATTGACATAAATTCTAAACAGGGAATATAAGTGACATTTCTTTCTGTCATTCATGGGACATTATCCTAGAATAGAACATGGCTGATTCTATTATGTACCTGCCAGTCCTAATCTTAAGAATAGAGACTCTGCTGATGAAACATATGGTTATTTGACAGCAGTGACCAAGTCTACGTCCCAGGTAAGGTACATAAAGCTCTATTTTATAAAAGATCATCAATAGTTAAATAGAGGTAGAAAAAATTGAGGAGAAGGGCTCCTGAACATTAGGGAAGGTATAGAAGTAATAAAGGACACATAGGGAGATTGCGTTTTATAGGGAATTTTTTTTTACAGAGCAACAGAAATAATTCAGAGACTGGAATTGTTTTTATCCCCATTCATTTAATAATATTAGAAATGGTAGAGAAATGTTAATATTCAGAATCATATACCTCATTTTTAGTGATCTTATTTGCTCATCTGCTTTAGTCTTATCATTGTTCCAAAGGCAATGATAATCTACTACATATGACTAATTCCCTATTAGTACAAATAATAATCCTGTGAAGCTATTTCATTATTAAATATGTTCTTATATTTGCATTGGTATATAAGTAATGATAATTTTTTTTATGATTAAAAAGTCAAGCTATACAATATATACAACTATTTCAGGGCATTTATTACTCACACTAATCAAGACCTCTATATCTCAATTGAACTCATTTGGAATCACTGAATATATAGGATATTGAAAGTAATACAATATATTGAATACAAAAATATTTGAAGTAATTACAAGATGTTAGTGTCCTAATATACTTACTAGCTTGTGAACCTAAGAAAATAACAATCTCTGTCTGCCTTGGGGTTTCCTCATCTATGTAATAGGAATAATGGTGCATCTGCATCCCCAGGTTGTTGTGAATATAAAATTTTATATAGGCTAGGGTAGGTTACGCTATGATATGATATGATATAATGTAATGTCAGATTATATTACATTACATTATATATCTGTGTGAATGTATATGTGTATATATATATATATATACAAATATGTATTGTACATAGATACATATACACATATAATTTGTTGTTGAATCATTTGACTATATGTGACCCCATTTGGGTCTTGACAGAAATACTGGACTTGTTTGTCATTTCCTTCTCTAGCTTATTTTACAGATGAAGAAACTGAATTTAGTGACTTGTCCAGGGTCACATAGCTGGCATCTGAGGCTGGATTTGAACTCATGAAAATGTGTTTTCCTGATTACAAGTCCAGTGCTCTATCCACTGTACCATCTAGCTACCAGTTATATAAGTAGAGTGCTTTGAAAATCTTAATGTGCTCTATAAATGCTAACCCTAACAATTTCTTCTGGCCCTAGACTAACCTGGTCTATAAGACCCAGAACTGAGGACATGGAAGGTGAGAAAAGCACCAGGAAAAGTGAACGAATGAGTGATTTATTTAGCACTTATTATATGAAAAGTATAGACCAAGTGGTGGTGATACAGGTATAAATCACCTTTAAGTTTGTACGTATTTGTCTGAAAGAGAAGACCAATATCATTGGCACTGACTCCAGTTAATAATCTTCACCTGTTGTCACTCAAAAAACAACTTGAGAGAGGGGATAAATGTAGAAGATGGGTATGACGGAATTGAGAATATATGGAATGCTAATGAAAGGAATCATTGACATCTAAATGTGTCTATCCATAAAATTCATAAGAATTTCTGTTCTATGGATTAATGTTTTGCACCTAAAGTGGACGTAGATATGAAAGCTTAGAGTATATTATATAGAAATGGTATGTCCTGGAAGGTTCACTTAGCCAGGTATGGGAAAATTCCTAGCATGGGTGAAGGAAGTTATTTAACCATAGTCATACCTTTGAATCACCACATGACGGGAGCAGTATGGCAGTTAAGGAGAGCAACACCGGTAGTAAAATCATTGCTGAAAAATAAAAACAAAAACATGTAAAAGTCTTTCCTTGCCATCCTCCTCCTCCTCCTCCTCCTCATTATCACAAAGTTTAGTGTTTTGCCAGATTGGCAGGAAATAGTGGAAAAAATGCTTGACCTAAAGTCATGAAGAACTGAATTCAAAATCAGGCTCAGACAACTTAGTAACAGTGTGACCCTAGGAAGTCTCTTAACGCCAGTCTTAACTATCATCATCACCACCACCATCACTAACACCACCATTAACACCACATAATTTAGTAGCAGCAACTGATTCTAACATGGCTATTTCAATTTCTTCAGATATAAAAGGAAAATGCGAATAAAAATATTTTTACCTCCCGCCTCACATAACTTGCACCAAAATTGTGAAGAGGGGGCTTGTTAAAGAGTGAAGTGTTAGAGAAATATGAGTTATTTCAAGGATGTTATCTATGTTTTTTAAAAATATAATGAACAATATGTACCAACTCGTGAGATCAAGTGTTCATTGTATTGATTACTTAGCATGTCAAGTAGGTCTGTGCTTCCTTTTATTGATCCTAGACTTACCTGGAGGAAGCTCATGACTGGTCCCTTGAATTTTAATATTCCAATGTTTGGTGAACTTATTCATCCAGTTCTTTGATAATTTTCTTTTCTCAATTTTGTTATCAGTACTGAACAATTTTAATCTTTTTAGTATGTCTTTAAAGGACAGCATTCCATCCTATTCTCCCTGACAGAGACACATGGACACACAGAGACAAATAGATAAAAACACAACCACAACACACACACACACACCAAGAGAGACAGACAGACAGACAGAGACAGAGAGAGAGACAGAGGGGGGGGGAGAGACAGACACAGACAGAGATGGAAAGACACAGAGAGATAAAGAGAGAGAGAGAGAGAGAGACAGAGACAGAGACAGAGAGACAGAGAGAGAGAGAGAGAGAGAGACAGAGAGAGACAGAGAGAGAGACAGAGAGACAGAGAGAGAGACAGAGAGACAGAGAGGAGAGAGAGAGAGAGAGTATTCTCCAGGTTTTTCTACCCTATTTGATCTATAGTGATCAACCTGGATGGTACATAGCTTTCCAGTTACAAACACAACATGGTCTTATACAAGGATATGGTAATTTTCAAAACATAGTTTCTAATTCTGTAGTACATGGTATCTAGCATTTACTGTCCCCTAGAGTTGCTGTAGCATCGGAGGATTAGGTAGCAGTGAATGGTGGAGTTTAAAAGAGTTAGTTCAATGGTAAGTAAAGTGATCAGACTTAACTGCATATAGAATCATAGATTTGGAGGACTAGAAGAGAGAAATAAGGGGATTCTATACAGGGCAAAGCAAGAAGGAAAGGTTTGGGGAGGGAACCAGGAAGGTATATTTGCTAACTTGACTAGAACTGAGGGTGCTTTTAAAGGAATGAATTTAGCTAGAGTTTGAATTCTTATTCAGGAATGAGGGAAATAGATGACCATGATGTCTCTTCCACATCTGAGACTCTATGATTCTGTGACCAGGGAGGCACATAATCAGAGAGATCTGATACAGTAGGAAAGAAGAGGCCATTGAATATTTTGAACAGAAGAGTGATATGATGAACTACTGAAGTAGACACAAAATGGCGATTTCCTAGGGACTTCATATGGGGATCAGAGAAAATGTCTAGTCCTCCATCTTACTGCTCACATGAACAAGAAGAGTCTTATATTTACTTTATACTCCCATAATGCAAGAGCTCTTTACCTGGGGTCCGCATTAAAAAAAATAACTATTTAACATGGCTGGTTTCCTTTTTGAGCCTATTTTTTTTTCATATATTGAAATAAGATTCTAAACAGTGATCCTTAGGCTTCCCAAAAATTTCCAAAAGGTTTTATAACACAAGTGTTAGGAGCTCTTTTTTATGTCTACCATAGTGGATTATACTGATATCTACATATATACATACATACACATACAAACATATCAATAAATTCTCCTCCTCCTCATTCCCTACTGAAGCAAAATATTTTATCATATTTATTCAAAGGAAATGAGAAGAAAGGAGAGATCCCTTAAAATAGGATCTTTGAGGATTTATTTTCCAAAAATGGGAATTTCTCCACAGGAATCACCATTGCTCCTGTGAGATTCCAGCTACTTTTTAAAAAAATCTTTTTTTTTTTTGCATGTGCCATTTCCTGTTTAATACATCCATCTTACATTGAAGCAATGGAATATCATGGAAATAACCCTGGTCCTAGATTAAATATACCTGAGTTATTTAAATTGCATTCTCTGAATCAAACAGCTACTACGTGCCACAATTAGGTTTCAAACTCAGGTATATGACATTTGTAATTACATTACATTTATTATTGCAGAAGGCAATTATAGCAGCAAGCACCCTAGCATACCCAGCATAGCTACTAGAGAGGTTCTTTGATCTACTTTTCTAAGGAAAGCAACTCAAAAAGTGTTAACAATATTACTTTACTCAAACATATATCATTTTCCTAGTTCAGGGGAAAAAGTCAGCACCCTGAACTGCAGCACCCTGTATATAATGCTGACAAAAGTTATACACAGAAAAAAAAATATAGACAGAGCAAATAGCACAATTCAGTGACAGGGCTTCTAGCTGTCTGACTATCAGACACCTACAGTTTTTTACTAGAAAGAGAAGCACCAACATCTGGGTTTTCAAAGCTGGCGGGGAGGGAAGGGGGCTCAACAGCTGCCCCAAGTCTCAACTGGCCCAATCACACAATTCTTCCCATAAGTGAGCCCAAAAGCAAACCCTTGTGACCCACTGCCTTATTACAAAATAACAAGGCTCCCCTAAGCAAGTTTCTCCTGTTGGGCTCTGCTCTACCCTTCAGCAAACTCCTCCCACCATAGGCTCCATGTGACTATATTCAACAAATTAGGGGGCAGAATATATTTTCAAATCAGAGAAGGTCCTCAAATTCGCTTAGGCTTATTAAGAGGCAGGGAAGATCTTCAATTTCCCTTACTATTATAGCATTGCATTTATATTTACACTTATATTATTTGGGAAATAGTCTGGAGTCATAAAAAGAATTTGGGGCTTGAAATCAGAAGAGATATATTTGGAATCTCATTTCTAATACTTATTAAATTGGGTCACTACAGGCACTTCTTCAAGGCTCAAAATGTTCATCTTCAAAATGTTAATTATAGTACCTATACAAAATACCTATAGTGCCTTCTTCATAGAGTAATTGTGAGTAACATATGAGATAATTCATAAAAAGACAGATGATGAAAGCATAAAGAACTCTATAAATATCAGAGAAGATTACTAAAGTGTGCTGTATAAAGCTGAATTCTTATTATTACTCACATGTGGTCATGGTACTAAATTATCATCTGAGGGATGATAAAATTGAAATCAGGCAGCTAGGTGGTCTAGTGGATAGAGCACTGGGCCTGGAGTCAGGAAGAGTTAAATCTGGCTTACCAGTTGTGTGACCCTGTACAAGTCATTTAACCCTATTTGCTTCAGTTTTCTCATCTTTAAAATGAACTGGAGAAGAAAGGGCAAACCACTCCAGTTTATCAACCAAGAAAACCCTAAGAGCTGGGCACAACTAAAATGATTAAACAATAACAGCAACAAAATTGAAATGTCAAGAGGTTGGCAAATAACTAGTTAGAGTTAAACCAGTAATAAAATTTAAGTGTCTGAATGATTAGCCTGGGTTTTTTTTTAATGTCTTCCCCCTTACCCTAGCAATTCAAACTACCATTTTAATTCCCATTCATTGGGAAGAAAATTCTGCTTGAAAATTCTTTTTTTCCCCTATCCTCAAGAGAGGGAGAGGGAACACCTCCACGTATTACTTTCTTTTGACTTTTGTAATTATTTATTTTTCTGCTTTAATATAATTCAAATGAAGCCATGCATAACATTCAACCTAACTGTGCATTTAAAGACCAGTATTAGATGGTGGTAGACAGGCAGCTGATGCTTGTGATATTAACTAGGAAGTGTCTGCCACCCACAATGTGCTACAGCAGTGTTAACTCTCAATTAATAAAAAAAATCCATTTTCTTAGGAAACAGAAGCCATGAGGAAGACAATCCTTCATTCTGTAAGAGTGTTAGGCTGTACAGAACCTTCCAGGCTAGTATCTCTAGCTTAATTCAATAGACAAAATCATGTTGTCCCCTACATGTCGAAATCACCAAAAGAAGTGAATGGGAGCTTTGTTCACTAAAGGGCATTTCAACCCTGCCTTCCTGTTTATTTTATATCAGGCCATACTTAGCCAGGGTTGGAGAGGGCATATAGATCCCTAATTGATTTTTTTTCCCTGCAAAATATAGGGAATGCTAACTGAGAACTAACTTTCTATCACTACATGTTTTTTTATGAAAGTTGAATTTTTGCTATTTTGTTAACAACAATAACTAGTATTTATATAATTCCTTAATGTTTAAATAACTCTCTCTGTATGTATATACCCATATATGTGTATATATGTACGTATGTGTGTATATACACATATGTATATGTATGTGTCTATCTATATGAAGGAAGCACTGTGTCAAAGCAGAAAATATAATCTCTGGAATGGGAATCATGAGATCTGGGTTGTAGCCCTGACTATGATCGTGGACAATTTACCTATTCTCTCCAGGCCTCACTTTCCCTTCTGTGAAGGAAATGATAATTATATGATCTCTGAGAGCTCTTCCGAATTTGTCATTCTATAATATCTATGTGAAAGAAAAGATGAGAAAAACTGTGATAAGAAAGAGGACAACAGGAAGTATGTAGAAAGAAGGAGGGGAAAAATTGAAACACATTGAGGAATATCTGGGGACAAATGAATACTGACACCTATACTGACCAACCATCTTGGCTTTCCACTGCATTTCATGTCATCACCATACCCTTAATCCAGAAAGCATCATGCATGAAAAGAAATTTTGTCCCTGTCCTTGACATTTTCCAGTTTCATGTTATGTTATGACACTTAATCTCTTTGACTCTCAGTTTCCTCATCTATAAAATAATGATAATATTATACTTGATCTACATACCTCAGAGGATTATTATAGGATCATCACCTTGTACTTTTTGAGGTCTTATGTAAATGTGAATCATTATAATAACTGTATTTATTAAATTAATGAACATGAGCTATTAAGTAATTCTACTTGATAAAAAGTTTATTAGTTTGTGTGCATATAAATGTATTGATTATACTTGATGTAAAATAATTATATTTATTAACATTATTATTCAATTGAAAAATATAGCCTATTATTCATGTTCCTACACAATATTGATTAATCTACACAATTTTATATCCTTCTTCATACTGTTCACATCTAATGCCATCTATTCGAGCCAGCCAATTCTCCTCATCATTTTACAGCTGGCAAATCTTTCTGCTTCTACATGCATAACATCTTACAATAGACAATAAAGTAATATCAATGTTAAATATATATATGTATACACACATATGCATACATACATACCTACACAATATAATATAGGCATGTCAATAATAAATACATGTATACCTTTTCATATTTGTATATGTGTGTATATATATATATCTATATGTACATACACAAACACACACATACACATGTACATAAGCACCAAATGACATGGCATCCAAATTCTTAAAGGAAAAGTTGAGTGAATTACAGGAGCAAGTAGAAAATAAACCTGTACTAGTGAAGAACCATAATTTTCTCCTCTTGGAACTAGATAAAACTACCATAAAATATATAACTAATAATTTAAGGAGATGAATAGAATCTCAATAAAGTTAAATATGGTAGACTTCTAGAGAAAACTGAATAGGAATAAGAAGGAATAATTTTTCTCAGCTCTATGTGGTACCTTCACAAAAATGGACCATATATAGGGCATAAAACCCCACAACAAAATGCAGAAAAGCATAAATATTAAATGCATCCTTTTCAGACAAAAATGAAATAAAAATTACATTCAATAAAGTGTCCAGGAAGCATAGATTAAAAATTAACTGGAAACTAAATTAATCCTAACAAATGAGCATGCCAAAGAACAAATTACAGAACTAGTCAATAATTTCCTTAAAGAGAATGACAACAATAAGACAACACACCGAAATTTCTAGGATGCTGCCAAAGCAACACTTATGGGAAAATTTTTGTCTCTAAATGTGTACAGCAATAAAAGAGAAAAAGAATAAATCAGATCATTAAATTGGGCATACAACTACAAGAACCCGAACAAGTAAAAATTAAAATTTACTCTTTGAACAAATTTAGACGAGAATGAAGTTCAAGTATTGATTCCCAACTTCCCCACCCCATCATTCCCTCCCCCCACTCTAAAAACTCTTCCTTACATGTCTCTTTCTCAGCCATCCATTTTTTCACTTTAAATCATTCTAATAGAATAGACACACTGCTCCAACCTGTGCCTATGTAGAATAAGTCTAATTGTTCTAATAATGATAAAGTTCTTAGAAGCTATTTTCTAAATGTGTGTCATCTTCCCATATAGGAATGTATAGAGTTTATTGAGTCCCTTGTGATTTCTCTTTCACATTTAGCTTTTTATGCATCTGTTGAGTCTTGTCTTTAAAAAATAAAATTTCTATTTGGCTCTGGTCTTTTAATCAGGAAGGGTTAATGTCTTCTATCTCATTAAATATTCATTTTTCCCTTAAAGAATTACAATTCATTTTTCTGGGTAAGCTATTCTTGGTTGTGACCCTAATTCTTTTGCCTTCTGGAATATCATATTCCAAGCCCTCTGCTCCTTTAACAAAGAAGATTTCAGGTAGTCCAGTGATTCTTAAATGACCTTTTCCTGATCTGTTTTCCAGGTGAGTTCTTTTTCTCTTAAGATATTTCACATTTTCTTCTATTTTTTAATTCATTTTCCTTTGTTTTATTGTTTCTTGATATCTCATAGCACCATTAGCTTACACTTATCCAATTCTAATTTGCCTAATTCTAATCTAGTTATGATTCAAATAGGATCCCTACATTCTTTCTTTTAGCAAAGTTGCAGGATATAAAACAAACCCACATAAATCAGAAACATTTCTATACACCACCAGCAAAACCCATGAAGAAGAGATAGAAAGAGAAAATCCATTTAAAATAACTACAGACAATTTAAAATACTTGGGAGTCTACCTTCCAGGACAAACCCTCGAACTATATGAAACCAACTACAAAACATTTTTTTTTCACAGAAGTACATACATAAGAATTGGAGAAACTTTAATTGCTGATGTGCAGGCTGATCCAATATAATAAAAACCGACAATTTTCCTCAATTTAATTTACTTTTTTAGTGCTATACCAATCAAACTACTAAATAATGTTTAATAGAACTAGGGAAAATGACAAAGTTCATCTGGAACAAAAAAATTCAAGAATATGAAGTTAATCAATGAAAAAATGTAAAGAAAGGCAACTTGGTAGTAACACATTTCAAGCTTTATTAAAAATGGTAATCATCAAAACAATCAGGTACAGACAAAAGAAATAAAGTAGTGGATTAGTGGAATAAATTTGGTACACAATACATGAATGACCAGAATAATTTAGTATTTGATAAACCTAAAGTTCCAAACTTCAGGGGTATGGACTCACTATTTGACAAAGATTGCTAGGAAAACTGGAAAGGAGTTTGAAAGAAACTAGGCATAGACCAACATCTCACACCATATACCAAGATAAATCAAAATAGAATAATAGTTTAGATATAAAGGGTGTTATCATAAGTAAATTAAAGGACCATGGGAAAATGTGCCTATCAGATTTATGGATAACTGAAGTCTGTGACCAAATAAAAGATAGAGGGTATCACAGGAAGTAAAAAAATAAATAAATGAGAATATGTGAAATAAAATTTTGCAGCCAAAAATTAGAAGGAAAACAGGAAATTGGGGTAGAAAAGTTACATTGTTTTTATGATAAAGGCCTCATTTTTCAAACATGTAGGGAACTGAGGCAAACATAAAAATATGATCCATTCCCCAGTTGATAAATGGTCAACAGATATAAACAAGCAGTTTTCAAAAGAAGAAATCAAATTTATCAATAATCACATGAAAAATGCTCTAAATCACTATAAATTAGAGATATGCAAATTAAAACACTTCTAATATACCACCTAACACCTATGAAGTTGACTAATAAGACAGAAAAGGAAAATGACAAATGTTGGAGGGGATGTGGGAAAACTGTGACATTAAAAACACTGTTGGTGTCGTTGTGAACTGATTCAACCATTGTGGAAAGTAATTTGGAACTACATTCAAAGGGTTATAAAAATGTGCATACTTATTGACCCAGTGATGCCACTGATAGGTCAGAAGCCTAAAGAAATCAAAGAATAGAGAAAAACACTTATACGTCACAAATATATTTGTAGCAGCTCTTTTTTTTGTGGCTGCAAAAATTGGAAATTGATGGGACACCCATCGATTGCAGTATGACTGAACAAGTTGTGTTATATGACTGTGATGGAATACATTGTACTATAAGAAATGATGAGTACAATAATGTCAGAAAAACTTCTGAAGGGATTTCTGCATCCGGGAGCAAAGATAGCAGAGTAAGGGGTAAGTAGCTCTCACCCTCCCTTATTTACCTCTGAAAGCCCAAAATATATCACCCCAGGAAAAACCCTGGAACAGATGAGACAGCAAAAAACAAGGGTGCAGCAGGCTTGCAGTCCAGGAAGCTTGGGGATTAACAGGAAAGGATCCTCTTGTTCTGAGTGAAGGGGAGCAGTATAAAGATGAGAAGCTTCCCAGAAGTCAGTGGCAAGCCCCACCTCAGCAAACCAGGGTGAGATCCTGAGCATCAGGGTGGGGGAGCAGGCAATTGTCAACACCAGGACCTCCTGAGTGCCCCAGCACAGGCAGGTGTACCATAGATACCTGCTCAAAAAACTGTTCCTAGCAGTCAGATATCCTGGTGCTTCAGCACAACTCTAGGAAGCACAGTTCCAGGAGGCACAGCCAGGCTGGCAGATATCCTCTACCAGTCAAACATTTGAGTACAAAGCCTGGGTGAGCAGATGTTCCCCAGAGGCCAGACTCCCCACCCTGACCTGAGAGCTCCAGTATTGCTTATCCTAGTTCAGTACCAGGTAAGCTGCCAGATCCCCCACAGCCTCCAGCTACTAGCACCTGAGGCCCCAGCACACAAAGCCAGTATCCAGGTCCTGGGCTCCCAGCACAATAATTTTGGGTCAGTGCCACCTATGCTCCAGCAGGAGAGCTCAAATATAAAAGCCAGGAAATAGGCAAATACCAGTAACAAAAATCAGAAACAGAAAATGGCTTCTTGTTATGGGGACAGGGAAGATCAAGGTACAAATTCAGAAGAGGACAACATTATCAATATACCCACATCCAAAACATCAAAGGGGAATATAAACTGATCTCAAGCCCAAAAAGCCTTCTTGGGCAAACTCAAGAAGGTTTTTTAAAAACCAAATAAGAGAACCAGAAGAAAAAAATGGGAAAAGAAATGAGAGGTATGCAAGAGAGAAGGGCAAAGGATGGACAAAAATTGACTGTAGAAAACAAGTCCTTAAAAATGCAATTGGCCAAAGGGGCAGAGTCAAGATGACAGGGTAAAAGCAGAGACCTGCTTGAGCTCTCCCCTAAACCCTTGAAAATACCTGTAAAAATGACTCTAAATAAATTCTACAGCATCAGAACCCACAAAATGAACAAGTGAAACAAATTTCCCCCCCAAGACAACCTGGAAGGTTGAGAGGAAAAATTTATTGCACCAGGCTGGGAGAGGAGCACAGTCCAGTGTGGGCTGTACTGCACAGACAGGGCTGGAGCAGGCATTGGGAGACTGAATAGCTGTGACAGTTTCCAGACTTCTCAACCCACAAAAGCTAAAGACAACTTAGAAGGTCATTGAGAAAAGTCTGTTGGACCTGAGTGAGAAAGTAGTGCAGTCTGGCACCAGCCCAAGGGTGGGGGCAGCAGTGGCTGCGGCTCCTTCTGGAGTCCTCAGCTCACAGATGGTAGGGAGATCAAGAGACTAATCAGAGGGGGATTGCAGGGATCACTTTGCTGGTGCTGAGGCAGGATCCTCTTCCATTGCCCGTGCTTGGATCTGGGTTACAGTCTTGGGTGACATTCCTGGGGTGAGGATGAGATGGAGCTTGTGGCAATAGTAGAGAAGGAATCCTCCTCAAGTTCCAAGGCAGAAAAGAGTGCTTGTGATCATGCACAGACCAGAACATGGGTCAGGAGAGGAATAAACACCTCTTCTTTGATCATAAACCTTGAAGAACTGAAAATTTACAGGGTCCTAGAAGTGTCTCTGAAAATAGCTACAAGAAACCCCTGAAGCTGGAGAGTACACACTACACACTGGAAACAGTTCTACCTTAACAAAGAGTTAAAAGTCAAGTAATTGACTGGGAAAATGAGCAAAAAGTTGAAAAAACTGAGACTTTAGAATCTTGCTTTGGTGACAAAGGTGATCAAAACATGCAAACAGAAGAAGACAACAAAGTCAAAGTTCTTACATAAAAAGCTTCCAAGAAAAATATGAATTGATTGCAGTCATGGAAGATTTCAAAAAGGATTTTGAAATTCAAGTTAGAGAAGTAGAGGAAAAATTGGGAAGAGAAATGAGTGTAATGGGAATGCAAATTTGGAAGATCTTCCCTGCCCCTAGGCTAAAGTGCACCTGAAGCCGGGGGTGGGAGGCTTGTTTTTCAGTAGATACTTTTTGATTGGCCAGTGGGTCAATAAGGTTGTTACATTCTCTGAGCCAGGAGAAGGCTATATAAGCCCTGATATGTAGCTTTGTTTTGGGACTCTGAAAAGTGTTCTGTGATTTGATCTGAATTCTGGGAAGCCGTTATTGAGAGTCCCCCGGCTTTGAAAAACCCAGATGTGGAAACCCAGATGTTGACTGGGTATGGATGTAATGGTTGTACAGTTTGGAAAGCTGTCTACTTGATCTGTTTCTGTCTTGATAATTCTGTCTGTGTATTTTGAAGTTCGGGGTGCTGACCTTTTTCCCCTGAACAAGGTAAACGATATATGTCTGACTGATTAAAGTAAGCTTGTTAACCCATTTTGAGTTGCTTTCCTTTAACAAAGCAGATCCAAGAACCTGTGTGAGCAGGCACCCTGGGGACACTGGGGTGCTTGCCGCTACAATGAGTGATGCAAGAAATAATGAAAAATGATTCAACAACTTGCTAAAGGAGACCCAAAAATTACTGAAGAAAATAATACCTTAAAAAACAGACTAGACCAAATGGTAAAAGAGGTCCAAAAAGCCAATGAGGAGAGAAGGCCTTAAAAAGTAGAACTGGGATCAGAGGCTGGAAGGGAGGGGTGGGGACAGTGGTAGAGGAGAAGGCCGGCTGCCAGGGTGAGGTGCCAGTCGGCTGGACTCCGGGTGTCCCTGTACACAGTGTCAGACAGGTGGACCCATCCCAAGGGATACACGGAGTACAAAGTGACCGCTCAGTTCATCTCAAAGACAAACCAAGAGGACATCAAGGAGGTGGTCGTCTGGAAATGCTGCAGCGAATTCCCCCCCAGCTCCCCGGTGATCTGCCCTACACCCACCGCAACCCACCACCTGGAGGAATTCCCAGCCTTTCCCTGGTGCAGGTTTTTGGCAGGTTTGAAGCCACAGTGATTGAGGAGCTGTGGAAGGTGGCAGAAGTCATGCTTCCTTTCACCATCAACATTCCTGCCCTCAACAACAATCCCCTGCTCAAGTAATTCATCTGTGGTGGGGATGTGACCTGGGCCTTGGAGCTCAGTGACTTGCACATCCTGCCACAGCCCTTGGTGCCCACACCGCCCCCGGAAGAGGCCTGTCTCCCCCAGCTTCTGGCAGCAGAGGGATTGGGCCAAGAAGAATTTGAGAATGAGAGTGAGAAGCCAGGGGACCTCCCTCCCTCCAACCCTGCCCAGGAGGCCCTCGATCTTCTGTTTGACTGTGGGGCACCTGAGGAAGAGACAGGTCCCATGGCCCAAGGGCCTTTCACCGAGGCTGAGCTGGTGGTCTTTGACCCATTCTCCAAAGAAGAAGGTTCTAGACCCAGGCCCAGCCCCACCCATGTAGCTGACCTAGCAACTGTGGGGGAAGAGCCCCAGACCCAGGGCCAAATGCTCTGGGAGCCGGGATGGGGGGAAGAGGATGAGGATGAAGAGGAGGAGGATGCACGCCTAGCCCACCTGGACAGAGCCACAGAGCTCATCAGCCAGGCCCTGAAGGAAGTGAATTGGGGCCTACACAGCGGCCCTGCAGGGCTACAGGGATGGAGTGCACATCCTCCTCCGGGGGGATGCCAGGTGACCCTAACTGCATCCACCAAGAAGGGGTGAAGAGGAAGGTGGTCGAATACCTGCGGAGGGCTGAGGATATACCTGCATCTCCACGTGCAGCCATGAGACCCTGGGGCCTGGCCTTGGTTTCCCGAGCTGTCTAATGGGGGTCAGCCTACTTGCACTTCCTTCCCCCTTCCCCCCCAGGGCAGGACTCCTTCCCTCTTCCTCACTATGCATAGGATAGATGACCAGCCCTGCCCCTGCCAGACTGGGGTTCACACAACTGCCAATCGGACATTCCCCAAATGCCTTTCAGAGGCTGCACTGCCTGCCCTGATGACCCATCCCTTCCTCCCCACACTGACCACTGGCATCTCCTACCTCCATGCCTTTGCCTGGGCCATTCCCCTTTCCAGGAATGCCCTCTCTCCCTGCCTCTCCTGGAAGTGAAGTAATGAATGGCTGATCTCTGTGCACCTCCAGTCGGTGTTAGCGTCTGGAGAGCGGGGGTCTGTCTGTATCCCAGTGCCCAGCCCACCAGCTACTTAATAAATGCCTGCTGAATAAAAAAAATGGTCAAATGCAAAAGGAGATCCAAAAGCTCACTGAAGAAAATAATTTCTGGAAAATTATTGAATGGAACAAATGGAAGCTAGTGACTTTATGAGGAATCAAAAAAAAAAATTAAAACCAAAAAAAAAAAAAAAGAAGACTGTGAAATAGCTCATTGTAATAGTCACTGACCTAGAAAATAGATACAGGAGAGATCATTTAAAAATTATTGGACTACATGAAAGTCATGAAAAAAAAA
Organism: Petaurus breviceps papuanus; assembly: GCF_028583685.1. Lineage (NCBI taxonomy): Eukaryota > Metazoa > Chordata > Mammalia > Diprotodontia > Petauridae > Petaurus > Petaurus breviceps. The sequence goes on from NW_027187351.1 coordinate 280,632, forward strand.
GAGCCTAGATATCAATTTTCAAGAAATTATCAAGGAAAACTGTCCTGATGTTCTAGAACCAGAGGGTAAAATAGAAATTGAAAGAACCTACTGATGACTTCCTGAAAGAGATCCCAAAAAGAAAACTGTCAGGAATATTATAGTCAAATTCCAGAGTTCCCAGGTCAAGGAGAAAATATTGCATGCCACCAGAAAGAAACAATTCAAGTATTGTAGAAACAGAATCAAGATAATTCAAGATTTAGCAGCTTCTACCATAAGGAATCAGAGAGCTTGTAATATGATATTCTGGTGGTCAAAAGGGCTAGGATTAAAACCAAGAATCACCTACCCAGGAAAACTTTAATCCTTTAGAAAGAAACAAATGGATATGCAATCATATAGAGGACTTTCAAGCTTTCTTGATGAAAAGACCGTACTAGTCATGTTATGAAAGAAAACACAGACATTCCCTCTCCCCCCCACTGCCAAGAAAGTTAAAAAAAGAAAAAAAAGGCAAAAATTATGCTTTTATTTGCATTCAGACTCTACCAGTTCTTTCTCTGGTAGTGGATAACATTTTTCAACCCAGAACTGTCTTGGATCATTGTATTGCTGAGAATGGTTATCACTCTTAATTGACCATTGTACAATTTGCTGTTATTGTGTACACTGTTCTCCAGGTCCTGCTCATTTCATTTTTTATCAGTTAATGTCTTTCCAGGTTTTTTTCTGAAATCATCCTGCTCATAATTCTTATAGGACAATAGTATTCCATCACAATCATACACCACAACTTGTTCAACCATTCTTCAGCTGATGGGCATCCCCTCAATTTCCAAGTCTTTGCTACTAGAAAAAAAGAGCTTCTATAAATATTTTTGCAAATATAGGTCAATTTCCTTTTTAAAAAAAATCTCCTTGGAATACAGATCTAGTAGTGATATTGTTGATTCAAAAAAGGTATGCATGCTTTTATAGTCCTTTGGTCATAGTTGCAAATTGCTCTCCAGAATAGTTGGATCAGTTCACAATTTAACCAACAGTGTATTAGTGTATCAGTTTTTCTACATGCCCTTCAACATTGGTCATTTCCCTTTTCTGCCATATTAGCCAACTTGAGAGGTGTGAGGTGGTATCTCAGAGTTGTCTTAATTTGCATTTTCTAATCCATAGTGATTTAGAGCATTTTAAAATATGATAACTTTGATTTCTTCATCTGACAAGAGTTATTTTAATTTACATTTCTGTAAGGGTTGTGGGATTTAAAGATCTTCCATGCCCCATTGGACTTGCTGACTTAGCAGGAAGGGGCTAAGCAAGAGGAAGTGGAAGCCAAGCTAGAGTTCCTGTGGTGGCTAGCAGTGGCGGCGACTGCAGCAGCAGCAGCAGAGGCAGTGGCAGCGGAAGCGCGAACCCCTTTTTGAGTCAGCCAGAATTTCTGCTGAGGATTCCTGCTGAGGACTGCCAGGGGCTGGAGCTGCTGGGAGCATGCTTCCTGGATGCTGGGTGGTTGCTGTGAGTGGGGAGAGGAGGACTTTTGCCTGAGGTAGCTTGTTCTGTTTTAAAGGCTTGAGAATGTGGCTGCTTTCTACTTTATCTGCCTGTGCCAATTTCATAACTACTCTGATGGATGGCTTTGACTTTCTGGTTTTGGGACTCAGTCTTTTGGTATTTTAATAAATGTTCCAGCTTATTCCCCCATATAGAAAGCCTGATATATTATGTGACTGATAACTTCATCAGCATATCTGTAATTTCCATAGGCATTGTGAATATTGCATTGCTGATACAATTTCTCTAACCAGTAGCATTTTTTCATGCCTATACATAGCTTTGATTTCTTCATCTGCGAAGTGCCTGTTCATATCCTTTGACCATTTATCAATTGAATAATGAATTATGTCCTTACAAACGCAACTGTTCTCTATATAATGGAAAAATGAGACCTTTATCAGAGAAACTTGCTGTAAAATTGTTTTCACAATTCTCATTACTGTGAATTTCACTGCATCCAATTCTCCCCCCATCCTTCATTCTATCTCCTATCACTCTTTCCCTCCTCAAGTGTGTTTTGCTTCTGATCACTACCTAGCCCAATCTAACCTCCATGCTATCAGCCTTATCCCCTTCTATTACCTCTTTTCTCTTTTACTTCTCTGTAGGTAAGATAGATTTCTATACCTAACTGTGTATGTATGTTATTCCCTCTTTGAACCAGTTCTAAGGAGAGTAAGTATTATCTGCCAACCCTCATCTACTATACTGTAAAAACTCTTTTGTGTCTCTTTTATGTGAGATAATTTAGCCCATTTTTCCTTTCCCTTCCCCCTTCTTTTTCACCCTTAATTTAATTTTTTATTTGATTTCATACCATTATAGTCAACTCCCATCCAGGCCTTCTGTCTATGTACACTTTCCGATACTGTAATAATGATAAAGTTCTTAGGAGTTATAATATCATTTTCCCATGTAGGAATTTAAATAGTTTGACCTTACTGAATGCCCTATGATTCTTTTTCCTGTTTACCTTTTTATTCTTCTCTTGAGTTTTGTATTTGAAAGTCAAATTTTCTATGCAGCTGTGGCCTTTTCATCAGAAATACTTGAAAGTATTCAATTTCATTAAACTTCTATGCTTCCCCATTAAGACTTATATTCCATTTTTTTTGAGTAGATGATTCTTGGTTGTGATCCTAGCCCAAGCCCTCTGATCTTTTAATGTAAAAATTGCTAAATCTTATGTTATCCAGATTGTGTCCCCATGATATTATGATTATTTCTTTCTGGCTGCTTTCAGTATTTTTCTCCTTGACCTGGTTGCTCTAGAATCTTGCTATAATATTCCTGGGAGTTTTCATTTTGGGATGTCTTCCATTAGGTTATTGGTGGATTCATTCAATTTCTATTTTACCCTCTGGATCTAGGTTATCAGGAAAATTTCCCTCAATAATTACTTGAAAGATGATGTCTAGGCTCTTTTTATTTTGGTTATGGCTTTCAGGTAGCCCAATAATTCTTAAATTGTTAAAATGTCTTTTCAATCTATTTTCCAGATACAATTTGTTCCCAATGAAATAGTTCATGTTTTCTTCTTTTTTTCTTCTTTGATTTTTGTCTTATTGTTTTTGATGTCCTATGGAGTCATTAGCTTTCACTTGCCCAATTCTAATTTTTAAAGAATTATTTTCTTCAATGAGCTTTTGTACCTCCTTTTCCACTTGACCAATTCTATTTTTTAAGGAATTCTGATCACTGGAATTTTGTGCTTCTTTTACCATTTGGCCTGTTTTGTTTTTTAAGCTGTTAATTTTCTTCATTATTTGTTGTGCTTCCTTTGCCAAGCTGTTTACTCTTATTTCATAATTTTCTTGCATCACATTTCTTTTCCCATTTTTCCTCTACCTCTGTTATTTGATTTTTAAAATCCCTTTTGAGTTCTTCTGAGGTCTGAGGCCAAGTTACATTTATCGCTGAGGCTTTGCATGGAGTTGCTTTGATCTTATTGTCTTCTTCTGAGTCTGTATTTTAATCTTCCCTGTCACCACAGTAACTTTTTGTCATCAGGTTCTTTTTTATTGTTGCTATTTGCTCATATTTTCTCCCTGTTTCTTGATCTTCAACTTTATGCTAAAATTATGTTCTGCTCTGGGGTGGAGGAAGCATACACTATCCCAAGCTTCAGGTTTTTTTTTCTGCTACTGTTTTCAGAGCTAGTCCTCAGGATCTGTAAGTTTTCAGTTCTTCCAAGGTGGTATGAGATGATGACAGTTGTGGTCAGTGCTGTGCTTGTCTGTGAGTGACAATAAGCATGTTTTTTCCACTCTGAAACTATGACCAGAGTCCCTGCTCTTGCTAGTGCTCCTCCTTGCCTTATGACTGAGACCTGAAATGCCGAATGAATGGGCAATGCAATGGAGTCCTGTTCCTAGAGCCAACAAAGGGTCATTTGCAATGTCCTTCTAACTGGTTATCTGATAACCATCTTATCTGTGGGCTGAGAGCTCTGGAAGCCACCATCGCCACTGATCCAGCCGCCCCCAAGGACTGCTGATGGCTCACACTAAGGCCTGGGCTGTACCATGCTCCACTCTTACTCCAATGAGATAGACATTTTCTGCTAGCCTTCTAATTTGTTTTGTGCTAGAAAATTGTTTCACCCTGTTCTTTTGTTGGTTATGATATTTCAGAATTCTTTTTAAGGCATTATTTTTGTGTTGTTTGGAAGTGAATTTGGAAGAGCTCAGGAGAATGCCTGCCTTTACTTTGTCATCTTGCCTCCACCCCTGGAAAGTCTTATATGAATTAAAACAAAGTGAACAGAACCAGCAGAACATTGTGCTAAATAACAGCAACATTGGAAGCTGAACAACTGTGAAAGGTTTAAATCAAGATAATGTTTCAACACAGTTCCAAAGTACATATAATGAAAAATCCTATCTAACTCTAGAGAGGGTAGAGGAACAAAGAGAAAGAGGAAGAGAATTTGGAATTCAATTTTTTTTTTTTTGCTTTTTTTGGGAGGGCAATTGGGGTTTTGGAACTCAATTAAAAAAATTAATGTTAAACTTTTTCATGTAACTGGGAAATATTTAATGAAATAAATAAAAATAAATTTCCAGGTAAAAAATTATAAAACAGTTGTAGTTCTCTTAGCATGATTAGTGAGATTTTTTGTGAAAGAATTAAGGATATTGTTGAAAACAAGGAAAATTATTTTATGCTTTATCATTTGATTATTAATATTAAAATGTAATATTCCTTTTTCTGAACCTACACCTTTAACTCTTGCTTATAGAGACTCCTTTCCCATTCTAGCAAAAGAATATGATCACATTCTATCTAGTCCCAAGGCCTGGGCTCAGCCCATTTATTTATCCATAAGCCAGATGCTATCTTTAGCTCATTCTGCACTTTAAAAAGTATTTGTCATTGCTCCCTTCATTAAAATTGGGGGGAAAGGGGGGTGACCTCATCTACAAAGGAGAAACTTGACCAGAGAGATCCTGATCAGGATAGCTTACCTTGCCCAGACTAATGGGGGCTACTGAATATCAGGACCAGATCACATTCTCAGCTTTCACTCCTCTCCCCTGGCCCACCCCTATTCCCTAGCAAAAGAGTCTAGAACTCTTACCCCACCTCATCATTAAATGTCCACCAATAAGGATTGCCATTTTGCTTCTCAGGGGAGTTCATTGTCAGAAGGGAGACAGAGATTTAAGGTGACACAAGATGCTGCCTTTTTATGTTTCATTGACATGTTGCAAATCTACTACCGTGATTCCCTTATAATAAGACACTGCCTTATTATTTTTTTTTGGAAAGAAAAACACCAGAAGGCTTATTTTCAGGGGAGGGCTTATGTTGCCCTGCCTCAGCTCTCCTCCGCAGCACTGCTCTCAATGGCGCCAGCAAGCAAATCACTGGGGAAGAACAGGATGACGCGCTCACTGCTGCAGCTCTGATTGGATGCAGCTTGGAGCGCGATGTGCGTTTCACCGGGGGAGGTGGGGACGGTGCATACAGAGGGTACCGTAATGTAGCGTGTAGCGCAGGGGATCACCTTCACTACAGTAGCAATCTCAATAGGGCTTATTTTAGAGGAATCTTACACAGTAAGGGGAGGGCTTATTTTCAGGATAGGTCTTATTATCAGGGAAACACGGGTATGCACAACTTGCTATTCCTTTCAAATAAGTAACAAAATTATCATATAAATTTCTTTTTTTTTTTTCTTCATTCCCTGCCACCCCATTCCCTCTGCCCTGGAGATGATTACCATTAGACACAAATCTGTGTGTGTGTGTGTGTGTGTGTGTGTGTGTGTGTAAAATTATTCTATACTTCTATTTATTAGTTCTTTCTCTGGATGCAGATAGTGTCTTTCTTCATCTGTCCTTTATAGTTATTTTGGGTATTTATAATAGCCAAAATAACTTATTTGTTCAAAATCATTCTTAAAACAACATTGATCTTTCTCTACACAATGTTCATTTGGTTCTGCTAATTTTGCTCTTTGCTATTTCATGCAAGTCTCTCCATGTTTTTCTAAAGTCGACCTGTTTATCATTTTTTCCAGCACAGCAGTGTTCTAGCACAATCATATACCACAATTTCTTCAGTCATTTCCCCACTTGTTAGACTACAGTTTCCAGTTCTTTGCCACCACAGAGAAAACTGCTTAAACATTTTAGAATATATAGGTTTTTTCCTTTTTGCCTAATTATGTTTGGAAATAGATCAAATAGTGGTATTGCTGGGTCAAATGGTACAGATAGTTTAATATCTCTTTGGTCATAATTCCAGATTGCTCTCAAAAATGGTTGGATCCAACTCAATCTAGTTACACGACCTGTTCATTTAAGTAAATAGTGGCAAAAAAAAGTTGAGCCAGACATTCTCTTATCACTATTTCATCATGTTGTTCCTCCTCCCTGAAATGCCCTCCTCACCCTCCTCTCTGCTTATCCAATCATCCTTCAAGGCTTATCTTTAGTTGTACCTACTTCTGGAAGTCTTCATGTATTTATAATAGGTGTTGCATATTTTGGCTCTCCATAGTACTTGGTTTCACACTTTGCATAACCTGCCTTATAATTGCTATTTAATTGTTCTATGTAAGTGCCTTTTATCTCCAGGACTATACTGTCAGCTTCCTAAGAGCATAGTCACACACTTCTTTCCATTGTTATGAAACTTTCAGATGTTTTTAAGAGTGTACCTTTCCTTCCCAACTAGAATATGAAACCCTGAAAAATGGGACCGTGTCTTATATTTATTTTGTATCCTCTTTAATTCCTAGATTTGTTTCTAACTCATAGTACATAAAAAATAAATGTTCAATTGAATTGAATGGAATTAATACATTCTTCTGCTATCTAGAACCCACAAAGGAGTAATTTATTATATCTACTCAGAGGCAGTGAGAAAGAAGGGCAGCTAGGCCCAGTAGATAAAGAACCAGGCCTGAAGTCAAGAATTCTAATTTTCCTGAGTTCAAATCTGTTCTCAGACACTTAACTAGCTGGGTCACCCTGGGAAAGTCACTTAACCCTGTCTCTCAGTTTCCTCATTGGTAAAAATGAACTGGAGATGTGAATGGCAAACTGCCCTAGTATCTCTGCCAAGAAAACTGCAAATGGGGTCATGAAGAGTCAGACATGAGTGAAAAATGATTGAACAATGAGAAGGAAATAAACATACCCTGGAATAGGAACCCTGATGATTTTATCATTAGACAATAGGGAATCCCAAATCAGGAATTTCCAATGCTCCTGTTAGAACCTCTTGATTTAAAAAAAAATAGTTTTTCTGACCCTCACTCTTATTGAACCTACTAGCACCCAATAAATATTCATTGATGAATAAGGCTTTTCAAACATCTTGATGTTTGGTTCTTCTGACTCAACACTCTCAGTTTGCTAGTCCTTCTGGCAGTTGGTCAATCTGGGCTGGATGGTGAGAACAGAAAATGAGAGCCATATTAAGGAATATGACTTTCCTATGCTCAGTCACTGAATGGATGAAATGAACAAAAGTACCTACTATGTGCAAAATAAAATATAGTTAAGAGAATTCGGATTTAAGTTTTGCCTAAGAAACTTACTTGTATGATCTTGGACAAGTAATTGATCATCACTGTAATTTTTAAAAAACGTATTTTGATATAATTAATTTTCTTTGAAATTCTATGTATTTCTGAAGGAGTCCAGAGGCTTCACCACATTGTCAAAGGGACATAGGGCACACACACATACACACACACACACACACAAACACACATACACACAGATTTAAGAACCACTGAATCCCTGCTATAGAGCAAACATCACAACCTTTATATTTCAACCTGTGTCTTTTGTTCAGTAGTTTTTCAGTTATGTCTAATTCTATATGTGGTTTTCTTGGCAAAGATCCTGTAGTGGTTTTCTACTTCCTTGCCCAGCTCATTTTATAGATGAGGAAACCGAGGCAAATAGGATTAAGTTACTTGTCCAGGGCCATGAAGCTAGTAAGTGTCTGAGATAAAATTTGAAATCAGGTCCTCCTTACTCCAGGGCAGGCACTCTATCCACTGTACTATCTAGCTGTCTTACAAGTTGTGATTACAATTCCCATAACAAGCATTTTTCTTTCTTGTGAGTTATGCACCATTTCTGTCTGGTTTGACTTTCTCCTGTTTACTTTTTTTTTCCTTTCAAGCTCAATTCTGCTACCCAAGAATGAGAAGTTAGTGAACTAATGTTGAAATTTGAGTCATAAGATGATAGACTGAGAGCTGTAAGAGACCTTCCACACCATCTAGTTCAATATTCTCCTTCCCCCTCATTTTACACATGAGGAAGCTGAAAATAAACAAAAAGAAGTTACATAATTTGCCCAAGTAAGAAATGATTGAGGCAGGATTTGAACCCTGGACCTGTAATACCAAATCTAGCACCTTTTCTTCATACCAACTGTCACATATGGAATGCATTTTGGAATGCAGAATAAGATTCACAGCATAAACCAATTGAAACTTTCCTCTTTAAAAATAATACACGTCTCCAAAATAACACGATATTCACCTGAAAAAATAATCATTATATAAGACATAACCTAAGCCAAGTCATTCCATTTCATTGTACCTAAGTTTCCTAAATTTTTTAAAAATAGGAGTGGTATAATGGGAATGTAAATTTTTAAGATCTTCCCTGCCCCTAGGCTTAAGTGCACCTGGAGCCTGTGGTGGAAGGCTTGTTTCTCAGGAGATACTTTGTGATTGGGCAGTGGGTCAAGAAGGTTGTTATATTCTCTGAGCCAGGAGAAGGCTATATAAGCCCTGATGTGAGGCTTTGCTTTGGGGCTCACTTTGAGAAGTGTTCTGTGATTTGACCAGATGAGACTCTGGGCAGCCGTTGAGAGCCCCACCAGCTTTGAAAACCCAGATGTTGATGCTTCCCTGTCTGGTAACTCTGATTTGGTATGGATGTATGTAATGGTTGGACAGTTTGGAAGCCTGTCTGCTGAAATGTTCTTGTAACTTATGCTTGTAACCTCTGTATATTCTGAAGTTTGGGATGCTGAGCTTTTTCCCCTGAACTAGGTAAATGATATATGTTTGATTGATTAAAGTAAGCTTGTTAAGCCATTTTGAGTTGCTTTCCTTTAGCAAAGCAGATCTAAGAACCTGTGTTGGCAGCCACCCTGGGGACCCTGGGGTGCTTGCTGCTACAAAGTCATTCCATTTCATTGTACCTCAGTTTCCTAATTTTTTTTTTTTAAATAGGAGTGGTAGGGGTGGCTAGGTGGCGCAGTGAATAGAACACCAGCCCTGGAGTCAGGAAGACCTGAGTTCAAATCCAGCCTCAGGCACTTGACACTTACTAGCCATGTGACCTTGGGCAAGCCACTTAACCCCAATTGCCCTGCCCTCCCCCCTCCAAAAAAAAATAAGAGTGGTAAATACCATGTATTATAGTGGAGGCAGCATGAATCATGCAATCAGAAAAACTAATTTCAGATTCTGGTTCTAAGACTAATTAGCTGTGTGAACTTGGGTTAAGCACTTGACATCTTTAGGCAACAGTTGTCTTACCTGTAAAATGAGAAATTTAGACTATGTGGTATTACTCAGTGATATAGTGAGATATTGGACCTATGATTCCATTTACACTTGGAATTCCATAATGCAGAAATTCTACCTCTTAAGATGGGTCAGCATTTCTTATGTACTTAGAAAGTTATATATGGCACTAAAAGTTTCCTTGACATGTTCAGGGTCACCTAGCCTGTATGTTTCAGAACTGGGATCTAAAACTCAGGTCTTTCTTGTTCTGTGGCTTCCACTGTATCCACCATTTGCCACGCATGATATTGTTATTATTTCTAGTAATTTAAAAGTATATGATAAGATCCTGAATTTAAGACTAGCAATTATAAAATTACAGTTAAAATTTTTAAAGCATACGTTTTTGTCTCAAATTGTTAAAATCTCTATACAATTTAGGTGGGCAACATAGGTTAGTGGAAAGATCCCTAGACTTCAGATAAGAAGACATAGATTTGAATTCTACTATCCAAGGTGAAATCATGTGATTTTGAGGAAGTGACTCTGTCTTGCTGAGCCCCAGTTTCCTCATCTTTAAACTGGGTATATTAATACCAGTACTATTTATCTTCCCACATTGATATTATGAATCAGCCAGTGGCCTCCCCAAATCAGTGTGAACACCCCCTTACCTGAGAAAGACCTAAAACCTTGATTGGGCAATCAGGAGAAAGACATTTTTGGCCCACTTTGTGCTTAACCTACCATGATAGTTTGCATGCCCTGGCATAGCAGATATGCTTTGCTCTGCTCTCTGAGTGAACCCAAAATGCCCTCTTCCTATGTAGCCACTACAAGGTCAGATGAAGTTGTCCAGGAGCATCTTTCTGTTTATGACTGCCAAGGACAAGGTTCTTTGAACTGGAAACTATCTTGACTAATGGGACTTTTCTTATCTTGGTATTTTATGGACACATGTCATATCATGTCATGTCACATGATGTCATGTTAATGATAGAAAAAACAGATATCCTGGAACTATAATTTCAATAGACACTTTGACACTTCTCTTATCTTGTTGTATTTGTAGTCTATCCTATTAAGAAAATTCCTTTCTCATATTATGTTCAACACATATAGAAACTAGAATTTTGTCTGACACAGTCATCCCAAGTTAGGGGAAAGGAAAAGGAAACACTTCCTTGCTCTATGGATATATAATCATGATGACCCACCCCCAACATGGGCTCATTTTCATAATGAACTCCCATGTGTATCCCTATATGCAGGATCTGCAAGCTTTGTGAGAAATAAGCACGTTCATGAAGCCTAATTTTGTTTGTTCTTCCTAGATTGAACTCTTTTTAAAGGTTAACAATATCAAGTCCTTGATAAACCTTTAAACAATATGTAAATAAATGGTATTATTTCTCAAGAGGCAGTAATTATACCCCAAAGTCAGGAAGACCTGAATTCAGGTCCTCTGACATACACTGATTATGTGATCTACGGGCAGGTCACTTAATTTCTCAATGCTCTCAACAACTCTAAGAGTGTATGTTACAGATATGCTGCCAGCTAGATTGATAGAGGGAGTTTCTTCATTTGGCAGTTCCTGATACCAGTGGGATCGCAGACCTAGGTCCTAAACCTGTTCTATCATCTCACAATTATCTGAGATTGACAGGAGGCAGATAACATCATGGCTATTTGTAAAATAATAATACTAATTTACGAATTAATTTGTAAAAGTGGTGCCTTTTCCAAATTATTTAATATGCTGCTTCAATCTAGAACAACTTTCAGGGGTGGTTAGGTGGTGTAGTGAATAGAGCACTGGCCCTGGAGTCAGGAGAACCTGAGTTCAAATCCAGCCTCAGACACTTAACACTTACTAGTTGTGTGACCTTGGGCAAGTCACAACCCCAATTGCTCTCCAAAAGGCAAAAAAAAAAAAAAGAAAAAAGAAAAAAAATCTAGAACAACTTTCTAAGACAGTCCAAATGATTTGCCTTATCTTGGGACTTCTCTGTCCAGCATTTTCTTTCACAAAGGTGAGCTTCTTCCTCACACATATGACAGTGTATAACAAAGCAGTAATCAGGAATTTTTATGAGGCAAGTGTACAAAACGTGCCCAGAGTTGAGGGTGCTAGACCAAAACAAGGGGTATACAATGATGCTGTTACTGATATAAGGCTGAAGAGGGAAGGGATGGGCAAGTTATGGGGGAGGAAGTCAATCTAAATGACATTTGGTAGTTTCCTATTTTAACTAATTATTCTTGCTATGAAGATTCTAAATTCTTTTTCCCCCTAGGTGCTGAAAAAATGCAAATTCTGTTAGCATCCTCTAAATTTGGCTCCTTAAAATGAAGCCCTGATTTTTCCACACTAGTTATCTCTCTGGTGTATGTGATGTTAGAGTATCTAGGTGGTGGAGTAGATAGAATTCTGGGCCTGGAGTCAGGAAGACCTGAATTCAAATCAGGCCTCAGACACTCACTAGCTGTATGACCCCAGGCAAGTCACTTAACCTTGTTTGCCTCAGTTTCCTCATCTGTAAAATGAACTGGTGAAGGAAATAGCAAACTGCTCTAGTATCTTGGCCAAGAAAACCCCAAGTGTGGTCATGAAGAGTTGGAAATGACTAAAACAACTCAACAACAACAGCATAAAATGTCACTAAATAGTGTTTTTTTTTTGTCTGTATATGGTTGTTCTACCTGATTGAGAATCATACCTAAGACATTACACAGTCAGAATCAGTAAAGGTATTAGGGATTATCTGGTCGAACCTATTCATTTAACAAATGAAAAAATGAGTCAGAGAGAGGGGAAGTGACACATCCATAGTCACGCAATTAGGGATAGGACTAGAGCCCAAGACTTCTGATTTTGCATTCCTTCAGAGTTTCATGTGCCACTGACTAAGTTATTCAGGTTCTTTGATTTAACTATCTCAGTATTAAGGGTCAAGCATTTTATCCATATGATGTAAATGGAAAGTAAAGAAATAGCAACAAAAAGTGCAACTTCCTAGCCCAAATTCATCTATGGTAATGAGACTGAAGTTTGAATCCCAAGTATATAAGCATCATCAGAATCAAACACATTTCAAAGGTGTAGGCTGTAGCAGATAACCCACTGAGACAAAATACTGGCCTGTTACTTTGTAGGTGCTTATTAAGTGTTGAGTGAATTTACTTGAGTTATTTTACAAGCCTTACAGAACCTCAGCAAAATTCTTTGCCAAGGATAATTGCTTGTGTGTTTTTATTTTCATTTTTTGAAGAACTTATTTTTTATTTGAAGCAGTAAGGATGGGGAATCTAGTAAAATTTAAGTAGGATGTCTCCAACTAGCTAATTAAAATTTTTAAATTAAGCTACAAAATCAATAGCCCCGTTAACTTCTCTTTGCTTCTAGCTTAGTCTTAACCCTCAGAAGCTGGCTTCTGTTTCTCTTATGCTTCTATTTCTCTCATGATGACTTCATTGGAGAGGGTCGGAATAGTCCAGAAATATGACCACAATTTTCTAGCTATCGTGGTATTTATTCTCATGCATTTAGTTTTACAAGTGTAGAAAGGGTCTTATAAATTCTGTTCTGGTGCAATGGTTAAAAAAAAAAAAAGAGTTGAGACTCACCTAAAATAAAAATTAATTTATCTAAAATGTAAAATAGTTACAATGTACAATCTGAAGCACGCAAACAATGTTTGGAACCTTGTCAGACAACCAATGGTTGTTCCATAACCAGCTTTTTGAGGTCTGACTGCTAGTAACCACCCTGGGGCTAGGTCCTCTTTTTGGGTGATGGTAAACTACAAGTGTGGAGAGTACAACATTGATGCAAGATGAATTATTTAAGACTATGTAAGTAAAATATGTCCCTGAGAAAGAAACATATTTGGTTTCTTAGAAACACTTAATATGTCCTTAATGTATAGAAATTACCTTCTTCTATTAGGTATACACAGCAAATACCTTTTGGTTTTTCCCTCTCCTCTTCCCTCCCCCTCTCCCCTTTCCCTTTTTCCCATTGCCCTCTCCTTCCCCCATGTCTCTCTCTTCCTCCCTCTCCCTCTCACTCCACCCCGCCCCTCCTTGAACAAAGTCAGCTTTTGGATAGAATCCCTTGTAAGTCTTCCAGGCATTTACAAATGTCAGATGTTTGAGAATACAATGCAGCTCATTTTAACTTTCTTCAAGTTTAATGTAGCCATTTTGTGTACAACAATTCTGGGCATTTTTATTTTTTGTAGAAAAAGTGGACTTATACTTTAAACTTCAAGTTCAATGCTATTATTTAGAATTGGTAAATTTTAACCTAAAATCAAAAACTGATATGCAACTTCTCATTTTGAAAACTATCAATAAGAGTAATTAATGAAATTATAATAAAAGAAAATAATGAACAGAAAGTATGATTATACTCACATATACTCAATCAAATTCTTTTAAAAATCACCTACCCAAAAATTCTTTTAAAATTTTCTTTTAAAAATCACCTACCTTTGAATTTTCTATCATACATAGATCAAGAAAATTTATTCTTAGGTACTACAAAGAATCTAATCATGCTGGTCTTCCCAACAAAACTTAAAGTATTACCAATATTTCCACTGGGCTAAAATTACATTGGAAATGAAAGATTCTGTCTTCTATCCTTATCTTCAAAGGAAGACATTGAATCTTCCTGTTTAACATGAATTAGCAATGACATGTCCCTTCATTGGTGATCATGACAGTTTATTAGGTCTATTTTACTAACTTATATCACAAAAAATATGAGAAAGTGGAGTTTTCATATAGAAATAAAGTGGTTGTCACTTACCAGTGATTTTAAGAGCAAGATGAGGCACCTCGTTTATCTTTAGGAAGATCTAAGGACTGTATATTTAAAGATCTGAATGGAACAGTATATATATATATATATATAGACACACACACATATGTATAAAACACACCTTTTCCTGTTGTAGCATATTCTGGTTATACAAGGTTGTGTAACTAATTTTAAGTCAACATAGCCTTGGAACAGAATTTGTCATGACATTTCAGGAAACTGTATCAAATTACAGTGCAAGTTGTCTGACAAGGTTCCAACCATTGTTTGAGTGCTTCAAATTGTACATTGTAACTATTTTACATTTTTGATAAATTAATTTTTGTCTTAGGTGAGTCTCAACTGTTTTTTTTTCCACCATTGCACCAGAACAGAATTTGTAAGACCATTTCTACACTTGTAAAACGAAATACATGATTTTTGCAATGTTTCAAAACCAAGTCTTTTTACATATGAATAGGATCCATTATTGCATCAGCATGGAGAAATCTGAACAACTTCCTTTATTATCTAAATCCTTAGGAGTTATTTGTGAGCAGATAGTGGTTAAGTGACTTATCTAATATACAGTCAACTGATGTTAGAGACAGGATTTGAACCCATGACTTTTTGATTCTAAACCTGGCACTGCATCAGCCAAACCACACTGTCTCCTATGTAGAAATAGTAAATTATTTGAACAAAAACTATACTTTCTAGTTTTTGTGGGAAATATTCCAATGTTCCTTTATTGAGAATATTAAATTAGCCTTATCATTTGTGTATATAGTTCATATAGACGTGACTAAATTTGCTTTGCCAAGTCACTTATGGCTCCATCAATTCAAAGCTAGAAGGGACCATTTAGTCTATCTCTCTCATTTTACAGAGAAGAAACTGAGCCACAGAGAAGTCAAGCAATTTCCAAGGGTTATGGATATATTTGTCTGAGGTGGTAATCAAATTCAAGTTTTGCTGATTATAAGTTGACCTCTTCTATGCAATATTACCTCTCATATTTTGCTGATACTAAGTATTACATCATGTAGGTACTACAAAACCAGTCAGTCAACAAGTATTTAAGCACTTACTATATTCCAGGAACTGTTGTAAATACTAGTAGTATACCTACCTACATATATATCATATTTATATATAACATATGAATATATAATAGATATGCATATAAGATTTGAATTGAATAAATGGAACTGATTTAATTTAGTTAAATGATCATTTGATTTCTTTAGTAAGTCCCCTCTCTGATACCTCAATTGCTTTGCCTGTAAAATATGATGTTTTAATTAGATAATCTTTGAGGTCTCTCTCTACTAGCTCTGGAACCCATGATCTTATGATTTGATTCAGCTTCAATGATAATCAAGGACTGTAAATTTTGAAGAAATTCCTTAAAAATGAAGGAATATGAAAGCATCATAAAAATCACAGGAGGGGCGGCTAGGTGGCATAGTGAATGGAGCACTGGCCTTGGAGTCAGGAAGATCTGAGTTCAAATTTAGATTCAGACACTTAACACACACACACACACACACACACACACACCTAGCCTGTGACCTTGGACAAGTCACTTAACCCCAATTGTCCTACCTCCCCCCTCCAAAAAGCAAAAAATAAAAAAATAACAATCACAGGAGAATATCTCCTTAACAATGAATCTCCAGATAGTTATAATCATATATAAATAGTTATTGTGCTCCAGGGACCAATAAACTACTTTGACTCCTTTTCATATTCACTAGATCTTTCTAGATATGGTAAGTCATAATAAATTGTTGGAAGTATGTAGTTCTGACAATAGCCATGATAAAATCAACAACAATAGATTTAGAGTTGGAGGATGACTTAGAGTTGTATGAGTCCAAACCCTATATTTTACTAATGTGGAAACTGAGGCTCAGAATGACAAAGTGACTTGGATAGGTGGACACAGCTAGCAAATGTCAGGGCAGAGGGGGAACTGAAAACCATGTCTTTCCAATTCTAAATCCAGCAATCTATCAACTAGAAGAAATCAAAACTAAAACTAGAACTAAAACAAAGGACACTTAAGCATAAAGGCTTTAATCATAACCACTCATATATGTGCACATGAAGAGATGTCTTCTAATTTTAATCATCTAAATCTAATAATAGATTGTGTTTAAAAGTTAATTTTAAGTCAGTTTTATGGAACTCATTTTTCTTTCTTTTTTTCATTTTTCAAATGCTTTATTAACTTCTGATTTACATCATTAATTTCCACCAGATTTTGAGTTACAAATTTTCTCCCCATTTTTCCCCTATCCACAACCCCAGAATAGCAGTCCCACAGGATATCCCCTCATCTATTCTGCTCTCTCCCATATCTTCTCCCATAACCCCTTAGACTTTTCCAGTAGGGCATGGTGGATCTCTATGCCCCAGTGCCTGTACATCTTCTTTCCCAATTACATGTAAGATAGTATTAATAATAGTATATATGTATATATAATTCTAAACATTTGATTTTAAAACTTTGAATTCCAGATTCATTCCCTTCCTCCCTTGTCACCCACCCTTACTGGGAAAATAAGTAGTTCAGTATAGATTGTACATGTGTAGTTAATGTAAAACATTAACATAGAAGATATATTGTAAAAGACTGACTATATTTCCCTCCCTCCTATCCCACCACCCACTTGTTCTATTCTCTACTTGATCCTGTCCCTTTTCAAAACTGAGTGCTTCCAACTTCCCTCCCCCCCAGCCTGCCCTCCCTTCCATCATCCCCCCTCTCATCCACTTCCCCCTACTCTCCTATAGGGTGAGATACCCTATTTAGTGTGTGTTTCATTCCCTCCCCGAGCTAAATTCAATGACAATAAGGTCGACCCATTCCCTTTTGCCTTCCTATTCTTTCCCTCCATTGTAACCCTTTACCCTTGCCTCTTCTATATGAGATAGTTTACCCTATTCTGTCTCTCTCCATCTCCTCTCATTATATTTCTCTCTCACCTCTTAATTTCATCTTTTAAGTATAATCCCTTCCTATTAAATTGGTCCTGTGCCCTCTATCTATGTATACCTGTAAGCATATATACACACATTCACACATATATTCATATTCCCATATATCCTCTGATATAGTCTCTATCTATCTATCTATCTATCTATCTATCTATCTATCTATCTATCTATCTATCTATCTTTCTATTCCCTTCAACTATTTTCATACTGAGAAAAGTTTCATCAATTACAATTATCATTTTTCCATGTAGGAATGTTAACAGTTCAACTTTGATCAGTGGCTTTTGATTTCTTTTCCCCTTTTACCTTCTCAAGCTTCTCTTGCTTCTTGTATCTGGATGTCAAATTTTCTATTCAACTCTGGTTTTTTCATTAAGAATGATCGAAAGTCCTGTATTCCACTGAATGACCATATTTTCCCCTGAAAGATGATATTCAGTTTTGCAGGGTAGGTAATTCTTGGTTTTAATCCCAGCTCCTCTGCCCTCAAGAATATCCTATTCCAGGCCCTTCGATACCTTGGTGTAGAAGCTTCCAGATCCTGGGTTATCCTGATTGTGTTTACACAATATTCAAATTGTTTCTTCCTGGCTGCTTGTAATATTCTCCCGTTGATCTGGGAATTCCAGAACCTGGCTATAATATTCCTAGGAGTTTTCTTTTTGGGATATTTTCAGGAGTTGATCAGTGGATTCTTTCAACCTTGATTTTGCCTTCTGGTTCTAAAACATCAGGTTAGTTTTCCTTGAGAATTTCTTGGAGGATGCTTTCTAGGTTCCTAACCTGATCATGGCTTTCAAGTAGTCCAATATTTTTAAAATTATCTCTCCTGGATCTATTTTCCAGGTCAGTGGTTTTTCCCATGAGATATTTCATATTGCTTTCTATTCTTTCATTTGTTTGTATCTGTTTAACATCATCTTGATTTCTCTTAATGTCACTAGCTTCCCTTTGCTCCAATCTAAATCCAAAGGAATGATTCTCCTCATTGAGCTTTTGAGATTCTTTTTTCCATCTGGCAAATTCGGCTTTTTAAGGCATTCCTCTCCTCATTGCCTTTTTGAGCCTCTTTTGACAATTGAGTCAGTCTGTTTTTAAGGTGTTATTTTCCTCAGTCAGGCTGTTAACTTTCAGTTTGTAATTTTCTTTCATCATTCTCATTTCTCTTCCCAATTTTTCCTCCACTTCTCTTATCTGCTTCTTAAGGTGCTCTATGGCCTGTAACCAGCTTGTATTTTCCTTTGAAGCTTTTGGTGCAGGAGTTCTGAATTCACTGTCTTCTTCCTGTTCCATGTTTTGATCCTTTTTGTCCCCAAAATAGGAGTCTAATGTTGGGTTCTTCTGTTTGCTTTGTTTCCTTTGCCTGGTCATGTTGCCACTCAATTACTTGACTTAGGTTTTTTTTTTGCCACAGTAGCACTCTGCTACTAGACAGGGAAGATTCATACCAAATGCTGGGGTTTTCTCAGCTGCCGGAAGTATTAGTTGGGTGCCCTTGCTGAAGCCTCCATACACTCTGGCAAGCTGGACACACATCCTAGGACCTCCACCCTAGACCATAATCCAGATCCAAGCAGGTTAAAGCAAGAGTGAATACTCCTCAGACTGGTTGTTTGGTCCCCCTACACTCTGAAGGCCAGGAGCTGAAGCTGCCAGGTGGCACTGGCTGTGCCGGGTGTCTCAGCGCCTTCTCGTCCTGGGGGCAAAAGCAGATGCTCTCCCAACTACTGGCCCCAAAGTCCACACTGCACTGACCTCTCACTTTGTCCTTTACATCTATGTGTTGATGAATCTGGAAATGGCCACAGCTGCTGGTGATCTGGAGTCCCTCCAGGTGGTGGCTGGTTAGGCCCACCCTCGGGCTAAAACTTCCTGCTCATGGGGGCCTGGGCTTGGCTCCTAGAGCGCTGGGCTGGTTGATCCTGCCGGCCTGCCGGGCTGTCCTTAGCAGGAGGTTAGCTTCTCTATGTCATTTTGTGGGTTCTGTAGCTCCAAAGTTTGTTTAGAGTCCCCTTTTACATGGTTTGGGGAAGGTGGAAGCTGGAGCCACAGGGAGGTCCTGCCTCTACTCTGCCATCTTGACTGCCCCCCGGAACTCATTTTTCAATAGCACACTTTTCTATGGAAATATTATGCATGACCCTTGGGTATCCAAAACATCCTACATGTCTATTTTCTATATGATATTACTGATGAAATATAATGTAGGCTAATGAGGTGACACAGTGTAATCAATAGAGGGCTGGCCTTGAGGACAAGAAGAACAGGATTCAGCTCTTATCTCTGACACATTCTGGCTGTATTAATCTTGGCTGGTCCATTCAACTGTCAGTGCCTCAGTTTCCTCTTCTCTAATATGAGAATGTTGAATTCAATTGTCCCTTTCAGCTCTAATACTAGACCTCAGTAAATACAACCAACTTAGCAACCAATCCCATATTTTAAGTAGTGTTCCACACCTACATCTCTTCAAAGAAAGGACAGAGATAGATGAACATGTTTCTTCTTTAAAGCTAAATCCAGTCATTATATCACAAGATTCAGCATCGATTATTTTGTTGTTTTTCTTACTCATTCATGCTCAAAGCTCCACAAAAACCAGCATCAGTCCCCTAACTTGAAGAAGCCTACATTCTAATGTGGGAAGACAGCATATAAAGAGGAACTCAAACAAGAGGGAGTGGGGTAGAAATTGAAGACAGAATGTGTGGAAACATCCGGGAAGTGAGGTGGAGACCTAGAATTAGGGTTGGATTAGATCAGGGGTTCTTAACCTGAGGTCCACAGATACCTTAGGAGTCTACAGTTATAAGAATTCTCAGTAATCTATGACTAGCTTTCAGAAAGTCTGTCAACATTAACAGGACAGATATTGCATCTATATCTTGATTTAGATAATACATTCATAAAGAGAATTGGCAGTAGTAATGTCTTTTCATACAATCTTTAGTACCACATCATCACACAGGAAATCAGGTATTTAATAATTGTTTCAATTGATGGTACATTCCTGCTTCAGTTTTTAGATTCCCAGTTTGGGCTGTTATTGCTCACTGAAAATTAAACAAATCAACAAAACAAAATAAAATGCAAAGAAAAAATAAGATACAGCTAGGTGAAGTAGCGGATAGAGCACTGTGGGTTTAGAATAAGGAATACTCATCTTCATAAATTCAAATCTGGCTTCAGACATTTATTAGTTATGTGACCCTGGACAAGTTACTTAACTCTGCCTCATTTCCTTATGTGTATAATGAACTGGAGAAGGAAATGGCAAACCACTCCAGTATCTTTGCTAAGAAAAGCCCAAAATGAGGTCATGAAGATTTGGACATAATTGAACTCAAAAATGAAAAAAAAAGAGTTAATGAAAGTGAGAGGTATAGCTTATTTCAAATATTGACTTATCATGCAATTGATAAAGTTTTAGGTATTGAGGAAAGTTAGGCATTTTCTAGACCAACACCCTAGTTTGTAGAAGTAGTATTGGAGGCCCAGAGAGAGGAAATCATTTTCTAGAGGCAGTATAGTAAGAAGATTGGTTGTTGGAGTCAGAGAAATTGTGTTTGAATACCAGCTCTGCTACTTAACCTTTACCACTGGGAAAATCACCTCTAGTTGATGTCGTTTGTTTGTTGCTGCTGTTGTTTTCTTTTTCAAAATGAAGGCCAAGATGTGGCCTAGGTCCCTTTTATTTCTATGTCTATTATTTACCGTCCTTGGGATATTTGCTTAACTATTTTGTCAGTCATTAAGCATTTACTATTTGTCATGCTTTATGCTTAAAGAAAGCCAAAAATAGCCTCTGACCTCATGGAGCTTACATTTTAATGGGAGAAACATTATAGGAATAAGTAGGTACATGTAAGTTATAAACAAAGTAGATGGAAGATAATTTTAGGATGTATGGCATTAGAAGCTGGGAGACCCATCAAGGCCTACTTTCGAACATGAGATTTCAGCCAAGTTTTGAAGGAAACCCAGAAAATTAAGAGGCAGAAGTATGGTGAAAAAGGAAGTCAGGCATATAGGTCAATCAATTGAAAACCATGGTGGGGGTGGAACCAAGATGGCAGAGTAAAAGCAGGGACTTGCTTGAACTCCTCCCCCAGACTCCTCCAAATACCTGTAAAAAATGACCCTAAACAAATTCTAGAGCTGCAGAACCCACAAAATGATGGAGTGAAACAAATCTACAGCCCAAGATAGCCTGGAAGGTCCAAAGAAAGGGTATATCTCACCTAGGGAGTGGAACACAGACCAGCATGAGCCACACCAGCATAGAGGGAGCCAGAGAAGGCCCCAGGGGACTGAATCACTGGAAGCTGTGGCAGTTTCCATATTTCTCAACCCACAAACGCTGAGGACAGTGTAGAAGGTCAGTGGAGGAACTCGGTGGGACCTGAGTGAAAGAGGTGCACAGTTTGGCCTCAGCCCCAGGGGGCAGAGATGGTGGCATTGTCAGCAGCAATAGGAGTTGCTTCTGGAGCTATGGGCCTACAGATAGTGGGGAATCAAGCATATGATACAAAACCCCTGAAGCCTGGGACAGTACACCCACCCCCACCCCCACTGGAAGCAGAGTCCAACCTTGAGAAAGAGTTAGAAAGTTAGGGGCAGCCAGGTGGCTCAGCGAGTAAGAGCACCAGCTCCAGTGTTGGGATAACCTGGAGATCGAATCCTGGGCTCAGACACTCAGCACCACACCCAGAAATAACTGGCTGTGTAACCTTGAGCAAGTTACTTAACCTCGATTGCTTAAAAAAAAAAAGAGTTAGAAAGTCAGGAATTTGGCTGGGAAGATGAGGAAATAGCATTAAAAAGTCAGAAACCTCCAAGAAAAATATGAATTGAAAGTCAAGTAAGAGGAGAGGAAAAATTGCAAAAAGAAATGAGAGTGATGCAAAAAAAAATCATGAAACACGAGTCAACAGCTTGCTAAAGGAGACCCAAAAAATAATGAAGAAAATTGCACCTTAAAAATAGACTAACCCAATTGACAAAAGAGGTCCAAAAAGTCAATGAGAAGAAGAATGCCTTAAAAAGTTGATTTGGCCAAATGGAAAAGGAGGTCCAAAAGCTCACTGAAGAAAATAATTCCTGGAAAATTAGAATGGAGCAAATGGAAGCTAATGACTTTATGATAAATCAAGAAATTATAAAACAGAATCAAAAGAAAGAAAAAATAGAAGCCAATGTGAAATATCTCATTGGAAAAACCACTGACCTGGAAAATAGATACAGGAGAGATCATTTAAAAATTATTGGACTACCTGAAAGCTGTGATAAAAAAAAGCCTAGACAGCATCTTTCAAGAAATTATCAAGGAAAACTCTCCTGACATTCTAGAACCAGAGGGTAAAATAGAAATGGAAAGAATTCACCATTCATCTCTTGAAAGAGATCTCAAAAGGAAAACTCCTAGGGATATCATAGCTAAATTCTAGAGTTCCCAGGTCAAGGAGAAAATATTGCAAGCAGCCAGAAAGAAACTATTTTAGTACTGTGGGAATACAATCAGGATAGTATGAGACTTATCAGTTTCTACATTAAGGGATCAATCAGCTTGAGATATCCAAAATGTAGTTGGTGATGTAATATTAGAGTTCAAAAGAGAGGCTAGGACTAGATATCAAATCATAGACAGCTCCTAAATCCATAATCTTATAACCCAGGTCATACAATTAGCAATGCTAGAGTCCATATCTATACACTCATTGTTTGGTATCCTTTGTACTATAACTATGGTGTCAAATATTGTTAATTATTAGTTTGGTGGATTTTGTACAATTATGTGCTTCATCTCATAAATTTATAGAATTCAAAACAAAGCATTCCTCTGAATATAATTCCAGATAATGCAAGGAAAATATCTTGCAAAACACAATCCAAGATTTTTAGGTATTTTAAAACTAAAATAAGAGTCTTTTTGGTTGAGTTAACGGAGAGCTGCCCTGGGGTCCAAGCTACTTGGGTTCAAGTCCTCCCTCTGACACTGTCTGTACGATTTTGGTCAATTTGCTCAACCCCACTCATATCTCCCAGTGCTCCTAGCATCTTTCCAAGACTCTAAGGTACAGAATAGCCTTGGTTCTACCTTGGGAGAGGGAGTTTCTTCACATGGAACTGTATATACTACTAAAATCAAAATGATAAAACAAGATGAACTACGTATTTATTTCTCTAATGACAAAAAGAGATATGATCATTACCATTTCTAGGTTGATGCTTAAATTTACCTTTCCTGCCTCAGTCTCTTGCTGACCTCCAACCTTGCCTCTTTGAATTATCTTTCAGACATCTCATACTGGATATTCAGTTAACATCTTATGTCCAAAATGAAATTCATAATCTTTCACCCTAAATAATTCCCTGTCCTACCTACCCTTCATTATTACCATAGAAGCTAACACCATTCTTTCAGTCCTTTATGCTCACAACCTACAAGTCACCCTGGATTCCTCACTATTTTTCACCACCCCTCCCTACATCCAAGATGTTGCCAAGACCTGATGATTTTACCTTTGTAACACTTCTCAAATATGCTTCCTTTTCTGCTCTGACACTAACATCACTCTAGTACAGGCCATCATCGCTTCATGCCTTGGTTACTGCAACATCCTGTTGGTGAGTCTGCAGGCCTCAAATCTTTCTTACTGCAACCCATCCTCCTCCCTTCAGCCACTACAGTGATTTTCCCTAAGATGCAGGTCTGATTGTGTCTCTTCTCCTTTATCCCCCACACCTCACTAAACTCCAGTGGCTTCCTATTGGCTCTATGAGCAAATAAATATACAACACTCTGTTTGGCATTCAAAGACCTTTGTAATCTAGCATTCTCTTACCTTTCCAGTCTTCTGGATATATTTTACTCCCTAACACATATTCTTTGATCCAGTGTGATTGGCCTCTTGGATGTTCCACAAACAAGATACTCCATCTCTCCACTCGAGGCATTTTCTCTGGCTGTCCCCCATGCCTGGAGTGCTCTGGGGCCTCCTCTGTTCCAACTACTGACCTCCCTGGTTTCCTTTAAGTCCCATCTAAAATCCTACCTTCTACAGAAAGCCTTCTTTAATCCTTCTTAATTTCAAAAATGCTTTTCCTCTTTTAATTATTTCATAAGTACTCTTTATTTATCTCTTGTTTGTATATATTTGTTTGCATATTACTCCAGCCCCGTTAGACTGTAAGCTCCTTGAAGGCAGGGACTGCCTTTTGCCTTCTTTTTATCCCTTACACTTAGCAGAGTGTCTGGCATATAGTAGGTGGTTAATGAATACTTATTGATGGTATAAATAAATAAATAGCTTCGGCAATTTTATTTGACCACAGTTAATTTTAGGAGAGAAATTCTTAATTGACTCTTGCAACAAAGAAGTCATTCACATAGAAACACCAGGGCTGTTATGATTCTGTTTTGTGGTGATGTTTTTTTTTCTTTTAGACAAATAATCTTCCTCCTTTTCAAAGAAAATACTAAAAGGAAAACAATGACAACAATTGCAACCACTATCATTTTAGGAGGAAATTTGTGGTCTGGGGTCTTTTGAAGTATTAAGAACTATATATCATTATTTATAATTTATATAACTATATGTCATTATATAGCAATATATATTTGCTTTAGCAAATAAGTTGTAGGATATTTATTCTGGAGAAAAGACATGAGATAAAAAGCTAAAATGAATATTTACAAAGAAAAATTATAAATGTGATTTGGGAAAATTATATTTTTGGAGTTAGTTTCTGATGAAGGTGACTGCACATGGATATAGATGTAATATTCATCTCCCTTTTGCTTTATTTAGTCCTTTGGGATATGTACCTTAAACTAGGAGAACTAAGATGAGTTCAGCAGTTTATTTAATAATCTACTTCTACACAGTGTAGTAAAAAAAAATACAAGTGAACAGGTTGTACTTGAAATCAGGAGACTTGGGTTTAAATTCTGCATCTTACATATACCAGGTTTGTGATCTTAGAACTTAGATTTGGGTCCTAATAGGCTCAAGGCATGTCTGTTTTCTTGGCCTTTTGTTGGATACATTGATATTTATGGATAGCTGACTTATCTAAATTCTCTCTCTCTTTCATATATATATGTGTATAACAATATAATTACATGTATGTACATATGGTACATAGCCTCTTTCTGAATGCCTCTGTTTCTGCCTATCAATGAATCAGCTAATCAATAAATATTTATTAAGTGCCTGCTCTATGCCAAGCACCTTACTAAGAGCTGGAGATACAAAAAAAGAGGCTTAAGATAGAACCTGTCCTCAAGGAGCTTGCAGTCTAATGAGGGAGATGACATGAAAACAAATATATTCAAAGCAAGCTATATAAAGGATTAATAGTTAAAAATTAACATAGGGAAGGCACTAGCATTAAAAGGTGTTGGGGAAAGTTTCCTGTAGAAGGGGGGATTTTAATGTCAACTTAAGGAAGTCAGAGAGTTCAGTGTTAGGAGGGAAGGAGGAGAAGTGTTTCAGACAAAGCTGAACAAATCATATTTGTATGTATACGGATAGATATAAAGAGAGAAAAGATATATCATTGTTTTAATTGTACAAATATAATAAAAATTATTTTTCTTTTTAGACTTTTTTAGGACTTAGGCATTAAGACTTTATATATGGGGGTGGCTAGGTGGCGCAATGAGTAAGAGCACCAGACCTGGAGTGGGAGGACCTGGGATCAGTTCTGGCCTCAGATACTTAACACCCACACAAAAAATCTGGCCATGTAACCTTGAGCAAGTTACTTAACCCCAATTACTTTAAAAAAAAGACTATATCTGTGTACAAATATGCAAATGAAGAATTGTCTTCTAGTTTTACTCATACAAATCTAATATGCACATGAAGAATTGTCTTCTAGTTTTACTCATAAAAATGTAATAATAATTTATTTAGTTTATGTTTTAATTTTGTTTTGTTTTTAGAACTTAGGCATCAAGACTTTAGTCCTTGATAGATAAGATGACCCTGTCTAAGACATGTCTTTTAAATGCTCTAATTCTCTTTTTCTTTCTATTTAAAATGAAAATAAAACAAATACTTCCATGCAATTATCTCTCAGATTTATATATACTGCCCTCATCTCTCTCTGAAGATTAAGTCTAACCTTTCCAGACTCCTTCTGGACATCTCCATATAAACCAGTCCAGGGGTCTACCCTTTGATTTTGGCAGCTATATTGAGAATTTTGAGGGTTGTGTTTAGAGCGGGAAGCTGAGAAATAAACAAAACATTAAAGCAACAAAAATTTCAACTCACTAATGCTATCAACAATGTCTAGTAACGAAAAATGTTGTTGTGCTAAGTTTTTGACTATGTGAATGGAATGGAAGGCAGAGGTTGGAGAGAAAACATGGAGGAAGAACAATTGGAAACTGATGGGTGTGGGAATCTGTGTAACAGAGAAAGGCCTTATCCCATACATGTCCCTCTGTATACCCATATTTTCTTCTTACTGGTGTACTTAGGCTGCTGATGACCCTTTCCATACTTATTTGCTAGTGTCCTAAGCACTAATTTGCTGCTCAGGGTTTTCCTATTTGCATCTTCTCTTAACTGCCCCCACTGCTTTTTTAAACAGTTATTTGTAGCTGGAATATCCTTCCTGTGAAATTACCCACCCTGTTCATTTCCAACAGTTTTAATTGTATTCATTTTAAAGATGAAGATGAAATGCAAGCCCCTCTACGGGACTTTCTCTAAGTTCCCCAGGGGAATAAAAATAATCTTTCTTTTTGGAGCTCCCCAAGAATTTCTTTTGCACTTCATGTTTTTGCCATGTTTTAGGCAGCATGGTGGCACAGCAGCTCAAGTGCTGGGCCCGAAGTCAAGTAAACAGGAGATCACATTCTGCTTCAGACAATTATGAGCTTGTGTGACCCTGGAAAATTCACTTCACCTCTAGGAAGCACATCTTATTTAGTCTTGGCTGGAATAGAATAAGATGGAATGAAAGAGGCAGGAATACTGTTTGCTCCCATAAACTTTGAAAGCTGAATCTCCTGTAGAATCAGTCAAGCATATTGGAGAATAAAGGTCCATCAAGCAAATTTTGGCACAAGCATGTCAACTCTACATTCAATCTAGACCATTTTGTGGATTTGTCCCTTGTTTATCCTCTTCTCACCTCTAATATTGGTATTTTACTGCACTGGGATACTCTTTTTTTTACCTGTTTGAGAATGATCTGGCTTGTTTGTCAGGTTGGAATGATAAAATGGTAAAGCTGGAAAGAATCTCTGGGGTTATTTAGGAAAACCCAGAGAGAGTAAGGTTTTATAGTTACTAAATGGCAAGTCTAAGATTCAAACCTACACTGTTTGCTTCCAAGTCTCATTAGTAAAGATTTATTGACATCCTTATTGGGACTAGGACTATGAAAACTGGCAATGGAGAATTCTAAAGTATAGCACATTTAGGTTTCTTCCCAGGTGGTGGAATAGTATCTTAAGAGTATAGATGCTATCCTAGAAGGAAGTCTCTTGTGGAGAATTACTGTACTTCAGCTATGTCCTTGTTTTAGTCAACATTTTTTATCTAAACTAAAAGCAAAACTTATGTTTTCTTTTCTTTTTTAATGTGTTACTGGCATCAAGGGTCATTTATTGAAAGCCCATACTTCACCAGTCCAGGCATTATAGTCAATTATAAAAGGATGTAATAAAATTACAAGAGTGTAGTTTCCTAACATCACACAAAAATTTATGACTATTTTAACCACCAAGGGGAGCTCATGAGTGATTTTTGGCATAGTGATAGCAATATTCTCTGTTGCTTTGGTAGCATTGCTATAGTTATTGAACATATATGGAAATTCTTCTGTCCCCCTTCCTTCTGGGGCTATGCTTTGAAGTGTGCATGAGGAACTTGCTTCCCAGACTTCACAGGCTTAAGAGGCAGGCAAGAAAGAGTTAAGGAAGGATAGAAAGAAGGAAAATAAGAAGGAACAAGAGAGAGAGGAAGGGGAAGGAGGGAGGAATAAGAAAGAAAGGAAGGGAGGAAAGGAAGAAGAAAAATCAAGCATGTATTAACTGATTTGTATGTGATTGGCTGAGTGTTCATTTTTGAAGAGGATGATTGACATCATGGTGTAAGGTCTTGACTTGTGCAGGAATTGGATTTAAGAGAGGTAGACTTGCACAAAGTTATTAGTCTCACTCTCTATTCCAGAGTCATGTAAATCAAGTGGCTAGACAAAAGTCAGGACAACTGGCAATAACATGGGATGCAGTAGATCACCTTGGTGTCTTCAATATCTGACAGGCCTGTTTCAGCTGCCTTCATGGCAATTGGAACAGAGTGTTGTGATCTACCCATTCTGCTGGTGAAAGTCTTCATGTTCTGGGGGTAGACATCACCCTAACTCACCAATGAGTTTGAGGCCTTTTGGTTACCCTCAATCTGGTTTAATCCATCCACTGAGATATTTTTATGGAGGTGTGGCCTCTGTGTAAGTGGCATTGTACTGAGCATTTTACAAATGTTTTACAAATCTCATTTGATCTTCACAGAAACCATGCTGGTAAGTACCATGATTATTCCCCTTTTAAGGTGGAGGAAATTGAGGCAGATACATGTTAGGTGATAAGCTCAGGGTCTCATGGATTGTGAGTGACCACAGTGAGTTTTGAACTCACTTTCCTGAAACCAGACTTCGTGCCCTGTCCCTTGCACTACCTACCTCCCTTTACTCAGTGACAGTGGATTTTACTCTTAGCACACTCTTTTCTGATGACATGTGTGCATGTGTGTGTGTGTTTGTATAATTGTTATTATTTATTGCTGTTCCTTCAGTAAGAATTATAGAATACAATATCAGACCTCTCTCCTCTCTGTGTTGCTGCTTATCTTTACTTCAAGGACAGCTTTTCTGAGATAGATGTATCTCCTCACTGAAAGCAATAATTTCTCATTTCTTCTTATGTTTATCAGCACATTTTGCTGACTTCATTGTTTTATGCCTGTGAAACCTGAACAGTCTACCAGTGCCATGCCAGGAAATTTAATTGCTTCCAATTGAATCTTCTTCAGAGATTCTGAAGATCATCTGGTAGGATAACATGCTAGACAATGAGGTCCTTACTCAAACTAAACTGCCAAGCATTCAAACTCTGCTTCAGAGAGAACAACTCCAATGGGCTGGTCATGTTATCCAAATACAAAATGTACTCTTACCAAAAAGACTATTTTATGGGGAACTCACACAGGGCAAGCGTTCACAGAGTGGTCAGAAGAAGCAATACAAAGACACTTTCAAAGTGTCTCTTAAAAACTTTGAAATTGATTATGTGACATGGGAGACTCAGGAACAGGACCACTCAGCATAGCATGCCCAACATCAGGGAAGGCATTGTGCTCTATGAGCAAAGAAGAATTGGAACAGCTCAAAGGAAATACAGGATGTATAGATTTAGAGTATCCTTCCCAAATGTTCACACAGACTATATGTGCCAGACCTGTACTAGAGCATTCCGGGATCGTATTGGTCTCATCAGCCACACACCTTGAAACTTGACTCTAGCATAGTGATGTCATTCTGATCCTCTTCCAGAACGAAGGACAGAAACCATAAGCACATTAAATAACACAGCAAACAGTCTAGGAAAGATAGAGAGAAAAGGCTCACATATTAAAAATAAAAATAAACATGGTGACATTTTCATAAGAAATAAAATATGTGCTTATTTATTTGGGAATGGCTGAATAAATTGTGATATATGAATATTGTGAGAAATATAACTATGAAAAATTCTGAGAAGCTTAGGAAGATTTGTTTGCAATAATAGAGAGGGAAGAAATCAGAAGAGTGGGAATAATTTTTACAATGGTAGCTTCAGAGGACTGACAGTGAAATACATCTCCATCTTCTTAGTAGAGGGAGAAGTGGTAAACTATAAGTTCATAAATAGGCATATGTTGTCAGACATGACAAACATGCTGATTTTTATTACTTCTTAAACAGTCTCCAACCAATGATTTTATTAATTTACTGAATTTCTCATATAGGACCCTCCTTTATTAATTCAGATTGTCAACTGTCCTACAACTTATTGCTCTAAAGCATTGATTATGGCCTTCAGAGGTTCAGTTAATTTTCCAGGATTACATGGCATAGGTAAGAGGCAGGACTTCAATCCATGTCTTTCTGACTCTTGGTCAGCTCATGTAATATATCACATTACCTCTCTAATTTTGCTTACGTTATCAATTTAATAGTCAGTCCCTTCTGACTCCAGGCTTGGAACTTTCTGCTGCACCACCAACTGCCTGAACCTTAAAAATTTTAATTTAAAAATTGTTTTTCTTCAGTCATTCATATCCAATGCTCTGTGACCCCATTTGAGTTTTTCTGGGCAAAGATACTGGAGTGGTTTGTCATTTCCTTCTCCAACTCATTTTTATAGATAAGGAAACTGAGGCAGTGTTAAATGACTTGCCCAGGGTCACACAGTTAATAAGTGCCTGAGGCTGAATTTAAACTCATGAAGATCTGTCTTCCTGACTCCAGCCCTGGGGCTCTATCCACTGTGCTACCTAGCTGTCCCTAAAATCTGCAAAAATGTAAAGGGCTATCAAAATGTGAGAAAAAATAATGTCATTCATTCTTAGTGATTTGACAAGAGTTTAGTGATTTGATAAAAGTTGTGAGAGTATGGGTTAATTCTATATGGAGAGGAAGGGCTTTCTCTTTCTTGTTTATATTTGTTTTCCCCCACCAGTACTGCAATGGTCCCCAACCTGGCTTCAAGTGAGGGAATGTTATGTGGGTAGTAAGAAGCTGGTCACTCCAGAACAAAGATTTTGTTATCTAGCCCTCTAGGTGTTAGTCACAAGTCATGAAACTTGGCAGAAAAATAGATGGTAAGTATCATCTAAAAAGTTTGGATGTTTATTCAAAGCTTATAGGGCTTAATACAAATTGAGCTGGTTTTAAAACTAGATTGAGATCCCTGGGAGAACAAACTTCCTGATTCAGCTTGGTTTGAATAACTTATGGGAATGTACTTCTGATCTCTTTGCTTCTGTTACTGACAAGTACCACAGAATCAGGAAATCTGTCTGGGAGTAGAAAAAAAAAAGGAAGGAGGAGAAATTGGGTAAAGAGAAATAGAGATAGAGATAAAAAGAATTAATCACACATAACAAAAATAATTTAGATCAACTTCATTTTGATTTCGGGAAAAGGTGCCCTACATCTCAACATCTTGACTCGAGTCATGCTTTTCTTTCATACTAGAGTCACAAGTTGAGTAAAATATATGTCTTTTTGGTTTTCTGTTACTAAATGAAAGTATGAATATACTATTGAACAGAATTTCTCTACATTAATTCTATTCTATTTCATTTTATTTTTGCTAGATTGAAAGCTTTGTCAATTTTAGTTCAAAATTCTACATTAACTCCCAAATTCAAGGGAGGCTCAGTAAGATGACCTCTATGAACTCTTCTGGTTCTCAGTCCGTGATTTTTTTATATTCTGTAGAAGTATTTTATATCACCTATAGATTCTTATCTTCACCTGATATTTCTACCCCAATTGTTCATATTGTTGTTGTGGTTCAGTCGTTTCAGTCGTGTCCAACTCTTTGTGACCTCTTTTGAGCTTCTCTGGATAAAAATACTAAAGTAGTTTGCCATCCCCTTTTCCAGTTTATTCTACAGATAACTGTGGCAAACAGGGTTAAGTGGCTTCTCCTGGGTCACACAGCTAGTAAATGTCTGAGGACAGATTTGAAATCAGGGAGATGAATTTTCCTGACTTCAGGCCTGGTACTCTATTCACCTTGCAAACTTGCTGCCCAAAATTGCTAATATTAACACATATTGAATATTTGTTTTGTGTGTGTTTTACACTTATGACAGGCCACAGGCCTGAGGTAGATAGAAAGCTGATGTAGGATCTAGGAAGATCTATTTTTAAGGCCCACTTCTGACACATTCTGTCTATGGTGATCAGGTCACTTACCATTCCAGTACTCTAGGCCAGGGAAGAACAAACTATTTTTTTCTATAAATGAACAAATAATAAACATATAGGATATGTAAATTAAGAGGAAAAATCAAGAATATTACCTAG
Organism: Petaurus breviceps papuanus; assembly: GCF_028583685.1. NCBI lineage: Eukaryota > Metazoa > Chordata > Mammalia > Diprotodontia > Petauridae > Petaurus > Petaurus breviceps. The sequence goes on from NW_027187351.1 coordinate 313,079, forward strand.
ATACGTATATAACAAAAGAGAAAACAAATTTCCACAAATGTTTAGTGATGAAATTCAGGATATAATAATAATTATTGAGTAGAATATTCCTGTAAAATGAACTTCAGATGAAAATCTACTATCTTTTTTGGGCTACAATTTTGATTAATTGGGATTTAAAGCTTATCTTCTCTATCATCAAAATTAATTGCAAATATTAATCTGTTCATATTAGGGCATCTAGGTGGTGCAGCGTATATAGCGCAGAGCTTGGAGTGAAGAAGTCTCATCTCCCTGAGTTCAAATTTGGTCTCTGATACTCACTAGCTGTGACTCTGGGCAAGTCACTAAACCCTGCTTGCCTAAGTTTCCCCATCTGTAAAATGAGCTGGAAAAGGAAAATGCAAACCAACCTAGTATCTCTGTCAAGAAAATCCCAAATGGTCTCATGAAGAGTCAGAAATAAATGAACAAAACAATGCTGATCTGAAATGAGAATTTATATGCTTCATTTTTGAAAATCTTTTCACGCAGATACTGCCAAATAATATTATCAATCTATGAACTGATAATATTAATTTACTCTATGTATTACTTGAAAGATGTCTGTAAAATTTGATTCTCTATTTGATATTTGGCTTTTTGTATGTCATTTCATTGAAGATGAATCATTTTCAATTGAAGTTTAAGGGGGAATTCCTTAATTACACTGTTAAATGGATTCTGAAGCATGGAAATTTCTTTTGCATTTGGGTCAAGGTCTGAAAAAAGTTTCTGTAACTGTAGTTTGAGCTCTGAAAATATATTCATTGCAAATTTGTGTAGGGATGGAAATCTTTCTTTTTTTCATTTTAACTTTGACATCACAGGAAGTATATAAATTACTTGTGATTCAAACATTAGTCGACATGGAATTCATTTCAGCGCAATATAAGTTTTGCATTTAAGAACTGTTTTGACTTATAATTTTAGTTTTAATTCTTTAAGAAAAATCCAAGTCTACAGCAAAAACTAATATCAAAGTTACTCAGTGTTCCATAATTTGTGACTGAAGGTGAATTTCATTGAGAAAATTTCAATCTCAGCCTGTAGTTCAAAAAATTACATTAAAACTTTTTTCCCTCTTCTTGTTTTGACATGGTGTGCGCGGGTAATAAAAATAAATAAATGAAAGAAAGTGTCTCAGTAAGTTACTAAGTATGCACTTGAAATGCTGCTGAGTTAAAAACCTCATGATAGTGATTTGTAGTTTGCTGAGCAGCAGTGCAAAATGATGAGAGTACCACATGTGGTCTGTGTTGCAGCTACTCATTCTGCTTCTGTAGCATGAAAGCAATGATAGACAATGTGTAAATGAATGAGCATGACAGTATTCCAAATAAACTTTATTTATGGACACTAAAATTTGAATTTCATATAATTTTTACATATCTCAAAATATTCTTCTGTGTTGTGTGTGTGTGTGTCTAGCTATTTCAATATGTAAAAAAAAAGTCTTAGATCTGTGCAGACCACTTTTCTGGAAAAGTCATTCTCCACCTCTGCTCAAGGTAAATCTCTAAGTCTATAGGTTGATTGTTGTTGGTCAATCCTGTCAGATTCTTTGTGACATTGTGGACCATAGCATACCAATACTGTGCATGGGGTTTTCTTTGCAAAGGTAGTGAAACAGCTTGCCATTTTTTCTCTAGTGAATTAAAGCAAATAGAGGTTAAGTGACTTGATCAGGGTAACGCAGCTAGTAAGTGTCTGAGGTTGGATTTGAACTCAGGTCTTCCTGACACCAGGTCTCTATTCACTGAGTCACCTAACTTTCTTACAGCTTGATTACCCCCACCTGAATGTAAATTCCCTGAGGGCCTCTCTCCCTCTCCCCCCCCCTCTTTTCTTCCCTCCCTCTCTCTCCCCTTTGACAAAGTGATATTTATTTAAATTAAGAAAGAAAATCTACTCCCCTTTTATCTCTCCATGGACTTGCTTTTTGGTTCATAGATATTCTTTAAATAAGTCCCAGCCCGGCTTCCCTGAAACTGGGCATGTTGGTAAAGTTAGGTTTTACTCAATTAAGAGTGTGATCTGTTGCTGGCATCCAGGATGCATTTTAGGGGAAAAAAGATATCTGGGAGCAGAACTAAGGAAATTGGAAGTCCCACAGCTCTACATTTTAAAATCTTTCTTCTACTGGTATATAGGAATGGAAAAATCAGTTTCCTATTTTTCTAAAACCACAAAGTCCAAAGAAAGTTCTTGGAAAATGACAAGTTGGCCCTTCCAAACTCTCACAATATCCATTGGTTTATCATTTCATTGAAGAGTCCAAAGGATAAAAACTCCTTTTTATTCCCTGGCAGATAGAATTCCCTGGTCTCTTGTCATCTTTGTCCTGAAGGTAAGATTCTGTCAGCTTTCTATCTACCTCAGCTCTGTTGGCTATCAAAGATACAAAATCCACACAAAATAAATATTAAATGTGTGGTAATGCTAATAATTTGGGATAGCAAGGTGGCATGGTGGAGAGAGTGCTGGTTCTAGAGTCAGGGATATTCATCTCCTTGATTTCAAATATAGTCTCAGACACTTACTAGCTGTGTGACACTGGGCAAGTCCCTGGAATCATCTGATTCTTAATCAATAACTCTTTTTTCTTATTATAGGTCCAGTGTAATAAAAATGCATTTTTGGATGATTTTCTATATTCTTTGGTTTAAAAAAAAAAAACAGAAGGAAAACAGGTACAATAACATGCATTTAGAATTATAAATTGGTCCAACAATTGTGGAAAGTGATTTGGATTCATGCTCATCTCACTACTAAACTGTGCATAGTTTTTGACCCAGCAATACTACAACTAGGTATACAACACCAAAGAAATTAAAGAAAGAGGAAAAGGATACTTTTTTTGCACTGTTATACTATAATTAATTGATTTTTTCCACTAATTATGTACATTTAAGTGCAGTTTGTTCTCAGTTATAAGTATTGCTGTTACATAAGTAAAGAGTTTTTCCCACATGTCCAGATTGACAAATATGGAGATACTCTGCTTCCCTGAAATCCTCTACCACATGATTATGAGTATTCTCTTTTTATTGGCTGGTTAGATAGAACAGGTCAGAAAAGGTTGCATCTTTAAAACTGGCCAGACTAAGATCAGATTGTTACTCTCTTTCCTGCATGTGTTCTTTCTTCCCAGTACTTTCCTGCTGCTTTCAGAGGTTGAAGATCAGTATACCAGGAGCACAAGTACCATGAACTGAACTGGTAAGAGAGGAAGGACTTCCTTCCCCTGTTTCTTCTTTTATCTCAGTTGTGAAAAACAGGCCTAAGGGTGTTTGTTTCTTTTCTACTTTGTTTATTCTTAATTTGGGGGAAGGGCTGGTAGTCTCTGAAGGACTTGGAAGTTTGAGCCTTGGTGATCTTGGAGTCAGGATTCTAGAAGGGTTGTTGCAGCCAGTCAGCCTATCAGAGAAGCGCTAAGAAGTCAGCATTCCTGGGACTAAAGGCCAAGCGAGGTTGGAACTGGGATTGTGCTATATAAAAACCGCACTAAGTTGTAAACACAATCCCTTTGCTTTCCTGAAAGCAAGAAAGACTGAAGAGATATGGTGGGTGGAGAGGATTTAGCCCCATATGTTGGGGGAGTTGGTATGTTTGTGATCATAATTTTGAAGTAAATATTCCTTTGTAAAAGTTAATCTGAGCGTTAATGGGAGCTGGAGCTATTTGTGGATAGCCTAGCTATTTATACAGTACATATCCCTTTAGGAGGGCTGGAGAATCTTGGGGCAGGAGTAAAATATAACAAACCTGGCCTTCAAGTAGTAGAGTAACAACTGTTACATTTTATTATGCATTTTAAATCCATCACCTTTGTGGCTGGAGGTAGGTGACATGCTTCAATATCAGTCTTCTGGACTTGTGGTTTATTATTATATTGATTAGAGGTCTAAAATCTTTCAGTTATTTTCTTTTATAATGTTACCACTGTGTACGTTATTCCTCTATTTTAGCTCACTTCATTTAATATTAGTTCCTAGAAATATTCCAAATTTCTCTCAAAAGTGTCTATTTTGTCATCTCATGGCCTAATATTGTTTAATATTAGTAAAAGAGGAAGCTAGGTGGTGCAGCAGATAGAGTGCAGGGCCTTAGATTGGGAAGAAATCTTCCTTAGGTCAAATCTGGCCTCAGATACTTACTAGCTGTGTAACCCTGGACAAGCCATTAAATTCTGTTTGCCCCAGTTTTCTCATCCATAAAATAAATTGGAGAAGAAAATGGCAGACTATTTCAATATCTTTGCCAAGAAAACACCAAATGGGGTTTCAAAGACACTGTTTTTCAGTGTTTCTAAGAATTTTTGTCTAATTGTGAATTTTTACCTCAATAGCTAGGATCTCTGGGTTTATAAATTACTGGACTGCTTGATTGATTCCGTAAATTGTGCACTTCCTTTTTAACCCTGAGGTAGTTATGTTGCAGCACTAGTTTTGGAGCCAGAAACACAAGTTCAAATCCAATCTCCCAAAATTGCTAGTTGTGTGACTTTGTAAGTCACTTATCAAAAATAAAACCTATCACCTATTATTATTACTATTATTGATCAACCTTCTTATTTCTTCACCTGTATCAAACTGTTTTGAATATTGATATAGTATATTTTGAAATCTGATATTGCTATTCCCCTTTCCTTCAAATCTTTCCTCCTCCTCCCATTATTTTCTTTTGATTTCTTTACATTTTGACACACTAGATGAATTTTGTTATTATTTTTTCTAACTTTGTATTATTTTAAAAGTTTGATTGGTATGACACTGAATATGCAAATTAATTTAGATTGTACTGTCATTTTCAATATGTGGGCTCAATCTACCCATGAACAATGTATCTTACTCCAATTATTTAGAATCATCTTTATTTGCATATAGATGATTTTGTGGTTTTATTTATATAGTTCTTCTTTATGTCTTAGCAAGTAGACCCCCAAGCATTTTATGCATTCTATATACATTCTGTAACTATTTTACATGGAATTTCTCTATTTCTTCTTACTGGACTTGTTGGGAATATACAAAAATGCTGAGGGTTTATGTGGATTTATTTTCTATCTTATAATTTTGCTGAAGTTGTTAAATGTTTCAAATAGCATTTTTAGTTGACTGTTTTTTTCCACTTATGCTTGTTGACTGAGATTCTTTTTCGTGTCTTTTTGCCATAGCTAGCATTTCTAGGACTGGATATTAGTCATAATAATGAGCTTCCTTGCTTTATACCTGTTCTTCTTATCAGAAAAAGAAAACTTATTAGGTTGATCCCCACTAGAGATAATCTTGATTCTTGGTTTTAGTTAGATAATTCTCATCATATCAAAGAAAAAAATCTATTCTTCTGATTTTCTTTTTTTTTTTTTTATAAAGCAATTGGGGTTAAGTAACTTGCTCAAGGTTACACAGCCAGTTATTTCTGGGTGTGGTGCTAAGTATGAGAGCCTTGATACAATCCAGGTCATCCCGACTCTGGGGCCTGTGCTCTTACTCACTGTGCTACCTGGCCTCCCCATTTTTTTAAAGTTTATTTTATTTATTTTTATTTATTTTTTGCTTTTTGGAGGGCAATTGGGATTAAGTGACTTGCCCAGGGTCACATGGCTAGTTTTTGTGTTAAGTGTCTGAGGCCAGATCTGAACCCAGGTCCTCCTAACTCCAAGGCCAGTGCTCTATTGACTGCGCCACCTAGCCTCCCCTCCTCTGATTTCTTTTTAAAAAATTTTAACAGGTGTATTGTGCTATTCGTAACTTTTTTCTCCATCTCTGGATACAATCATATAGTTAAATGTGTATTTTCTCCTGTCTCTCTCCAGTGTTACAAATTCAACAAGATCATAGTATATAAACTTTATGATATGTTGCTATAGTAATTATCACATTGATACTCATTGGGGATATGGTCTATTATATTCCTCTGATTTTACTCTCCCTGGTTTATGTATTAGAACTATATATATATATATATATATATATATATCAGAGAAGAAATTTGGTAAGACTATTTCTTTTCCTATTTATGTACAACAGCTGTGTAACTTTGAATTAATATTTCCTTAACTGTTTATTATAATTTATGTGACCATCCACCTGGTCCTGTTCCCCATACATCCTTTGTTATCCATTCATGGATTGTTCAAATTTGTTTTTCTGAGATTGGATTATTTATGGCCTCTATTTTTCAGGTTAAACTAGGCATTTTAAGTTTATAAGAAGTTATACTTTATAAGTAATTATACCTTTTATTTAGATTGATAGTTTTGTTGGAATATAATTGGATGAAATAATTAATTTTTATAACAATTTCTTCTATGTTCATATAAATTAGCATTTTTTTTATTTTAGATACAGGAGAACCCCACACCCCCTTTAAAAGATTAACTGAACAAATGGGTTAACTCTTTCATGAGATTAAAAAAAAAACTTCTTTGTTATTTATATAGATAACTTTGTCAATTATATATAGACTATATATAATATCCATAAATATATGAATATATATATATGTAAATAACTTTGTCAACTGATTTTTTTTCCTTTCAACACTGTTAATCTCTTCTTTGATTTTCAGAATTTAATTTTGATGTCTCTGTTTTTCTTGGTCTTCTATTTTGGTTGGTGGAGTAAAATAATTGATTTTCTAGGTTTATATATATACACACATTATATTTTTATATCATTCTATCATATAATATTCTTAATTGCAGTGTAATAATGGCATTTTTCAATAGTTTTTCCCCATGATAGTTTAGATAGAGGGGGCAGAGTCAAGATGGCAGAATAGAAACAAGACTTCCTTGGGGCTCAGGCTTCCACCCTCTCCAATTCATGTAAAAGGTGACTCTGAACAAATGTAGGAGCTACAGAACCCACAAAATGACACAGAGAATCTAACTTCCCGCTGAGACAGCCAGGCAGGTCAGCAGGAAGTGGCCAGCACAGCGGTCTGGGATCCAAGCCGAGCCCTGCTCTCACCGAGGTCTTAGCCTCAGGGGGCCACAGCCAGCCGCCAGCTGGAGGGACTTCAGATCACCAGCAGATGTGGCAGTTTCCAGAATTATCAACACATATATACTAAGGACAAAGTGAGAGATCAGTGCAGTGTGGACTTTGGGATCCAGTAGTTGGGAGTACAGGTGGTTTTTGCCAATGGCAAGAAGTGACTGAGGCACTGCAGCCGTGCAGCCGCAGCCACATGGCTACTTCAGCTCCTGGCCTGCAGATTTTAGGGGGAAAAAGTGACCAGTTCGAGGGGTGATCACTTTTGCTTTAACCTGCTTTGATATGGATTGCGGTCTAGGATGGAAGTCCTAGGATGTGTGACCAGCTTGCCAGAGGGTGTGGAGGCTTCAGAGAGGGCACCCAACTAATACCTTCGGCAACTGAGAAAACCCCAGCATTTGGGACAAAGTTCCCCTGTCTAGTGGCAGAGTCCTACTGTGGCAAAAAGCCCAAAAGTCAAGTAATTGAGTGGCAACATGAGCTGGCAAAGGAAGCAAAACAAACAGAGCAACCCAACTTTACCCTCCTATTTTGGGGTCAAAAAGGATCAAAGAATGGAACAAGAGGAAGACAGCAAAGTCAGAACTCTTGCACCAAAAGCTTCCAAGAAAAATATGAGCTGGTTACAGGCCATAGAAGGCTTTAAGAAGCATTGTGAAAACCAAATAAGAGAAGTGGAGGAAAAATTGGGAAGAGAAATGAGAACGATGCAAGAAAATTATGAAATGAGAGTAAACAACTTGACTGAAGAAAATAACACCTTAAAAATGGCAAAACTCAAATGGCAAAAGAGGCTCAAAAAGGAATTGAGAAGAATGCCTTAAAAAGCCAAATTTGGCAGATGGAAAAAGAATCTCAAAAGCTCACTTAAGAGAATCATTCCTTCAGAATTGGATTGGAGCAAATGGAAGCTAGTGACTTTATGAGAAATCAAGATACTATTAAACAGATCCAAACTAATGAAAAAATAGAAGGCAATGTGAAACATCTCATTGGAAAAACCATTGACCTGGAAAATAGATCTAGGAGAGATAATTTAAAAATTATTGGACTACCTGAAAGCCATGATCAAAAAAAAACCCTAGAAATCATCCTTCAAGAAATTCTCAAGGAAAATTGCCCTGATGTTTTAGAATCAGAGGTTAAAAGAATCCACTGATCACCTCCTGAAAAAGATCCCCAAAAGAAAACTCCCAGGAATATTATAGCCAGGTTACAGAATTCCCAAATCATGGAGAAAATATTACAAGCAGCCAGGAAGAAACAATTTGAATATTGTGGAAATACAATCAGGATAACACAGAGTCTGGCAGCTTTTACACTGAGGGATCAAAGGGCTTGGAATATGACATTCCAGAGGTCAAAGGAGCTGGGATTAAAACCAAGAATCACTTACCCAGCAAAACTGAGTATCATGTTCCAGGGGAAGATATGGTCATTCAGTGGAACAGAGGACTTTCAAGCATTTTTGATGAAAAAAAAAAAACAGAGTTGAAAAGAAAATTTGACATTCAGATACAAGAAACTAGAGAAGCATGAGAAGGTAAACAGGGAAAATAAATCATAAGGAACTTATAAAAGATGAACTATTTACATTCCTACATGGAAAAATGATAATTGTAACTTATAAAACTTTTCTCAGCATGAGAATAGTTGAAAGAATTAGAAAAAAAAATATATGTATACACACACATATATACCTACATATATATGTCTATATAGGAGATTATATGGGCGTATGAATACATATGTGAATGTGTGTATACATGTGTACAGGTATACATAGATAGAAGGCACAGGACCAATTTAATATGGAGGAATGATACTTAAAAGGTGAAATGAAGAGGTGAGAGAGGAATATAATGAGAAGAGATGGGGGATACTATCTCATATAGAAGAAGCAAGGGAAAGTGGTTACAATGGAGGAGAAGAATAGGAAGGCAAAAGGGAATGGGTCAACCATATTCTCATTGAATTTGGCTTAGGGAGGGAATGACGTGCACACTAAATAGGGTATTTCACCCTACAGGAAAGAAGGGGGGAAGGGGATGAGAGGGGGGATGAAGGGAGGCCAGGCTGGGGGGGGGATGGAAGTTGGAAGCACCCACTTTTGAAAAGGGACAGGATCAAATTAGAGAAGAGAACAAGTGGGAGGTGGGATAGGAGGGAGGGAAATATAGTCAGTCTTCTACAATATATCCACTATGGAAATGTTTTACATAGCTACACATGTACAATCTATATTGAATTGCTTATCTTCCCAATAAGGGTGGGTGACAAGGGAGAAAGGGAATGAATCTGGAATTTAAATCAAATGTTATATATATAAAATGTATGTATATATATACTATTATTAATATTATTTAACATGTAACTGGGAAATGAGATATACAGGCACTGGGGCATAACTGGGGCATAGACATCCACCGTGACCTACTGGAACGTCAGAGGGGGTATTGGAGAAGATATTGGAGAGAGCAAATTGGAGGAGGGGATATCCAATGGGATCTCTATTTTGGGTTTGTGGGTAAGGGAAAAACGAGGAGAAAATTTGTAACTCAAAATCTTCCGGAAATGAATGATGTAAGTAGAAGTTAATAAAAATATTTGATTAAAAAAAGATACTTTAGATATCGTTATTATATTTTTAAGAGGAAATAGAATCTTAGCTTTATTTTTAGTTGGACCTTCTGATGGAACTTTCTTAAATATCAGATAATGAGGAAGCAATAGCATATGGTGAAAACCAGTCTGTATTCTATTTCTGAAGACCCAGTCTAACCTTTATTCTTATCATAATGACTTTCTGTTCTGTAAGTTTATCTTAGGTCTTAATCTATATAAGTCCTTACACCCTTTAGACTATCCACTCCCCAAGAAAGCCTACATAACTTCTTTGATAAGAATAAGTCCTAGGAATCATAATCTCTTACTCACAGAAAGTGGTCTTCTGTTGTGACCATTTCCTCCAAGTGAAACTAATTGTAAGGATCCTGTCAGTTACTGAATATATAGGTTTCTTCCCTCCATCTCAATGTTAAACATTCTTTGAACAGGTCATTTTCCTTTCAACTTCTAGAGTGAGCTCCACCTTAAACTCCTTACCATCTTTTTTTTTCTCTCCATTTTTTCCATTTCTCTTATTCTAATTGCTTATGGTGCCCAGCACTTTTTGAGAAGCAAGAGACATTACTTTTCCTTCTTCACTCACCTGTAGGCTGGATGGGATATAGCTTCAGTTCTCTTCTGTCTCTTCTGCCTTTTTAACCACTTTACATGACTTCATTGTGTTTTATCCTATTCCAAAATATTTTTAGTGAAATATGAGATTTGGTCTGCATATTAAGTAATTTCCTCCTTCCTTTCTCTTGACACTTTAAGATTATATCTACAGATTTTTTATGTTCTGTTTCTCCCTTGATGATCTCTTTTTCTTCTTCTGAAAGAACAATGAATGTTCAATAAAATTTATTTTTGTAACAAACTCTAGAAACAAAAGATAAGTTTTGTCATTGTTCAGTCTGTCCTTGATAATTGTTGTTATTTAACTTGTGTTATTCTTGTTTGGAATTTTTGCAAATTGAATGACTTCTTTAATGTTCTCTTGTTTTGCATGAATCCTTCATGTTTTTGTTGGTAAACATCTATATTTTTTCACTGAATAGGTTAAACTTTTTCAGAATTTGTTATTTTGGGTTATAGATTGTACTACTTTGCTTTTGGGAATATTCAATTATTTCATTGTTTTATTGTGCCTTCAGAGTGCTTTGAATTACCTCAGAGAAATTTTAGGTTATTTGAATTATATTTCCTTTATAACTTAAGGATGTTTTCCCTGGTTGTATGCAAAATAAATGTTTTTTTTTGTTTATGTTTGATTTTGGTATTAAAACTATATATATTTTCCTTATGCCCCTTGGAAGTACAAGTATGGGGGTTTCTCTGTAGTAAAATATGGATTTGGCTGGTCAGTATTATTTTTTAATGTATATACTCAAAAATTCTCAGGAATTTTATGATTTACTATAGAATGACAATCTGCTGTTTTTTTTCAATTTATTTATTATTTTCAGTTTTCAAAATTCATTTCCACAAGATTTTGAGTTATAATTTTTTCTCCCAGTCTTTCTCCTACCCCCCCATTAGTGAGCCTACTGAATATCCTTGCCCCAATTTGTTCTCTCTTATATCCTCCCCCATATCTCCTAACTTTCTAGTAGGGCAAGATGGATTCCTATACCCCAGTGCCTGTATATCTTATTTCCCAGTTGCATGTAAAAAACAATTTTTTTAATGTTTGTTTTTAAAACTTTGAGTTCCAGATTCATTCCCTTCTTCCCTCCTTACCCACCCCCACTGGAAACATAAGCAATTCAATATAGTTTGTACATACGTAGTTATGCAAAACATTTCCACAGTAGTTTTATTGTGAAAGACTAACTATATTTCCTTCCGTCCTATTCCACCATCCCCACTCATTCCACCTTCTCCTCTGACCCTGTCCCCCTTCAAAAGTGTTTGCTTCTAACTACCCACTCCCCCAATCTACCCTCCCTTCTATCATCACCCGTTTTATCCCCTTCCTCCCTATTTTCCTGCAGGGTAAGATACCCAAATGAGTGTGTATGTTATTCCCTCCTTAAGCCAAATTCAATGAGAGTAAGGTTGACCCATTTCCTTTCACCTTCCTGCTCTTCCCCTCCATTGTAATAGTTTTCTCTTGCCTCTTTTATATGATATAATTTACTCTAATCTATCTCTCCCTTTCTCCTCCCAATATATTCCTCTTTCTTCTCTTAATTTTATTTTTTAGATTTTCATACCTTCATATTCAACTCATCCTGTGCCCTCTGTCTATGTGTACATGTACATACATATGCACACACTCACATATATTTATACACACATACACCCTCCTATAAGTACATATATATATATACATATGTATATACACACACACATATAGTTCCTTCAACTATCCTCATACTAAGAAAAGACTCATGAGTTACAATTACTGTTGAATGTAAATAGTTCAACTTTAATAAGTTCATTATGATTTCTTTTTCCTGTTTACCTTCTCATGCTTCTCTTGCTTCTTGTATTTAAAAGTCAAATTTTCTATTCAGCTCTGTTTTTTTTTCCATCAAGAATGCTTGAAAATCCTCTATTTCATTGAATGACCATGTTTTCCCCTGAAGCATTATACTCAGTTTTGCTGGGTAGGTGATTCTTGGTTTTAATCCTAGCTCCTTTGACCTCCAGAATATCATGTTCGAAGCCCTTTGATCCCTTAATGTAGAATCTTCTAGGTTTTGTGTTATCCTGATTGTGTTTCCACAATACTCAAATAGTTTCTTCCTGACTGCTTACAATATTTTCTCCTTGACCTGGGAACTCTGGAATTTGACTATAATATTGCTAGGAGTTTTCTATTTGCAATCTTCTTTAAGAGGTGATTGGTGAATTTTTTCAATTTCTATTTTGCCCTCTGTTTCTAGAATATCGGGGCATTTTTGCTTGATAATTTCTTTTTTTTTTTTTGAGCAATTGGGGTTAAGTTAGTTGCTCAAGGTTACACGGCCAGTTTTTTCTGGGTGTGGTGCTAAGTATTTGAGCCCGGATTCGATCCCCAGGTCATCCCAACACTGGGGCCGGTGCTCTTACTCACTGAGCCACCTGGCCACCCCTAAGCAATTGGGGTTAAGTAACTTGTTCAAGGTTACATGGCCAGGTGTTTCTGGGTGGGTGCTAAGTGTCTGAGCCCAGATTCGATCCCCAGGTCATCCTGACACTGGGCCCAGTGCTCTTACTCGCTGTGCTACCTGGCCACCCCCTTGAAAATTTCTTGAAAGATGGTGTCTAGGCTCTTTTTATTATCATGGCTTTCAGGTAGTTCAGTAATTTTTAAATTTTCTCTCCTGGATCTATTTTCCAGGGCAATGGTTTTTCCAATGAGATATTTCACATTGCCTTCTATTTTTTCACTTGTTTGGATCTTTTTAATAGTATCTTGATTTCTCATAAAGTCGTTAGCTTCCAATTGCTCCAGCCTAATTTTGAAGGAATTATTCTCTTCAGTGAGTTTTTGAAATTCCTTTTCCATCTGGCAAATTTGGCTTTTTAAGGTATTTGTCTCCTTCTTGACTTTTTGAGCCTCTTTTGCGATTTGAGTTAGTCTACTTTTTCTTAAGGTGTCATTTTCTTCATAATTTTTTAGATCTCCTTTAGCAAGTTGTTGACTCATTTTTCATGATTTTCTTGCATCATTCTCATTTCTCTTCCCAACTTTTCCTCCACTTCTCTTGCTTAATTTTCAAAATCCTTCTTGAGCTCCTCCATGGCCTGTAAACAGTTCATATTTTTCTTGGGAGCTTTTGATGCAAGAGTTCTGACTTTGTTGTCTTTCTCCTGTTCCATACTTTGATCCTTTTTGTCCCCCCAAAAAGGCTCCTAAGGTCTGATTGTGCTTCCTCTGCCTGATCATCTTGCCAGCCAATTACTTGACTTTTGAGCTCTTTGCCATGGTAGAACTCTGCTTCCAGAGTGGAGAGATTTTTGTCCAAAATTGCTGGGGGTTTTGCAGCTGCTGGGCCAATTAGGAGGGTGCCTTCTCTACAGCCCCCACAAGCTCTGGAACACTGGCTACATATGCCAGGACCCCCACCTAAGACTGCAATCCAGATCCAAGCAGGTCAAAGCAAGAGTGATTTCCTTATGAATGGTTGCTTGGTGCCCCTACAATCTGCAGGCCGGGAGCTCTGGAGGCAGTCACATGGTGGTAGCGGCTCTACCACCTCTCGCCCTGGGGGCAGGGGTTGGGACCACACTCTTCCTTTACCTGGCTCCAACAGCATTCCCCACTGACCTTTTACTTTCTCTTTGGTGTTTATAGGTTGAGAAGTCTGGAATCCACCACGGCTGCTGGTGATTCAGTCTCCTGAAGTCTGCTTAGGACAATTTGTGCCACTGGTTGGGGTCACCCACAGGCCAGAACCACACAGCTCATGTAGGACTTTGCTAGGCTCCCAGTATGCTGTGATAGACCCTTCATGTTGGCCTTCCAGGCTGTCTTCAGTGGAAGATTTGTTTCTCTGTGTCACTGTGTGGGTTCTGTAGCTCTAAAATTTGTTTAGAGTCATTTTTTTTTTTACAGGTATTGGAAGTGGTTGGAGCGGGAACTCATGCCAAGTTTGTGCTTTTACTTTGCCATCTTGGCTCTGCCCCCATTCCCATCCATCTGCTTTGTTTTAATGTAAAGTTTATCATTATTAAGTTATATCTATGCATCCTTTCTTACAGGTTAGTTTCTTTGACTTGTATAGAAATTTTGAAGTTGTCATTTACTTCTCTTCTGTCAAATTTTCTTCCAGTTTTGTTTATATTTGACTTCTGGTCAGTCTTTCTTCTTGATACCACCTTCCAACAAATTTCTTTTCCTTTTCAAAATTTTAGAGATTTTTGCCCTTATTCCACAATCACTAATGAATTTTTTTATTGTAATTTTCCAGTCCATTGACCATCACAGTGTAATACTTTTAAAATGTTTTAAGGCCTCAATTTTAAAATTCATATGTCTTCATGAGGATCACTGTTTAACTGCTTGGGAGCTAGACTTATAATCTGACTATTCCAAGATTTTTGGACTTTTTAGTTGTTTTTCTCTGGCTTCCTCCATTCGTATTCTGATTCCTTTCTCTTCCATTGATGTTCTGAGTTCCTTTTATTTTGCACAAAGTGCACAGATTAGATGTCCTTGGCCTCTTAAAATTGTATGTGTTGGGGTTGGTGTGGTGAGTGAGACTGACTGATTGCCTATTCAGAGGAAAATCTTTCTCAGGAGAGGATTTATTTCTAGTGCCCTTTCTACTTTGTGTGGCTATAGGAGATTATTAACTTCTATTTCTTTTTCCAAGCTGTCATATTTTCTGCCCCTGATTCCCTAATAGTTGCAATTCTTTTTTCTTTTATAGACTGGCAGAGCTAACCTTTTCCCTCTCTTATGTAGTATTAAGATATAGTGGTTGTCAGAGTCAGTGCCTTTGGTAAACCACACAGTAACTATCTTTGCTATATTCTGAATCACTATTGCTGTGAGTTAAATTATAATGGCTATTTATGGCTTATAGGGTAGGATAGGGTAGGGTAGAGTAGTGAAGAGTAAATAGTGGCTATCAGTATCTAATTCACCAATATTATTCCTTAAGTCTTTTAACTTGGATTTTTCTGCATTATTTTGTGTATTCAGTTTTAATTAGTGCAAATTTGATATAATTTTCCTTCTTTAGAGTTTGTAAAGTGGTAAAAGACAATCAAGCCATTAGGATTAAGTAGAAAGTAAAATAATTAAAGAAATGGAAACTCCCTTTTAATGACTTGTATAGCTTATCTAATCTCCAAAGAGGACAAGAGGTAAAAAAGGAAATCAAAAGGCACTTTATGGACAATACCATAGAAAAGAAACAAGAAGGCATTTTTAGTTTATCTAAGATTCCTCAATGCAGCTAGATACATGTCATTGGGTCATCCTCTTTGTTTCATGTCTGGTCATCAGTCTGATCCACATCTCAGTGAACCCTGTCAACTCTAGTAGCCTCACCTTCAATAGCACCTGGGTGTATTCGGTTTGTCCCTAAAGTTTCCCTGGAATCTCTTTCTTCCCACAAGCCTCCTTTCATCCAAAATAAAAAACTTAATTACAAATATGTTTACAGATAAATTCTTGAGAACGATATAACCTTGGAGATAGCCAAATGTGATTGTTAATGTGATATTCTAATATGAAGTGTATATTATTGCCAATAATATTTTTATCATCTTCAACTGGAAATAAACTAGAGCTAATAAACCTAGGTTTATTAGCAGGTGAATAATACTTTCAGCACATTAGGTGTTATGTATGTATATAGCTTTACCTCTTCTCTTTCTCTCCAGGTTCTGGACTTTTATTGTGAATTATGCATTTTGGTTTCGGCTGGGTGGAGAGGGAATGCTAGAAGTTTAGGTTGAACTTCTGGGGCTGTATCCCAAAGAAATCACAGAAGTGGGAAAAAGGCATGTATGTGCAAAAATATTTATAGCAGTTCTATTTTTGCTGGCAAAGAATTGGAAATCAAGGGGATGCCAATCAATTGAGGAAAGGCAAAAGAAGTTGTGGCATATGAATGTAATGGAATACTACTGTGCTATAAGAAATGAGGAGCAGACAGACTTCATAATAACTTGGAGAGACATATATAAACTGATGCTGAGTGAGGAGAGCAGAACCAGGAGAATTTTGTACACAATTACAGACACATCGTATGTGTAATGACTAACTTTGATAGACTGGACTTCTCTCAGCAATACAAGGTTAGAAGATAACTAAAAAAGACTCATGATGGAAAGGGATATCCACATGCAGAGAAAGAACTACAGAGCCTGCAGATTGAAGCAAACTATTTGCTCTCTTGTTTGTGTTTTTTCTTTTCCCCTTCTTTCTCATTGTTCAGCCCATTGGTTATAATCCTTTAAACATGACTAACATTCAATGTGAAAGTATTTGTAGAACCTATATTTGATTACATGCTGCTATGGTGGGGGGGAGGGGGAGAGAAGGGAGGGGGAGAAAATTTGAAACTTAAGAGATTATGTAACTGAATGTTGTAAACTAAAAGTAAATAAATAAATTTAAAAAGAAAAAAAAGTTTAGGTTGATGATTATTCTAAAAATATCAGTAACCTGTGGGCAAAACACCCTCTTGCTCTTAATTATGAATAACTTCAGTCTTTTGAAATATCAGAGAGAAAAAGATATCAGATTTTTATTGGAACCCTTTCTGGGCTGAATTATTTCCTAACTACAGCAGCTACCAAGCTTGCCTGATTACATGATAAAACTTTTAGTACTGGGGTGTGGTGGGATACGAATAGGTACACTGTATTGATTTTGGAGCTTCAACATAGATGACATAAGCTGATATGTTTGATTTCCCCATTTAAGACAATCGTGAAAGGTCAAATTGTTTTCCTACATGAGGAAAACCTAAGTTTCAGCCAAGCTTACAGTCTCTTGGTCTGCTTTGGCTAACCACATTCTCTCCTATTACTCTATAATAACTTTCCCTAACTTATCTGACATATTATTTATCTACCTCTTTTTCTTCAATTCTGAGAGAAGCTGAAGTTAAAATTTTTAAAGCTTGATTATAATAATTCTCAAGGAGTGGTAGTGAAAAGAGCCAACAAATAGCATGGCATATTAAAAAAAAATGTAGGATGGCCCAAAATCTTTCCTTTGTATTCTAGATCCAAATTCAATTTAATTCAGAATACATTTATTATGCACCATTTACATGCAGGGAACTCTGATAAGTGCTTTTAGAGAAACATATTTTAGATAAAATATAGTTTCTGCCTTTATGGCCTTTAGTTTTAGTGGAAAAAATAAGTTCTATCTAGAAATAACTAGAATATTCCTCACCTGAAAAATACTCTAGAGAGGTACAGAATAGCCCACTTTGCTATTATTTGTCTGACCCTAATTAATGCACTTTACTGTCTGAACCTCCCACTTTTAAAATTTAAAAATAGTGATAATAAAATTGAAATTACCTATCTTATAGTACTATTAAGCTAGAAACACTTTTTAAACCTTAAAATGTTATATGAAGATGAAAAATTATTATGAATATTAGTGTTATCAATGATAATAAAATCATAATAATAATAGTACCAATGGTCAGGATATGGAAGGGTTTATAATACAGATAATATATGTTTGAGGCATCAGAGCAATTCAGCAGGTAAGGCAGTAGAGGGAGGACAATTTAGGCACTGTGAACAGCTTAAGCAAAGATGCACTGGATAGAGTATGTAGGATATATAAAGTATGTTGAAAATGTGTAAGTTAGGGTTGTGCTGAGTTAGGGAATGCACTGAATGCCAGACTAGGGAATTTTAACAGTACTCTATATGCAATATAGAATCACTACAGATTTTGAGCCGGATTGTCACACAGCCAGATTTATATATAAAAGAAGATTAATTGGGAAAGAGGAGGAAGATTGTATAGAAAGATTGAAGAGATTCATTCTACTTTCAAGTTGGGTAGGAGAAGGTTGGATGGAAACTTGTTGAACTAAACAGCAAGTTTTGTTTTGTTCTTTATAGATTTGTAGAGCTTTGAAATTAAAGGTCAGTGATTAAAATTTTGAGAGGGGAAATACAGAGAAAGACGAGAGTAATGAGAATAAGGATATGATGAAAAGGACTTGAGAAGAAGAAAGAAAAGTTGATGGAAAAAAGGAGAAATGGGAGAAAAAAGAGAAAAGCAAAAGGAGGGGGAAGAGGAGAAGAAACAGGAGAGGGAAGCAGGAAAAGAGGAGGATGGGAAGGAGGAGAGGAGAAGAAAAAAAGAAGAAAGAAAGAAATTCAAATGAAGAACTTAACTGGAACAAAAAAGATGAACTTGGGGCGGCTAGGTGGCACAGTGAGTAGAGCACAAGCCCTGGAGTCAGGAGAACCTGAGTTCAAATGCAGCCTCAGACACTTAACACTTACTAGCCATGTGACCTTGGGTAAGTCACTTAACCCCAACTGCCCTCCAAAAAGCAAAACAAAACAAAACACACAAAAAAGATGAACTGAAGGTGAACAATGAAACTGAAGGAGGAAGAGAGCCCTTGGGATAAAGGGAAAAGAGGAGGAATCTGGCTATGTCTAATAAGGTGACATTGAAGTTCAAGAGTGCTAAAAAGAAGTGGAGAATGGCCCCCACATATATTTTTCCAAAGAAATTATCCACAAAAGACAAGAATAGCCAGTTAGACAAAAGACAGCATGCTTCCACAAATTCTAAAGAGCAAGAAGAATTTTGTAGTGACCACAAAGGAGTATGTGAACTTTTACCTTTACACAATATACAAATAATTATTGTCTATGCTCAAAATGTAAATTAGCTTCCCTATTAGGGACAAGTATAAGTGAGCATGAAGAATGCCTTTGCACTTTTGCTTACCCAGGAGACTTAAGTGTCCCTTTAAAAAATGAAACTTTTATGAGGAAAATGTGGAAAAAATAATCTGATGAGTCAGAAGAGAATCATGATCTGTGCCAGGGTGTTGGAGGATGGCAGAAGGTGATATAAAAGAATTAGCATTTAATATTCATAGCTGAGAAACAAACATGATACTTCTCCTGAAAAAGAAGGTTCACATGTATATCTTCCAAGGAACGTAGTTCCAAATAAAAGTTTAGATGAAACAATATGCAGAAAGGGTCAGAAGATGAAGAGACAAGGCTCTCTTTGTGGTGGCAAAGAACTGAAAATTGTGGTGATACCTGTTAGTTGGGGAATGGATGAATAAGTTGTGGTATATAATTGTGATGGTATGATAAGAAGAAACAGTGAACACGATGATCTTAGAAAAACATGGATAGATTTGCCTGAAATTAATGAAGAGTGAAAATGAGAGAACCAAGAGAATGTTGTAACAGCAATATTGCTTTAAGAACAGTTTTGAGTGACTAAGTTATTTTGATTATTATAAAAACTCAAATGTATGTATGGAGTGAGGAAGAGAGAGATGTATGAAGTAAGATGCTTATCTCCATCCAGAGAAAGATCTGAAAAATACATGTATAGAATGATTTTACATATATATGAATGTGTATATATGTGTGTATGTATATGTGTATATTTGTATTTACACATACATATTTATGTCTAATGGTAACTATCTTTTGGGGGAGAGAAAAAAGTTTACATGATAACTTTATTATACATTTAAAAGGAATAGCAACTTGTATTTAAAAAGACTTGCAGTTTTCATGTGCAATCATAGTTTTTTTTAATTATACTATTTTATAGAAATTCTTTTTTTATTCCATAAATTAAAAATGAAGTATTTTTTAAAAGAAGCAAGGAGAATTGGTTGCTAACTTATCCCTACATATTAGGTGGGATAAGAGAGAATATTGACCATTTAATATGTGTAAACTACATGCCATATAAAGTAGCTAAAATGTGGAAGAAAAATTACATTGGGTTTATTGGAAAATTTATGGAAGATAAAATCTAAGAAAGGAGTCTGAAGTAAAACCCATGCCTTACTTTGCATATTAAAAATGCAGAAGGTATGCATAAGAAAAAAAGGGAAAATTAGTGATTCTGTCACAGGGAGACAAATTTGACCTTATAGTCATCATTGAGTCTTAATGGATGAGACCAATTGCTAGAAGATTATATATTAATTCCAAGAAAATGATAGATTAAATAAAGGTGGGATAGCGAGCATAATGTTATATAATAAGATACATTCATGTTAATAAGCTGGAAAACTTTTAGAAGGAAACATAGTACAGACAATTTTAGTGAAGATCAATGAAGGCTAACTTTTATCAAAATATACTATAGACTACGTAGACAGGAGGAAATTGTTGAGCAGTTTAAAAAACAAATGGTAATTTTGGTATTGGAGGAATTATATGATACTGATTGGAGGCCTCATTTATCCTTACATCTTTTTAATTCTCCTTGCCAAAAACAGAGTTAATATTTTCTTAGCCTGCCTCAATTATTATTCCATTCAGAAGAGGGGAAAAAAGTAACTTTTATCCTCTACTTCAATCAGACCAACAAGGAGGGCCTACTGAACTAGAAATTATGGGAACCTTTTGGGCAAAAGATTATACAAACTTAGAATTTGAAAGAAAATCTTAGGAGGACTGGACACTCAGAAATAATTTAATATGCACCTGAAATTTTTGAAGAGCAATGTAATTCAACTCAACAATATTTCACAGGGTTTAGAGAAAATGTAGTTAGGTCACTCAGAATAAAATTCCCAATAGGAAGGCAACCCAGGAAAATGAAAGATTCTCAAGCATTTAATTCTAAAGACACAATGAAATTCAAATGAAAGGGCAAAGTGAGAGCCATAAGAGTCTAATGTGTCTAGAGGGAATTGATTGGGTTATATAGTTTTTAAAAGATGTATATATGAAAGTGTAAAAGGAAGCATGCTTTTTCTGACACAATTATGTATGTGGAAGTGTTTGGAGAACCTGCTTCTGAAAAGACATGATCATTTGTAATGGAATTGCCCTGCTTCTGATTTGGAATGTTTACAAACATTGTATAACAGGTTCAAATCTAGTAAAGCAGGTGAATACAAGTGTACTGTTGATTGGCTACATAGACAGAAGTGTGGTACATTTAAAATTCATTAACCACAAAAGGTAAGATCTTGTTTTTGGTCTGGTATTTCACTGCCATGGAAATCTTTTAATGAGAGAAAATGCTATTAAATAGAGGGATCCTAGGGCATCTCCATCTGAAATTGATATGACTTAGTAATAGGAACCTCCATCTTCATTTTTTTTGGGGGGGGGGGGGGGCAACTAAGTGGCAGTGGATTGAGCACTGTACTAGAGTTGAGAAGATCTTAATTCAAATCTGACCTCAGACACTTACTAGCTATGTGATCCTGGGCAAGTCACTTAACTCTGCTTCCATCAGTTTCCTCATCGGTAAAATGAACTGGAGAAGGAAATGGCAAACCATTCCAATATCTGCCAAGAAAACACCAAATGAAGTCCCAAAGAGTTGAACATGGTTGAACAACAACATTCTTTTTGCATTTTCCTTTTCCTGTTTTAATTGAAGGCATATTGAAGAAATATATGATTTTGCTAACTTAGAAATGTAAGAATGGTCAGTCAACAGGGGTCTGGGATTAGAGCCAATGCTAATTTTCATTGCCAGACAACAATATGTCTTGAGGAATGACCTAATAGACTCATTCCACTATTGATGACTTTTAGAATGACCTGAAGAAAATATCCCAGTAGTACCTGAGACAATAAGTCATACAGAGGTATGTTGCTGTTGAAAATAAACCTAATCAATGAATGTTATCTAGAAACCATTGGAAGTTTGAACCCCCATTCTTCATGTGGACAATAGTGGTATAGGACAGAGTGCTTATAAAAGTATAATGAGAATTGTTTGGACATTATATTCTTGCTATATCTTTGATTGAGTAAGCACAGGCTTAGCTCCTATTTTAGGGACCATTTTCACAGAATCATAGAGTTGGGAGAAACTTTAGAGATGATTATTTCCAGCTTATAACTGAGCAAGAATCTTTTCTATTAAATCCACAACAAAAAGTGATTTGATCTCTAATTTATAACCTACAATAATGGGAAAATCATTACAACCTGAGGAAGTCCATTTCTACTTTTGGACAGCTTTGATTATTAGAGTGTTTTGCTCTCTATTGTCAAGCAGAAATTTAATTTTTTGTGACTTTCACCTGTTGTGGCTCATAATTCTGATATAGGAAACATTTGTAACCTCTTTTTTTTATAAAAGTAGTCTTCCAGGTCTTTTCTTCTTAAAATGGTAGTATACAAGTTCCTTTACCATCTCTTATAGACATATACTTGATTCTCTATGTCTTTTTTTATAAAGTTAAGATAGTTTTAATTTTATAATTAATATTATTATTTTCTAGGTCTTTCATAAAATATAAATCCCAAAATTGATCATAGTATACCATATATGATTAGGTTGCGAGAGGCTAAAGTAGTACTGTTACCTCTCTTGTTCTGGATGTTGTGCCCTCAAAATAATAATAGCAATATGAATAGGACTAATAATAATAACAGTAATAGGATTAATTTATCACTTTAAGGCTGCAAAACAGTTCAAAAATATCTTTTTTTATACTCACAAGAATCCTGGGAGACAAATACTATTATTATCCCTATTTTACAGATGAACAATCTGGGACAGTCAGAAAGTAAGCAAGCAAATATCTGAGCCTTAATTTGAACTCAGGTCTTTCTGATTTTACACTTAAGGGCACCAGCTTATTGCCTCAAAATGACTAATTCCTTAAAAGAAAGAAAGCCTAATTCATAATTGCAGGCTTTACAACTATTCCCTCCAAATCCTTGAAAAAATCAATGTAAATTAGAATTAATAACCACTGAACCATGAAACAGTTGTAGAATGATAGAATTTGAAAGGATCTTCAAGATCCTGGAATTGAATTCTTCTTGTATGTAATTGTGTGGGGTTTTACATCTTCCCTTTGTATGCACATGTGCCTATGTGGGAGTCTATGTGTGTCCGCATATATGTATGTATGTGAACTTTTAGGCACTAAATATAAACTGCTCAGTAATGGATACCATGGGTCATTTAGGAGTTACTCTGATCTTTGATTTTTGATTCGGGAGATTTTATTATGAATTATTTAAAATTCCAAAGAGGAAAGAGTTTTAGATTTCTAGTCAGATGATCTCATTTTGTATCTTGGACGTTCATATTATTAGCTGTGTGACCTTGGATGAGTTCATTTTTACATTTTTTGGATCTCAATATCCTCATCTCTAAAATAAGAGGAATGGGATGAATGATGTTCCAGTCATGTTTCTTCAGTAGAAGGACTGCCTCAGAGATCCTGCTCAACTTGAAATCTGTTACATTATCTCCATTGGCTTTTCTAGTATTAGTAGCAAATCTAGAATCATATTGTCCTATTAAATTGACTCAAGACTGATTGTAGAGGGATAGAGTCAAGATGGCGAGTAGAAGCAGGACCTTCGAGCGGCTCCAGTTTCCACCTTCCCCAATCAATGTAAAAAGGGGACTCTGAACAAACTTTGGAGCTACAGTACCCACAAAATGACACAGAGAAGCTAATCTCCCGCTGAGGACAGCCTGGCAGGCCGGCAGGAGTCGGCCAGAGCAGCTCTCTGGGAGCCAAACCCAGGCCCACATGAGATGGAGGTTTTAGCCCCAAGGCGGGTCTGACCAGCCCCCAGCGGGAGGGAGTCCAGATCAGCAGCAGCGTTGGCCATTTCCAGAATTATCAACACATAGATTTGAAGGACAAAGTGAGAGGTCAGCGCAATCTGGACTTAGGGACCCAGTAAGTGGTAGTGAGTCAGCTTTTACCCCCAGGGCAAGAAGCCACTGCCAGCCAGTGCCATGTGGCAGCTGTAGCTCCTGGCCTGAAGACTGTAGGGGGCCCAAACAACCAGTCTAAGGGGTAATCGCTCTTGCTTTAACCTGCTTGGATCTGGATTGCAGTCTAGGGTGGAGATCCTAGGGCATGTGTCCAGCTTGCCAGAGTGTGTGGAGGCCTCAGAGAGGGCACCCAGCATTTGGGACAAAAGTGCCCTTGTCTGGTAACAGAGTCCTACAGTGGCAAAAAGCCCAGGGGTCAAGTGACTGAGGGGCGACATGACCAGGCAAAGGAAACAAAGCAGACAGAAGATTCAAACATTAGACTCCTATTTTGGGGACAAAAAGGAGCAAAGCATGGAACTGGAGGAAGACAGTGAAGTCAGAACTCCTGCACCAACAGCTTCAAAGGAAAATATGAGTTGGTTACAGGCCATAGAGGATCTTAAGAAGCAGATAAGAGAAGTGGAGGAAAAATTGGGAAGAGAAATGAGAAAGATGCAAGAAAATAATGAAATGAGAGTCAACAGCCTGACTGAGGAAAATAACACCTTAAAAAATAAACTAACTCAAATGTCAAAGGAGACTCAAAAAGGCAATGAGGAGAAGAATGCTTTAAAAAGCCAAATTTGCCAGATGGAAAAAGAATCTCAAAAGTTCAATGAGGAGAATCATTGCTTCAGAATTAGATTGGAGCAAATGGAAGCTAATGACTTTATGAGAAATCAAGATGCTGTTAAACAGATCCAAACAAATGAAAGAGTAGAAGGCAAGGTGAAATATCTCACTGGGAAAACCACTTACCTGGAAATTAGATCCAGGAGAGATAATTTAAAAATTATTGGACTACTTGAAAGCCATGATCAAAGTATGAACCTAGAAATCATCCTCCAGGAAGTTCTCAAAGAAAACTGCCCTGATGTTTTAGAACCAGAGGGCAAA
This sequence comes from Petaurus breviceps papuanus, assembly GCF_028583685.1. NCBI lineage: Eukaryota > Metazoa > Chordata > Mammalia > Diprotodontia > Petauridae > Petaurus > Petaurus breviceps. The sequence goes on from NW_027187351.1 coordinate 338,003, forward strand.
ATAGAGGTCGAAAGAATCCACCGATCACCTCCTGAAAAAGATCGCAAAAAGAAAACTCCTAGGAATATATAGCCAGGTTCTGGAATTCTCAGATTAAGGAGAGAATATTACAAGCAGCCAGGAAGAAACAATTTTAATATTGTGGAAACACAATCAGGATAACCTAGGATCTGGCAGCTTTTGCACTGAGGGATCGAAGGGCTTGGAATATGATATTCCAGAGCTCAAAGGAGCTAGGATTAAAACCAAGAGTCACCTACCCAGCAAAACTATCATATTTCAGGGGGAAATATGGTCGTTCAGTGAAATAAAAGACTTTCAAGAATTCTTGGTGAAAAAAACAGAGTTGAATAGAAAATTTGACATTCAGATACAAGAAGCAAGAGAAGGTAAACAGAGAAAAGAAATCATAAGGAACTTATCAAAGTTGAACTATTAACTTTCCTACATGGAAAAACAATAATTTTAACTTATGAAACTTTTCTCAGTAGTTGAAGGGAATAGGAATATATATATATATATATGTCTATATATGAGGGTATATGGTCATATGAATACATATGTAAATGTGTGTATATATGTTTACAGGTATACATAGGTAGAGGGCATAGGACCAATTTAACAGGAAGGGATGATGCTTAAAAGGTGAAGTTAAGAGGTGAGAGACAAATATAATGAGAAGAGATGGGGAGAGACAGAATGGGGTAAACTATCTCATAAAGAAGAGGCAAGGGAAAATGGTTACAATGGAGGGGAACAATAGGAAGGCAAAAGGGAATGGGTGAACCTTATTCTCAATGAATTAGGCTTGGGAAGGGAATGAAATACACACTAAATAGGGTATCTCACCCTACAGGAGAGTAGGGGGGAAGGGTATCAGAGTGGGGATGATGGAAGGGAGGGAAGGCTGGGGAGGAGGGAAGGTGGAAGCATCTACTTTTAAAAGGGATGGGATCAAAGTAGAGAAAAGAACAAGTGGGAGGTGGGATAGGAGGGAGGGAAATATAGTCAGTCTTTTACAATATATCTACTATGTTATTGTTTTGCATTAGCTACACATGTACAACCTATACTGAACTGCTTATCTTCCCAGTAAGGGTGGGTGACAAGGGAGGAAGGGAATTAATCTGGAATTCAAAGTTTTAAAATCAAATGTTTAAATATATACATATATATGTATACTATTATTAATACTATTTTACATGTAATTGGGAAATAATATATACAAGTATTGGGGCCTAGAGATCCACCATGCCCTACTAGAAAAGTCAAAAGGGGTATGGGAGAAAATATGGGAGAGAGCAGATTGGAGGAGGGGATATCCTGTGGGACTGCTATTTTGGGACGGTGGGTAGGGGAAAAATGGGGAGAAAATTTGTAACTCAAAATCTGGTGGAAATGAATGATATAAATAATATTTTTATTAAAAAAAATTTTAAAAAGACTGATTGTAGTAGAAATAGTGTTGGACTTGGAGCCAAAAGCCTCGGTTTAAATATGGCCTCTTCTGCTTAGCAATTTGATTTTGGACAGATCTCTTCCTGAATCTGATTCAGGTATACTTTATGTGTCAATTTTTATACAAGGTATTTCCTTATCCTTATAAAAATGAACATTCTCTCCCTCTTGAGATGACTTTTTAAATGTATTTTATAATTCTTTACCTGTATACACAATTATGTTTCTCCAACAGACTTCAGTTACTTGAGGTCAGGGGCTGTTGCATTTTTTATTTGTATCCCCATTGCCTTTCTCAACCCCAAATAAGACCACAATGGTTGCAGTAACAAGGGTCTTTAATCAAGACAAGGAAATTGCAATTTGGACACCACACAGAACCAGAGTACTGGACTGCCTGGGAGGGATAGAAGTATTTAAATACACGTTAACAGAGAAGGAGTGTCATGGAACGCACAATCTTGAATAACTGTTAAAGAAGCAGAATGGCCAAAAGTTCATAGAAAAGGCTATGGAGGCTCAGGGAGTGATGATACCTGGTCAGAACAGCAGGCTCCAGGTACAGCAACAGGAAAGAAGGGGGAGTCCAGAATGACCACAAGACCACCTCCAGCTGGTTCAAAACTGTTCCAATCATGGGATCAGGGTCAGGCAGCTCTTTGGATGCTTGCATTCAATACTTTGAGCATGACCATAGAAGTTGCTTAATAAATGTTAAATTGAATTTTGGATTTGAGAGAGTTGGAATAGATCATTCTTAACATCATCTAATCTATGATACAATGAGACTTTGATTAGAACCTACGGGGGAGATTGAAGGGACAGTAAAATTGAATGGGAATATTTGCCTTGTAGTTAAAGTTCCCGAGCAACCTTTTTATAAGATTCAACAAAGTGAACTACAGATGGTAGGAGATTTTGGTTTCAGTGATATCTATACCTGGTGCACCATCTTTTATATACTGCAAACAAACCATAAGAGACCCAAATGAAATCTCTTAAGTGTTCCTAGGAAGTTTTCTTTGTTTTGGTGGATTTAATACAGCTGTGTTCTGTGTATTAATAGACAAAGTCTTGCACACTGAGTTATGCTGTAAAATGCTTGTGGTCTCATACAGAGAGAGTATGAAAGGGATGGGCAGTGGTATTATAAGGTCACTGACATTATATCCATGACAACTCCTTCTGAGCTTTTCTTTTCTGATGTGACTTTATGAAAACTTGAAATTTTGACTGTAAAATAATTGAGGGCCCCTCATAGTGACATAGATAGTAAGTGTAAGAGTTAAACCTCAAATAAGGGCTTTCTCCTCCTGCTCTAATTACCTCCATTACATTCCATTTCCCTTCCAATTCTCTCTATTGACTACTCTGCTTCTTCTCTGATTCTACACCCCAGCATAAGAGAACAGAAAGAATTAAACCTCAAAGTCTGTCTTCTTTCCAGTCATTGTACTTTAACTGTATGGCTGGCCAGACCAGGTGACTTTCCTCCAATATGGATTAGCCTATCCATAAAAATAGACATTTCTGATAAAATACGCATTTCTTAAGCATATGCTGCGTGCAGAACTGTGCAAGAACTCTTTTGGAAGAATACAAGAAGCTCTGAGCCACTTTTCAAAGAAATCAAAATCAATATAGAGAGGCAAAACATACATATATCTATGCATACGAATGGAAGAATGGAGAAGACATTCACAATATAAAGTATAAGTCTCCTAACTTCTTGTCATTTCCCCTTTTCAGTCTATCTTCCACACAGATGCCAAATAAATATTCCTAAAGCTTAGTTTTGATCATGCCATTCCCTTACTCAAAAAGCTTCAGTGATTCCCTGTTACCTCCAGTGAGGCAATTATGTAATGCTGTCTCTCAGAGGCAGAAATATATTATTAGCAAGTTGTACTTGGAGAAGGTGAAGATGCTGCAGTGATTTAGGAATAGCGAAGCTGAGGGAGTAACAAGAAGTGAAGTTGGAGAAGCAGAGTGGTGGGCCTGTCAGTTGATCAGTATTCTAACACAAACTGAAGATTTTCATTCCAATCACTTTTCCGAGTTTCATTTGAGAAAATTGAAACCATTCAGTGGGATCCTCCTACTTTCCCCCTTTGTTTTTCTCAAATTTTTTTATATTATCCCTCCCCCATTCTCCTCCTTGACCCTAGTCTCTGATAATGAGCACATAGTAGTTTCTTCTCCTGGTCAAGGCAAACCCTTCTAGACCTTCTATTCTGTGCTCTACAATCTTTTCTAGCAGACTACATTTTATAATCTTCAACCTCTCCTTATCTATTGGTTTGCATGTTCTGTTTCAGCTGAGGAGTGCCTAAGTCATTTGGTTCTTCAAGCTTTGAAACCAATTATAAGATTTTATGTCATTACATAGTATTATCCACTGAGTCATTGCTAGACACAATCTTACACATTTCTACAGGTTAGTGAGAGAAGTGATTATTTTTATTGTATTACATTGTCAGGATTAAGGATTTTTCTCTGTATTTCCTTATTCAAGGATCAGTCCTTGAAAGTCAGTCTCTGAAGGACATTCTAAATAGACGAGATTGTCCAAATTGTCCAGGAATATGCTTCCGACTTTGTACAGAGCCCCACCCAACTACTTCTGCTTAAAGGGATTTATAGAATTTAATCTAGGTGAATTCTTGCCCTAAGGAAATAAGCCTATGTAATTGTACCCCTCTGTTAGAGTTTAGGGTAACTCAGCTCATCAAGGAGAAAACCAATCAGAGTGGCTTGGGTAGAGATGAATTCCCTTGTTCAGATTGCTAGAGGTGACTGAGTCTCATGATCAAGTCATGTTCTCAGAGAGAGGAGCTGAAGACTTTTAGCCACCCCCCTCATTAATTGTTCACCAATCAGGGTTGATTTTCACCTGTCAGGGGCACCTCTTTTCCAAAAGTATTTAAGTATTCAGAGATATCCATGGTTTTGTCTGTGTTTACCAAGAGAGAACACTGACCATCAATATATTGATTATCACTGAGCCTAATCAATTGATTATTAATTAAACAGAAACTTCATCTTGCAGGCTTTTCATTCATTGCATTAGATTGGTACCAGATAAGGTCTATCTGCTCATGCTCTGTATAACCTATGAGAAATGGCAGCTCTGAGTATTGAAATAGCCATCAACTGCTGAAGCTTCTAATTCCTCTTCTCTTTAGACTCAACATTCTGCAATCTAGATACTGACCTTACGTAATGGTAAGGGAATTTGAAGATCTTCCCTGCCCCTTAATGGGGCTGGCTTGCAGCCCAACAAGAGAAGCTTGCTTAGGGGAGGCTTGTTTTTCAGGAAGGTCCACAGCTTGTTACTTTGTAATCAGGTGGTGGGTCACGAAGGTGGTGATGTCCTCTGACCCCAATTCTTGCAAGTGCAACTGTGTGTCATGGTATCACCTTCCTGATAGCATGGTCCTCTTTGAGAGTGAAGGACAAACAACATGTTCAGAGCTAGGCATACAGTAACTACTTAATAAAGGCTTCTTGATTAATTCTTCCCCTCACTTTATGCTTGGATTTATAACAATTCCGAGATTGTCCTGCCAATATTGGAACTATTCCAATGTTCTGTCTTCTATTCCAACTTTACACAAAGTCATTGTTAAGTATCCCAGAAAGATGGAAATCCTTATTAAACACAACTTAATGTGTGTACCTGTGTGTCTCCTACTAGTTCATCTTGTATTCCCCTCAAAGGGCAGCTTCTCAGTCAGGTCTATGGCCCTTTGCCAGATGTTAATCTCAAGTATAATAAGCATTCCCGGTTAAAGAAACCCAGTTGGAATCATCTGTCATTTTGTTCCTGCTGACACTAACCCCTTGTCATTTAGTTTGTGATCTATTCATTTTGTTCTTCTCTCAAAGGACAATAAGTAACTTCTTAGTTCTCTTCTATGGCCTTTTGCCATATATTAAACCCTAGTGTAGTCTGCTCTCCAGGTTCATATTCTAATATAATCATCTGGGATTTTGCCTCTGCTGGCACTGACCCCTTGGTGTGTAATCTTTATAGTTTGTTTGAAAATCTCACTAGAATTTAAAGATCATCAGTTGCTGTGACCAGGTCCCACACATTATGAACTTTGAAGCAAATTGGATCTTCTATGCATTAACTAGGAGTGATGTGTCATAGTTTAGACTGGACTTTCATCATTTCATGTCTTGTATTTCTTATTAGACTTTTTAGAATATTCAGTTCTACAGCAATGACAAGCCATTCTCCTCCAGGTAACATAGAAACCTAGCTTTGTAGTTTTTTTTTTAATATAATCTCTTCCAAATTACACAAAATTAAAAGTGATCTATGTCCATTGTTATCTCAGACAAAGGCAATGCATTTACAACTTGATCTTCCAACCTAATGAATAGAATGAATTATAATTACAGGTTTGTGGCTGAGAGCAATAAGATTATGCCTCTCTGTGTTTTATATCATGGTGTTTAGGCAGGTTAACAAGATTAGCACTCTAGTCAACACAAACTTCTCTACTTGGGCCCCTGATCACATTCCCTCCTGTCTCATCCAGGGGTTTGCCCTGGATCATTCTGGTCATCGTTCTCATTCCCATCTCTTTCTTCTTGTTAGCTCTGTTTTTACTGCTTATAAATATTTTCAGGTCTGTCTTATCCTTAAAAAAATGAACACGCAGACTCTTCTCTTTCTATGACAATTTCTTGGAAGAAAAAAACCAACTAATTCTTATTGCCTTCACTTCCTTGTTACATTCTCTTCTCAACTTTTCACAATTAGGCTACCAACTCTTCCATCTGATTGAAACTGTTCTTTCCAAGGCTCCAAGGTTAGCAATGTCCTCCTAACTGCAAAACCCAATGTCCTTTTCTTAGTCTTTATTTTCCCATGATTGTTCAGTTGTTTCAGTTATGACTCCTCATGATCCCATTTGGGATATTTTTGGCAAAGATACTGAAGTGGTTTGCCATCTCTTTCCCTAGACCATTCCATTCTTATTAGATATTCTCTTCACATTTTTTTTTCTAAACCATAATATTCTTCTGATTTTTCTCCTAGCTTTTTGTTCTCTTTAACATCTTTCCCTAAAGTTGCCTCTGTTCCAATTGTCCTTATTTCTATCAAAGTAATTACCATCCTTACCATGGCCCAGTTTTATACTCATTCACTTTTCCTTCTTCACTCTCCCTTATCACTCACAGATAATCTTGTTACATGATAGCATGGACTTTTCAATTCTTGTTTTTCTAACCACAGTGCTAGTCCTATATGGAATAAATGCTTGTTAATTTTTCACTGGTCTCCTCTTCACTCAAAGTGACTACACTAATTTCAGACCTTTATTCCTTATCACTTGACATGCTATAGTATCCTCAGAAATATTTCCCCATTTATAGTCTCTTTCTTTGTTAGTTTATCATTCATATAGGTGCCAAAATAGTTTTTCAAAGCCACAGATTTGTACATATTACTCCACTGGTCAAAATCCTGCAATAAATACCCATTTTGTCTAGGATAAAATGCAAATACTGTCATTTTCCTTTGTAATCTGGCTCAAATTTACCTGCTAAGGTTGATTTCAAATTATTTACTTTGATGTAGCCTACATTTCATTGAAAATGGCTTGCTAGTGTGGTTCTCTGGACATGATCTACCTTTTTTCCATGCCTGGAAAATCCATTCTCTTCTTTCCTCTTCTCAGAATTGTTATCTTCCTTCTAGACACAGCCTTGAATATCACTTCTGTTGTGAAGCTTTCCCTGTTCCCATTGATTGTTAATGCCCTTTTCCTCCTCAAATTACCTTGTATTTGTTTATCTGTATGTGAGTCTGTGTGTGTGTGATATCCTATTTTTGGGAAAACAAATTCCTTGGATGAAGGGAATATTTCATTTTTTAATTGATATTCTCCATTCCTATTGTGTGGGACATAATAAACCACTTATCCAAAGAAAGTCAGAAGCAGGATTGAGATGAACAGGTAGAAGCAGGATTGAGATGAACAGGTAAGTTAAACAGACCAAAATCGCCTGGGAGGGGGGTTGAGGGACATCCTTCATGGAAAAAATCTGAAAGAAGGAAGTACAGCTGAGGCATTATGGGGAAAAGGTTTTTAAAATCCTGATCCATCAGGTTTCTCTCCCTGTCCATCCCCTCTCTGTTCCCATTGGATGAGGGGAAGGCTCACACTCTCAAGATGGGAATAGAGCACAGGATGGAGGGGTCGGAGCTTGGCCAGTCCTGCCTCCTATTGGTGAGGGGGCAGGATTCTCCGACTGGTGGGGTCGTTTCTATTCCTCATTGATGAGGAGGTGTGGCCCACAGTTGGGCTCCTAAGTTGAGGAGGCCGCAAGCATGATTCCCCTAGCCATTATTCTTTTCTCTCATTGGCTGACAGATGAGTTCACCTTTGGGACTATTCTTCTCTCCCATTGGTTGGAAAGGAAGAGTTAGCTGCCCTTGTTCCCCTCTGCCTAGTCTCATGAGTCTTGCTCTCGTTGCCTAACAGCTTCTTGTTTCTTAGGGGTCTCCATGTCTAGGAGTCTCGTACCTCTAGAGACAACTGGTGGGTGGAGCAAAAAGCTTCTAGTTTCTGGAGGGGAGAGAATGGGTTTGACAGAGAATCTTTTTAAGGAGAAAGGTGCCAGGGAAAAAAGAGGACAAAGAAGGAAGGGGAGAGGGGGTCCCATGTTTTGTACTTCTAGAGAAGCCAGATTGCTATTTCTGGGAAGTCTTCACCAGACACACTTCACTCACTAGCATGTTCTGCGCCTTGAATATAATAGGCACTTAATAAATATTTGCAAAATTGAATTGGATACACGTCTGGAAAACATCTTTCTTGGATTATTGGTTAAGGTAATGTTTCTACTTCCTGTGGGGGCAAGTATGTCTGTTATTATCACCTGTCATGTCTCATCAGGTTCATTCAATCACAGATTTCACTCGGGGAGATTATCTAGCCCAACCCTCTCATATTGCAGATGAGGTTTTAGTGAGGCTCAGAAAGATTGAGTGACTTGTCCCAGGGCAACAATTAGTGAAGCTATCTTCCATATATCGGCTGTCTCATTCTAAATCCCCCTCTAGTTTTGCCATACCTCTTAGCCTTCCTTGAATACTGCTTGTGCCCTACAGTTATTCTTGACCAAATGACTTTTCTCATGCAAATCTCAGGAAAATTTGACCTCTTTGTCTATCATATTGGGTAACAATGAAAGGCTGGAGATGAAGAGAGCTTCAGCATGACTACTTTATTATTGTAAAACCATTCTTACAATCATAGCAATCCCACAGAACGCCAGAGGCATAAAACATTAAGGAATTCAAAAGGGAGAAAAATTGTTTTCTTCATAGCTCTTTTAAGTTATGATAGTGGAAATATTATTTCCATTTTAAGGAATTTAATAGAGGCCAAGGAGATAAAGGAACTGACCATGCTGATACAGTTAGGATCAGAGCCATGACACAAACCCAAATCCCCTGACTTCGGTTTCAATATTCTTTCCATTACATCATATTGCTTCCCTCTACATCGTACATTAGCATGTATGTCTTACCACACTGCTCCCTTTAAAGCAACTTAATCATCTAATGATACAAATATGTGTTAACTTGTCTATATATTATACAGCTGGGTGTTAAAATGACAAATGACTCTATAGTGGCAGTTGTAACAGTCAGAAAAGAATTATAACTTCCTTCCCTTTGTGGTTCTTAGGCATCTTTGTGGTGTTTAGGAGGCTTTGTGAGTATCAGAGGCCTTTATATAGGAAGTTTTGTTGCATGGTTCTTCTATTATCATTTCACTCTAGGAAAATGATTTTGCACTTGATCAATATTATGTTGCCACAAAAGTGCACCTAAATGCTAAGGACTTGTATAATATAGCTCAAATGATGGCAGGAACCTGACTTGGTCCTGGTCTATAGTTGGAAATTATTATTGTGGGGGAAAAAAAGAAAAAATAGATACATGTAGGGCAGTATGAAGAATACATTCTTTCTTATAGTTTCAGAAGTATGCACACACATATATGTATATATAATATATACATATATTATATATTTATATATGGAAAATGTAAGATACCAAACTATATGTAATCTTTACCTTCTGTTGCTTAGTGAATTCTACTCTCATCTATTCTAAAGTTTTTAAGACATGGCTTGCTGTGTCTTAGGCAAGACCTTGTAAGTTAAACCTCCCTGAAAACTCCAAATCTGTCAGCCTTCCAAGTGAAGGAATGAACATATTTTTGGCAAGATTGTGCTTGGCCATAGTTAGTTCCACTAACAAAAGATCATGCTGTCAAAGAGTTCCCACCCCCAAAAGCATACATAAATCACAATTTGACCTTATCCTCAGGGTAAAAAATAAAGCACAAGAAAATTCTGGCCTGAGTCCGATACTATCTCCCCTAATCTCCAGCAGAAAAAAACACACCAAGTCAGGAAGCAGTGTTTCCCACAGCTGTAGGAGCAGTATTGTGTGAATTCTGCAGTGCTGCTTGATTGTTTTATCATAACTGAAGCCCAAATTCAATGATACTGGGTAACCTGAGAGAATTACAGTAGCTAGAAATGATAATGATCAATCTAAGACACTAAGCTAATTCATATAGTCTCAGAAGTAAAGGGAATGGGCAGGTGCCTAGGTCTCCCCTCAGTTCTTTTTTTTCTTCTTTTTTGCCTTTTGGAGGGCAATTGGGGTTAAGTAACTTGCCCAAGTTTACACGGCTAGTTTTTTTGTATGGGTGTTAAGTGTGTGAGGCCAGAACCGAACTCAGTCCTCCTGACTCCAGGGTCAGCACTTTACTTACTGTGCCACCTAGCCACCACTCCCCTCAGTTCTGATGCACTTTTGTCAGCATTCATCTCTTAGAGAGGCCATGTAGCATATTGGAGAGAGCACTAGACATGGATACAGAATATTTGGATTCTTGCATCTGCTCTGGAATTGATCAGTTGACCTTGAGAAAGTCACTTAATCACTTTGAGGATTTATCTCCTCATCTGTAAAGTGAAAAGAGTATTATTTGTACTCCCTGCCTCAAGGAATCATTGTGACAAAAACACTTTGTAAATACTAAAGTGATGTATAGCTTTGAGTTAATGTATCTTTTGATCTTTGCTCTAAATTGTGAATGGTTTGACTGCACATAGATGATTCACCAATGATTTCCACTTTGGCAATCTGTTCTTGTTTATCAGAATATACTCAATTTCTTTTAAAAATATTATATAGTGCTTGCTTAATTTAGCTTCTCTTGGTTTTCTTTTTAAAGAAAGCATTCATGATACAGGGAAATTAGACTTCTGTATTATTTGTATACTTTAGACCTCTCTTGTTTGTTAGTCCTGAACAAAATTTTGCAACATATTTATCATTTTCCAACCCCCATGTGTACCTTATTCTGATTTAACCAATTATTAAAGTATATATCGATTTTGTATTACTGTTTTGGAATTTGGGCCTACATCAAAATAACCATGGAAATGGAAATGTTTTCTCAAAATTCACCAGCAGTTCTCATCATAAAACTAGTGGGGTTTTATTTTCAGGGTAGGGGCATGGTGTGTGTGTGTGTGTGTGTGTGTGTGTGTGTGTGTGTGTTTGATTTTGTTCATGTGTTTGTTTCTTTTGGGCAAGGAATTTGAGATGGAAAAAAAGAAGAAGCCTGGTCAACAAAGTGAGAGTTCAGGGTCAATTTCCTTCAAGACCCTGTAATGGAAATGCAAATTTGGAAGATCTTCCCTGCCCCTAGGCTAAAATGCACCTGAAGCCTGGGGAGGGAGGCTTGTTTTTCAGTAGATACTTCTTGATTGGCCAGTGAGTCAATAAGGTTGTTACATTCTCTGAGCCAGGAGAAGGCTATATAAGCCCTGATGTGTAGCTTTGTTTTGGGACTCACTTTGAGAAGTATTCTGTGATTTGATCTGAATTCTGGGAAGCCGTTGTTGAGAGTCCCCCGGCTTTGAAAAACCCAGATGTGGAAACCCAGATGTTGACTGGGTATGGATGTAATGGTTGGACAGTTTGGAAAGCTGTCTACTTGATCTGTTAATGTCTTGATAATTCTGTCTGTATATTTTGAAGTTTGGGGTGCTGACCTTTTTCACCTGAACATGGTAAATGATATATGTCTGACTGATTAAAGTAAGCTTGTTAACCCATTTTGAGTTGCTTTCCTTTAACAAAGCAGATCCAAGAACCTGTATGGGCAGCAAACCCTGAGGACACACTTGGGGTGCTTGCTGCTACAGACCCTATACAGACTTTGCAGAGTTGTGTATTTTGCCTCCTCTGCCTCTCTCTAGAAAGAGTCTTATAGCTGCTATTTGTATCTGCCTCTACTGGAAGAGTGAGTAGGATCCTTGCTGGTCTGAGATAAAATTGCAGCCTGAGTGATGGAGTAATATTTTGCCCAATCCAGTTCAATAAACATTTATTGAGAGCATAAGACTTGCCAGGTATTCTACTAAGTGCTGGAGATACTATTAATAAAAACAAAGTCTCAACCCCCAAATAGTTTACAATCTAAGGGAGGAGACAATACACTGGGAGTATGGAGTGTGAAGGACAAGTCACTAGGGTACAGTTGGCACAAGGTTACATTGTTCTGTGGAGATGAAACCAGGTAGGGCAGCAGATACCAAGTGGGACAAGCTCAGAGTCTAGTTTCTTCTCTCTGTAAAGGAAGAAACTGGGAGTTTAGTACAATGCCCTCCAGTCCTCCTATCAGAGGGGAAAAAAAAGGATGAGGGAGATTAAATTAATCAAGGCACAGTATTGAGTTTTCAATTAATGAGATTATCTTGGAAAGGGTGTCCTGATTCTTGCAATTTTTTTTTTTAAGCAATCGGGGTTAAATAACTTGCTCAAGGTTACATGGCCAGGTGTTTCTGGGTGGGTGCTGAGTGTCTGATTCTTGCAATTGTAACCGGGCAGGGCAACAGCATGGAGAAGTCCTTTTGCATTCTCATAGCAGAGTTCCACAATCCTTTTGCACTCCTCCCCATGAATGTTGAGACTGAAGAGTAGAATCTGCTTCTCTTTAGCAGTCAGAAGTGTCACCCAAAATGACTCAGAGACTTCTCAAGGCAGAAGCAAAAAACTTTATTACTATCATTCTCGAGAAAGGACATCCCCAAATCCAACAAGAAAGTCAGAAGGGAGGAGAGCACTACAGAAGACAAAAGCAAGATTATAAAGCCCTAACATGGGAATTCCACACCTTCTCCACTGTCCCACCTTACCATTGGTTGGTAAGGCAAGTTCACAGTCTTCTTATTAATTCCAACCAATTGGCACAAAGCCCTATCCATTCATTACCCTAATTATTATTAATGAGGCTCTAATTTTGTTAAATAACATACATAATACATGAGGTCCACTACGCAAGCACAGTAACAACCTCAGAATACTGAACCCCCTTCAGTCCAACCTAGATGTGTCCTTATCTGGGCCTGAGTGTCCCAAGGCCGCTATCTGCTTTCTGACTGGTCAAATCCACCTGCTTCTGCCAGCTCCTTTTATTCTACATTATTCCATTTTTAGTATTATCCAGGAGTTCTCTGGGAACTGGGAACCCAACTTCTTCCCAAGGCTATTGCCTCAACTCTTCCCAAGGCTATTGTCTGGTATTTTTAACAGAAGTCTTGTTTCAGCAATTCTTGCAGTTCTATAGAAACTTAACCCTTTGCTACCTCTCATACTACCATTCCTTTCCCCAAACTAAAAACACCTCTAATTTGGTCTCAATAGTTAATCCAATCAATTGTATTAATACTCAATAGCGCTTACGTTACCTTGAAATACACAATGACATATATATATATATATATATATATATATATATATATATATACATACACATACAAATAGATATATGGGGAAACGATACTGAACTTAGTTACAAAGTATAAGGAAGTAATAAGAATGTATATAGGATGTTCAGAATGGGGAAACTTCACTGCAAGTTATCCCTCACATTATCATTTCTAACAAACTGTCAGCAGCCCTTCTGATGCAAAAATTTCTTCCCTACCAGCTTTCTGTACACACACACACACACACACACACACACACTCACGTATTATATGTATGTATATGCGTGTCTGGTGTCACCAAACCAGATGAGGCTTACTTTATGGCCCTAAAGATGAGACCCTTAACTCGAGGCATTAACTTGAGTAATGGGACTTTTTCTTATCTTAATATTTTCTGGACGTATACTATGTTATGAAATGTTAATGGTAAAGAAAACATAGATATCCTATAATATCTATATTTAAATCCATAATAATTTCAATTGACACTTTGTCAATTCTCTTGTTTTATTGTATTTACCATTTATTTAATTAAGAAAATTCCTTTCTCATACCATGATTAAACATTTATGGGATCATAAATTTGTGTGACACAGCCACCCTGGATTGGGATGGTCCTAAAATGTACTGAAGCTCTCTCATCTTTTTGTTCATCAGTCAGGACTCATCTCCTGCACTCCTCGTACAAGTTTCTCTAGCTTAAGGGAATAAGGAATAAATATGCTGTAACTGTATATCATTATTTGTCTCCTTTAATCAAACTTTTGAACTAGGTCGACACTGGGTATGTATATGTGTATATATACATGTATTGATATCTATGTATTTATCTATCTATCCATCTATAGAGAGAGTTTATTCAAATTGTTATGTAAAGGAATTAGTAATCCCTAACCCTTTTCTCATATTTGATGTTAGTAATGGATATAGAAACTGGAAATTAGAGAAGATGGATAAAATCAGAGAATTTATACAAAATGTAGCATGAGGAAAGAGAAAGGTAAATGCAAAATAATGATTTCCTCCCCAGGAAATGAATAATGAAAAAGCATTTCTTGAGCAAAGCATTGGTGATACAAATAGAAAAGCAAGATTGCCCCTGATCGCAAGAATTTTACATTCTAATGAGGGAGACAACACATAGATTTCAGCAGCAAGTTCACTAGAAATGCTTGGTGATAATCCTTTGGGTAGTGCAACAGATCAGAAAGTAATACATCTTCTTTAGTACCATTTCTACTGATAATTATATGAATTTTTATGTTGCAATGTTTGATAGCTTTAAGTACTTTGGAGATCAGAACTTTCTTTTCTGGATCCTCAGGTGCTGTGTCTGATGAAAGAGCACCCACAGAAGGAACATCAAGTACCATTTCCATAAGATGATGGCAGCAGTTGGTATAGGTGGTGGTAAGGAAAGTGGGCCCTCTCTCCAGTGATTGCTTCCCTCAATAATAGATGTAGATTCTGGGTTTGTGGTATAAGTAACACTGTGCCTCCCAAAGCTCTTGGGTTCTAGGTCCCTGGGATATCTTTATCAGGGCCTGAGTGAAAGTGGTGCTTTAAATGTTGGTGAGGGTTTGACAAGATCACAACCCTTTTTAGTTTACACTGATACAAGCAGCTCAAAGTTACAGTACTCTCTATTTTATGGAAGAACATGCCTCCTGCAGGATAAGCTGATCACCAGAAGTCTCATCATCATGCACATTGATAATCCACACCTTCTCAACTCCTTCAGTTGACTCTCCTTTCTGGTTGGAGGACTGAAGAGTGGAGCAATAAATTCCTCCCCAAACCTTTCTTTATAAAGGGCTCAAAAATTGGTAGGAAATCCTCCATTGTCCATCAGCAATTCTGCTTGGTTTCAGGGTATACTACACCATTGTTCTCAGTGGCCCCTCCTAGTGCCCCCTCCTCAACATATCCCCCTTTCAATTTACTTTTGTGTGTTGTATTCTCCCATTAGATTTTAAACTCCTTAAGGGCAGGGACTATCTTTCTTTTTTAAAATTTATATTCCCAGCACTTAGAATTTAATTTCATTTGACCCTAAAACTTAACTCTACATAACTTCGAACATGACATTCCTTAAGCCAAATCTGACTACATCACTTTCTTGCTCAACTAATTCTATTGACTCTTTAATAACTCTGGTGTCAAATATAAACTCCTCTTCTTACCAATTAAAGTCCTTCTCAATCTTGTTCCAGCTTCATTTTTCCACTTTATTATGGATGATTCCCTTTACATACTTTACAACTTAGTGAAACTGGCCTAGCTTTTACTTACATGTGACTTTCCATCTTGATTCTGCTTTTGTACAGTTTGTCACCCAAAGTTTCAAATCCGCTTCCTCCTCCCTCTTCACCTTTCCCTCTTAAACTCCCTAGCAACCTTTAAATCTCAGTTCAAGTACCACTTTCTAAATGAGACCTATCCTGAGCCCCACTTCTCCTATATCCATGGCCTATGGCATCCCCCACACCTCCAAATTACCTTGCATTTATTTTTAATATACATATATTGGCATGTAAATGTTGTCCCTATATAAGTACTCCCCAGGGAGTACTTTCACATTTTATAGTTGCATCCCCATCACCTAGTAAGCTGCCAAATGCAAAAACTGTATTTAATAATGCTTATTGATCTACTTCTATGACATTGTAAATTAAATTATATTAATACCCCATATGTAATAAGGGCATCTTTCTTCTTATATAGAACCAAGAGAATTTTCATACCATGCATAATATTAAATAGAGAGATTAGATAATAATAAACTTCCTCTTGTCTCCTACATATAAATTTTTCATAGACTGGTCTCCTTTTAAGAAACATAGCAATTCTGTGAGAGTTAGCCATTATGTTTAAGGGAAATAAAAGTAACAGGTATAAACAGGAGGATATCAGTAGGTACCTAATTCTGTAAATATCTTCACACTCTTGTTAAGCTACAGTAAGAAAATATTAGCAACATCCCAGATAATTACCAGCAAGGCATCCCAGTGACCAACTTAGTGTTACTGAAGGCATTGGCTTTACTTCCCACTTTAAACCAGATTTTAACTCACAAAAAATATTCCTAGTATCAAGGATTACTTGTCTGGTTCTTCTGAGATTCATAATTTATTCCTGTACATTTTTCCAGTTCAATTCAAGAAATATTTATCAAGTGTCTTCTATATGCTGGACACAATGAC
The DNA here is from genome assembly GCF_028583685.1 of Petaurus breviceps papuanus. Lineage (NCBI taxonomy): Eukaryota > Metazoa > Chordata > Mammalia > Diprotodontia > Petauridae > Petaurus > Petaurus breviceps. The sequence continues at coordinate 354,490 of NW_027187351.1, forward strand.
ATAATCTGATTTTTCAGATTCTGATATAACTTGAAAAGGGAGTAACATTTTGAAATTTCCTGCATGGATTTCTTTTCTATTTAGTTGGTCATTTCTAGGCACTTTCACCAATTATTTTATCCAGTTAGTCTAGTTTAGAGGTTCCCAAACTTATTTGCCCTACTGTCCCCTATTCGAGAAAAAAATTACTCAGAGTCCCCATGGAAATTTACTTTCTTTAACCCTTCAAAAATTTTTGTTTGAAATTTGCATAATTTCAAAAAAATATACATTTTTATAATGATGCATCTTAAATTTAATAATTAATTATAAATTTGTGGGGTTTTCTTTCATTGAAATTCTGATGATGCAATATTGCATACTGATGATACATGCTGGACTTCCCGACAAAGAAGTAACATGGTTCCCTGACAACACTTGCTAGTTAAGACCTGTTGGTGGACTTCACCACTGATAACCTGCATTTGGTGAGTTGTTTTTGAAAATAATGTAATTGCTATGTTCAAACATTTTTAAAATTTTTGCATCTTCCCTTCTTTACTTATGCTTCCACCATCCCCTTATTTTTATTCAATGCCCCCCAATTGCATCTGAGGCAACTACTACTCCCCCTTGGATCATTCCAGTGTCCCCAGGGGGCAGTATCACCAAATTTGGGAGCCTATGGGACTCTACCATTTCATGTGCATTGGGTAGTGAGGTGGAAGAAATTAAATGTGATAGTCACAGTGTGGTTGATGTTAAAAAAAATAGATAGCTATAGAAATACTGTAAAGTCTTTTCCAGTGTGTGTGTGTGTGTGTGTGTGTGTATGTATGTGAGAGAGAGAGAGAGAGACAGAGAGAGAGACAGAGAGACAGACAGAGAGAGAGAGAGACAGAGAGAGAGATAGACAGAGAGAGAGAGAGACAGAGAGAGAAAGAGAGAGGGAGAGAGAGACAGAGAGAGAGAGACAGAGACAGACAGACAGACACAAAGAGAAAGAGAGAGACAGAGAGAGAGGCACTTTCTTTCCAAGTTGTTTCCACAGTAATCTGATTTAGTTGTCTTTCATGCCAACTTTTTGTAGGACCATTTCTCCTTGTACTCCCTATTTCCATCATGTTTTATTCTTTTGTGAGGAAATATTGCTTAATTTCGCATTATCTACATGCTGTCTTTTAAAAGAACTTGTACTTTAAAGTAGAGTTGCTTTTGCCTGGCACATATCTTTACTGGTCAAAGAAATGAGGTGTTTGATGATAAAGATGCTTTCTAGAGTGTTTCGACTTCCTTACTGTGCTGATAGTTTTACCTTTATAAAATTGCCCAAGAGATCATAAGAACAGATATTTAGTGATGGGTGTCATTTGGTCTCCTTCCCATTATTTACAAATGAGGAAACTAATGGCTAGAACAAATGACTTATCCAAGATCATATAGAGAGTAAACAGAAGAACCAAGATTGAAATAAAATCTCATGGCTCCAAATCTAGTCCTTTTTCTACTCTTAAATGCATCTGAATCAGTTTTTTTTATTTACTTTCCACTTTTCAGTCCAAATCTCATTTAAAAAAGTTTAGGTTGGAGCTGATGAAATTATGATGTTGTTAGATATTCACTATGGCTGGTGTTTTCAGTCTCTCTTCTTGAAGGAGGAATTCATTTTGTAAAGTTTGACTCTTCTAAGTAGTACATAAGTTTTTTTCATTTCATAATTCTTCATCTTTAATTTATAAAACATTTTTGCTTCTTCCTTTTTGCTCATATTTTCATTTAAGCAACCAGGGTACATGTTATTATAATGATACAAGATGCAGATTAAGAGCTGGAAGCTTTTGGAGTCCAACATACTTCTTTTACCAATTAGGAAACTGAGGCTCAGAGAGGTTAAGGCACTTGTCCAAAGTCACTCAAGTAGAGCATAAGAACATCGTTATTAGAATCCAAGGGCTATAGCACCAAAGCTGTATTTTTTCTCCTGTGCTACTCTGGCTGTTTGGTTTGGAGGATCTTGTGTTATACTCGACATGGAGACTTACAAAATGACAAATAGCCTTGAAAGAATAAATGAACAGATATCATTTAGCCAACTTAACAGCAGCATTTGGCTCAAATAGTCATAGGAGAGGAAAAAAGTCTTCTTGTAAGCTCTTTGAAGTACACTTAATCTTTTAATTCAAAGATTCTTGCAATCAGCTACTGGATGAAAAAAAGTTTTGCTCAAGCACATTTTCAGAAGAAAAATTTCACAATGAAAACTTTAAATCCATTATTGTGTCACTATTATTTTCAACAAGTACTTACTCTTAAAAAGAAAAGACAGTTTCCACTATGCAATCATGGTTTATGAAATCTGAAATTGAGTCAACATTGTGGTAGAGGAACACAGTTGGCAAACACTTCTATTATCTTGGTACCCAGGGACATGGCAAGTGATCAGGGAGTTTCTCCTCAACTCCCTGAATTGAGGAATAGCATAACTTGACAAGATTATAGAACATGAATCTATAGGAATATTGTAAAATTTCTAAATTAAATTTGTCTGAATATTTAGGGATAAATATAATATTTATCCCCACCAGATTTTGGGTGTTCAGGTTATCACAAAGACTTAATATGGGGAATATCTAATCTAGTCAATAACTAAATGTTAGACCTTCTATCCATGTCTCTACAGAAGAATTTCAAATTGGAAGTATGGACTTTTGTGTGAGTCTTCCTTTCTCCACCTCCTTTCCTTGCCCTCTAGAAAGGAAATATTTAACTGGGAATGATGATTTTAAAATGGATTGATCTGGAGAATTGCTAGACAATATCATGAAGTCCTCAATTTACTAAATGAGATCTTAGAACCTGAGCCTGTGATAGCATGTAAGAAGCATCTCCCCATGACAAGGGTGTCTTGCTTAGAGAACAAAAGGAATTACTAATAACTGAATGATTGATAATCAGGAAGAAGAACTCTTTTCGGAGGAACTATTCCAATGAGATGAGAGACACTTTCTCAGTGTAAGGTATGATATCATCCATGCATCAAAAGAATTCCTACAGAAGTACATGGCAGAAGGAGATATTGATATTGACTTGATCTAAGTTCAAGAGTTCTCAAATTTGAGAATTTGGTTATTTGGAAATTGAATTTTCTAGACAGACAAATAATTTTCCAACACAGCATGCTTTCTTGGTGAAAGAAGAAAATTATATATATTTTTCCATTCTACTTGGGATAAGAAAACCAATCAAATATTCATATAATTCATATCTAGGGGGAAGAGGATTACTTGCTCTCAATCATCAAAGTGTATTTACCTTTTAAGAAAATGTTAGGATTAGGAGTATGAACCACAGGGCAGCAAAATGAGCCTTGCAGAGAGCCTATGAAGAATTCTGGGGAAAATGGGACCTGCCAAAATTTCAACAAGGTTGTCCCCATAATAAATCCATGTTCAGTTTTTTGGTGGATGAGTAGAGAGAATTGGTGATTTGTTAGAATGCTATATGTCTTTTCCCTGTTTTGGGGCTCTTATAAATTCTTTGGATCATTTGTGTTACCCAGTTAAAATGACTGTTAGTGACTTTAATATATAGTGATGCTGCTTCACTTTCTGATAGTTTCCCTGGGGTTCCTAAACTATGTACTTTCTCAAAATCCTTATAACTCACTACTCTTTTTCACTGCTTCTGTTACCCATAGCACATACTGCTTTTGCCATGTTGTTTTCTTGGACACCTCCATCGCAGTTTCTACAGACTTCCCTTTCTATCTTCCTAAAGGTCCTTGTGTTGGAAAAAATAATTCACTGTGAATTTTGTTGGCTCTCATGCTCAGAATTTTGTTTGGTATTTTTCTATGGTTATTGTGCAGGAAAGGTTTTGAAGGAGGCTTGGCAGTTGTGACCTTTCACTCTGTCATCTTGACTTTACCCCACAGTTCCTTTTCTAGAAGAATAGTTCATTAATTCTAATTACTGGGAATGTAGAGAGGTTACAATTGAATCCTTTCACCTTGTTTTGCAGGAGGCAGAGTCTTTGCTTGGAAAATAGACAGTATTCACTATGTATGGCAGAAATCCAAATATTTCATTCTCATTGCAAGTTATAGCAAAATTTGTTAGATTCAGTAATGATTAAAATAATGGTTTTCAATAATGATAAAATTGTTAACCTTTTTTTCCCTTTTGAAACTAGTTCTGGGTATTTGTACACTCTTATTAAATACATAATTAGGACATTAAAAGATTATCTCCTCAGTAACTTAACAGTAAGACCCAACTTTCTTTGATCCATCTTAACATCTGAAGAGTTACACTGAATTCCCCTCCTATCTATCAACCTCTTTTTCCATTGACTTGTTCCATCCCCAAATTCACATTAATAATTTGTTTTACAGACCAGTTTGTTTCACTTAATCTTTGTTATTATCTTGCTTTAATAATGACTTTTTTCTTTTTCTTTTTTCTTGAGTTTTTCTCTTCAGATACTTACTCCTTATTCCTCCTGAATCCTGGTCCTTCTTTATCTCATAAAAGCCAGGATCACAACCTTAAGATGATTTTACATTAAACTTTTCTAAATTTTCTAAAATTTCTCTTCCCCAATTTGATCTCTAGCTCTGTTAACACATACAAATACCTCAGGTCACCTATAATGTTTTTTTCTCATTCAACTCATTTCATTTTATTTTCTACTCCAACACAATGTGCTCTCACACAAGTTAGAAGTAGGAAAAATGAGATCCCCAGTAAACAGTTCAAGATTACATTGCCTACAATGTGAAATGAGTTTTCTTTTTCTCTTGCCTCTGAATAAACTTTCTTATGGGGATCTTCCAATTATCTCCAAGAAGAGACACTTCTATTTTAATCATCCTGGGATTTTCTTTAAGTCTAAGGGGACAGAATGAGCCTGAATGAGTTATCTACCTACAATAGTCTGAGTGATACTGTGACATATTCAACATTTGTGTTAAAGATCTTTATGTGTATCTCAGAAAGCAATAAAGAATTATGGAAGCATAGAGTGTTAGATTTAAACAGGACCATAGATATCCTATAGTGTCATCCTAACCTCACCCTCCATCACCATTTTGTAGCAACTAAGGTTCAGGAAATGTCAATGACTTGCTCAATGTCATACCCTTTTGATGTTAAAGAAAGAGACAATTGCTTATGCTGAACCAAGGAAGTTTCTGTGTGGCATGAAGTTTGGGGAAAAAAAGAAATACAAACATCCTGTGGAGTAGAGCCAAGATGGTGGAGTATAGGCAGGTACTCCTCCCAAATTCCCCTCCAGAAAACTTAAAAACCACCTCAAAATGATTTCTGGAGTGACAGAGCCAAATAAAGGACATGATGAAAAAAATTTCCAGCCCAAGACAGCTTAGAAACAGGAAAGATCTTTCTCAGTGTGGTAAGAGTGGAGGGTGGTTTAAAACAGATTGTTCCTAGTCACACCTGGACAAGACAGCAGCAGGTCTTGGGGGAGACTGAATTGTCAGTAGCTGCTTCCAAAGCTCATAGCCAACAGATAATAAGAAAGGAAGAGAGTGAAAGAGAAAATTTGGAACTCAATTGTTTTTTATAAAATGAAAGATAAAAATTGTTTTTACATTAATTGGTAAAAATGTTTAAAAATTTAGATTTGAATCTAGATTGTCCTGGTCAAAAAGAAATTATAGGGGACCATTTGCTGGCACTGGGGGCAGGACTCTGTTGCATTGCCATATGCAGTTCCAGGTGGCAGTCCCAGGGTGAGGAGAAACACTACTACACTGGAACATACAGCCAAAGGAGGTGCCCTAGGCACAGTTTCAGGACAGAAAAAGAATGCTTGTGGTTACTCAAAGACAAGAGTACAGGCCAGGAGAGTAGTGACCACAACTCTCTTTAGATCATACCACATTGAAAGAACTGAAAATTTAAAGCCCCCAGAGTTAACTGTAAATAGCAGCATGAAATATGTAAAGCTTGGGACAGTGCCCCCTCCACCCCAGGAGCAAAGTGCAACTTTAACACAAAGTTAAAAGACAAGAAATTGACTGAAAAAATGAGCAAACAATAAAAAGAACATGATGATAGAAAGTGAGAATGGTGACAGGGAAGACCAAAATACAAACTCAGAAAAAATACAATAAAGTCAAAGCACCTAAATTCAGAGCTTTGAAGAAAAATGTCAATTGGTCTCAAGCCAAAAAAGAATGAGGGTAGTTAGAAGGAATTTACATAGACAGAGGGCATGTCATAATGGGATGATATCTAAAAAATAAAAACAAAGTTAAGGAGTGAACAAGAGGAGTGTTGTGGAAGAAGAGAGAAAGGAGAGATAAAATGGAGTAAATTATCTGACATAAAAGAGACATGAAAGAGCTTTTACAATGAATGGGAAGATGGAGAAGGTGGGTAACACTTGAACCTTACTCTCATATAAAGTGGTTCAAAGAGGGAATAACATACAAACTCAGTAGGGTATGGAAATCTATTATACCCTAAGGAGACATAGGTGGGGAAGGACATATTTTAGGGGAGACAGGGTGAAAGAAGAGAAGAAGAAGGATAAACAGGAAAATGGGATAGATGGAAATATACAGTTAGTAATCATAACCATGGAAAAAACAACAGCAAGTTTCTTTGATACAGGCCATGTTTCTCAAATATATATGGAACTGGGTCAAATTTATAAGTATATATGTCATTGCTGATTTGATAAATGGTAGAAGGATATAAACAGGCAATTTTCAGATAAAGTAATCAAAGCTATCTAAAGTCACAGGGAAAAATGCCCCAAATCACTATTGATTAGAGAAATGCAAATTTAAAAACTCTGAGATACCACCACACACCTATCAGATTGGCTAATATGACAGAAAAAGAAAATTATAAATGTTGGAAGGGATGTGAGGAAAGTTGGACACTAATGCAGTGTTGGTGGAGTTGTAAACTGATCCAATCATTCTGAAGAACAATTTGGAACTATATTCAAAAAGCTATAAAATCATGCATACCTTTTGATCCAGTAATACCACAACTTGCTCTATATCCCAGAGAAAAAAATGTTAAAAGAAAATTACCTATATATACAAAAAATATTTATAGCTGCTATTTTTGTGTTGGCCAAGAACTGGAAATCAAGGGGATGCCCATTAATTGGGGAGTCAGTGAACAAGTTGTGATATATGATTGTTGTGGAATAATGTTATACTATAGGAAATGATGAAAAAGATGCTATCAGAAAATATGGACTTAGATGAACTGATGCAAAGTGAAGTGATCAGAACCAGGAGAACAGTATACACAGTAACCACAATATTGTACAATGATCAATTGTGCACAACTTAGCTATGTTATGGAAGGGCTTATGATGAAAAAATATTATCTACCTCCAGAGAAGGAACTAATGAAATCTGAATATAGATCAAAGCAAAGTATTTTTAACTTTCTTTTCTTTTTTATATATGTTTTCTTTCACAGCTTGAGCAATATGGAAATATGTTTTGCATGACTGCATATTTATAATGTATATCAAATTGCTTCCTATCTCAGGGAAGGAGAAAGAAAGAGAGCAAGAGAGACAATTTGTAACAATTGTTTTTTATAAAATTAAAGATAAAAATTGTTTTTTATATTAATTAGTAAAAATGTTTAAAAATATACTACCATATTATAGGATTGGGGAGGTATGGCTGAGTATGTAAAAAATAATATGCAGTTTGATGGATTGTAATTCTAATCAATATAGTTTTTTCTGACTGGGAACTGGATCTGGGATTTCATTTGTCTAAGAATTTCTTAGAGAAATTTCTTAGGGGAAATCCCTCTACCAATGGAAGTTGGCATCTTGTCTTCAAGATGATCAAAAGGTTAAGTAATCTGCCTACTATATGGGTAGATTTGCCAGGATATGTCAGAAACAATTCATGGAGCCAAGTTTTTCTGATCCTAAGGCCTATTTTCTTCCCTATACCATGCTGTAGCATGGCAATCAAAAGAGTGACTGTTATTTGAAGATACTGATCTCAGTGTTTTGTTTTGTTTTCATCTGGACTAGTTTCTTTATCCACATAGGGAGTGCCTAGTCAGGAAACTCTTTCTGATGCTGAGAAGATAAGCATCTTCTATAGTTTCTAAGAGTTGCCCTGGGGTACTGATAAAGGAAATAATTTGTTTGGTGCGCTGTAACCATCATATGACAGACGAAAGATTTGAATCTAGATTGTCCTGATCCAAAGACCAAATTTCTTTCTGCTATGACATCTACCTCTTAAATAGCATCAATCAATGAATCCAGAACAAGGAAGCCAGTAGTACCCTTGTATTTTTCACTAATCACACTATATCTGGGATATGGCATTCTATTTTTTTTGGGGGGGGGGCAATTGGGGTTAAGTAACTTGCCCAAGGTCACAGGGCTAGTATTTTTGTGTGGGTGTTAAGTGTTTCAGGCCGGAACCGAACTTGGGTCCTCCCGACTCCGGGGTCGATGCTTTAACTCAATGTGCAATCTAGCTGCCCCTATGGCCCTCTATTTTAGGAATGATAATGAAAAATTGGATCTTATCTATCAGGTTAGTGAAGGGGATTGAAATTACATTTTGATGTAACTGGTGAAAGTACTGGGGACACTTAAGCAGGAGAAGAGAAGACTTGATGGAAGAGGGTGATATTATCTTCTCTTTTTTTTTAAAAAGCAATTGGGGTTAAGTAACTTGCTCAAGGTTACAGGGCCAGTTATTTCTGGATGTGGTGCTAAGTATCTGAGCCCAGATTTGATGCCCAGGTGTAATGTAATACCAAGGAAAGGCAACTTCCCAGGTTCAAAATACCAGCATAGGTGCTCTCTATTTTATTCAGTAACAAACCCAGAACAGAGAAGATCAAAACATGACATCATTCAAAATACAGCATTTACTAAGTGTGATTAAATCATCTCCAAGGCCTACCCCACCCCAGGACTTTCCAATCATTCAATCAATTACAAAGTCTCTGTTCCAAATACTTCTCCACCCCTAGGCTATACCTTAATTAAGTCCACCACAAAGCCCCTCTTCTCAAATGGAGATTAGTTTCCAAACATAAGTAAAATACATTCATTTGCTCAACCATAGAACACAAAAAGGTCAAAAGTTCCCCACCCCTGGATCACAATTGAATCTACCCCAGAGTTACATCAAGTTTAAACACAGCACTTAATACCCAAATGGAGGTCTTTTCTTCATCTTGACACGAGGCAAGTTCTCAGCAATCTTAGTTCCTGGAGAGACAAGGCTTAGCAAGGCCATAAGATACATTGCCAGTCCCTTCATGAATTTATCCTTTGTCTGTAGAACAGTCCTAGAACCCCTGAACACATTAGCAAAGCCCTCTCCCAGGATTTCTGTAAACATACAACAAGAAAATCCTTCTTCAGGGCTTCTGAACCAACAGAAAGGCTCCCAGACCCCTGCAACAACAGCACTGTCCTTCACCAGTGGACAGTATTCATTCTGTCTGCCGGACAGTCTCCAGACCCCTGCAACAACAGTACTGTCCCTCACCAGTGGACAGTATTCACTCTCAGTACTGTCCCTCACCAGTGGACAGTATTCACTCTCTGTCTGCAGGACAGTCTCAGGCCTTCTTAACCAAATGCCAGGTTCCAGGACTTCTTCAACAGGACAGTCTTTCACCAGTGGACAAATCTGGCAAAATAACATCAAAACAGACAGACAAAGTACCAGCAAAACAGCCATGTCTCCTCAGTCCTTGGCAGCTCAGGGGGCAGGTCTCAAAAGTCCAGGGCAATTCAAAGCGGCCACCAGCAATCTCTTAGTCTCTCCCTCTCCACGAGGTGCTGCTCCCAAAAAGAACTTCCGCCTCTCTCTTGTCTCTCCAAATCTACGTCACCAGCTCCTCCCAGTCAGGACTTTCTTTTCACATCAAAAAGTCCATCCCACAGGTGGGATTAACAAGCTCTGGGTTTTAATACAATCAATTTGAAAACCAAGCCAATACAGGGGAATCTTTAATTGCCATTACTATCACACCAGGTCATCCCAACACTGGAGCTGGTGCTCTTACTAGCTGTGCTACCTGGCCACCCCGATATTATCTTTTCTTAAGTATTTGAATGGCCCATCACCTAGAAGAAGGATTTGTTTTGATTGGCCCCTGAGGGTAGATCTGGTCAATGGAGGAAGTTTACAGAAAACAATAATTTTAACTCGATATAAAAAAGTATTCATTTTTAAAACTGTGCAGAATTCTCATTGGTTGCTTTGGGAGGTAATGACTTCACTCGATATTTTCAAGTGAAGTCAAGATGACCAGTCAGTAGAGATAATATAGATGGGAATATTCTTCAGGTAAAAGTTGGCCTAAGATCACTTACATCATTGAGAAGCTATGAATATATGATGATTGAGTACAAATAAATTATCATTATATCGATCCAAATATTGGTCACTTGGAAATGAGAAAAGATTCTTTAAATCAGATTTCATTGAAAAAGCATCTATCTATTTATGTATTTAACTCTGTTTGTATCTACCTACTTATCTAACAACTCCTATCTATCTAATCTATCTGTCTGTATCTGTATATCTACTTCTATCATCATCAAGCTTAACTAAATGGTAACTAAATTGAAAAATTTACCAATGGCAGTTTTTACTCAAGTTTTCCATACAAGCCAGATCTGAGTGTGGGAGGAGAGGAGAACGGGGGATGTGACCTATTTGTGGACCCATGTTAAAAATTCACAAATTTTTAAAATTTCAGAGTCTTTAATCTTCTCAAAGAGGTATAAGCTGCCAAGTAGTTAGTAACCCTTTATTATGCACCTGCTATGTGCCAGGCAACGTGTTAAGTGCTGGTAGGGCTTTTAGAGATCCAGTACCCTCCTTATTTTACAAATGATATATGAACAGAAAGAGAAAGAGACTTGCTGAAATACAGTGTATTGCTTTTTTATTTGCTTAGATTCTTTTATATGATTTTTGTTTCAGTTTTTCTCTAACTACAGGTAGAGTCTGTTTCATCTTTTTTGTATGTGTTCATCCTACCTTAGCTTTTACTTTTGGTAAAAAGTAAAGCTCAGATGGTAGATCTTACTTGTGCTGCTTCAATTTGTCAACTAGGTGATATAGCGGATAGAATGCTAGGCCTGGAATCAATAAGAACTGTATTCAAATCTAGCCTCAGACATATAATAATTATGATTTTGGGAAAGTCATTTAACCTTCCTGACCCTCAGTCTCCTCATCTGTAAAATGAAGATGATAACAACATCTCCCTCCTAGGATAGCTGCAAGGGCAAAATGGGATACTTTTTATAAAGAAAGTATTTGCAAATAGTACTTAAATTACTATTTAAATTATTATTATCATTATTATTTTACTATTTTATTACATTCTTTAGTTTATCAATAAATACAGTAATACATCTTTCAGGAGGTCCCTTCCTTTTCTCTCTCCAACCCTTGCCTAATATGAATTAAGCCAAGGTAATCAGGACTTTGATTCAGGATCAGTAATTTGTTATGAGGATGGAAATGTAAAGGTCTGTGGATAATACTTTACTCCTTTAAGGGAAAAAAATGGGAAACAAGACAGAGCTTGGGATAGTGGCAGAAATGTGATAAGTGAAAGCAGATGAAAGATGATAGTCAGAGAGATTCCTTCAGGGGAAGCATTTGGAGGGCTATTCTCTCTATTCCTGCTTCCTCAATTGAGGTGGAAGAGAGAGGAAAGAAGTGTAACTCATGAAGAAAAAAGCCTGCTCCCAGATCAGGGAGCTGCTCCTTTTAGAGCCAGTCGCAATGTCTATTCAGGGGTTACATGTTAACCTATTCCAGCCAGGAGAAAAGAGGATTCCAGGAATTAGAGTATCCCATTAAAAATAAATTTTAGAGAGAGGGACCTGTTTACAATCACCTCTCTGTACAGTACTGGAGCATGAAAAGGTGCATTTCAGATAGAAGAAGGCCCAGAAAAAAAGCCAGACCTCAACTCTCTCTGGAGATCTATATTTTCCTGCAGGTTCCTCAAACTTCCTATAAAGGAAAGCAAGAATATGGCTTGGTAGAAAGGGAGACTTTATTGAAAGTATTTAGGACAGTCTAATCATTGGAGAGAAGGCTGCTGTGGGGAGAGGGAAAAGTTTTCTTATGAAAAAAGGTCTCTTGAGAGTATATCTGTTAGCATAGAATGTTCTCTGAGAGAGGGTGATGGGGAACATTTCAGGAATATGACAATTCAGGTAGATCTTTAATCTCTACTGGAGGGTCATACTTTCCAGTGAGTTCCTCTGCCTTCTCAATCCTAAGGACAATCTTTCTTACAATGTTTTCCCTGTTAGACTTCTCTGGTTTTCTTGACTGACAGTTTGGACAATCATGGAGCCAAAGTACATCAGAAAGGTCAAGAAGAATAGACCTCACTCCCACTTTGTTCAAGACCATTGCTGTCAGCACCTTCTACTGTCCTCTAAAACCCCTTGTACCTCAGGGGATCACCTGCCCACTCACTAGTTCAAGAAATGAGAAATAACTTTCCTGAGGCATAAAGAAATCAAGTAACCCACCCCACAGGCACCCAAGAAATCATAAACATAGTTGACACTATCATCCTAGTCTATTTAATAAAATTGAGTGCTTTTTTTCTCTCTCTATGCTTTGTTTCTCAAAAGTCACCTCTGTTAGTGGAGAAGTTGTTGGAAAAAAAGAAACTCCCAAATATCCACCAATAACTAGAATCTAAGTAAATAGGACCCAGGTAAAAGAAGTCCAGTCTCTTTTTACTGAATGATGGTGCTTTTTTTTTCTTGTTGGGGTTCTTATAACCTTCTTTTAGTTTGATAGCACCCAATAGAATTTGATTTTTGCTGGCAAAGCCTTAGACAACCCAAGACCACTCCCTTGTACTGATAAGGAATTAAGAGTGGACATTAATAAGAGACCTGTAAATAAGGACAATTCATTAGGTAGCAATTTGAAGGATGGAATATGAAGAAGAATGGTTTGGAGGCTATTTCAATGGTATAGGGGATTTAATGGAATAGGGGATTCAGTGGTAATAAGGGCTTGTGTGGCTGTGGCATCGGGGGAAAGAGAAAGGAGAGGGAAGATTTGAAAAGGTTTGCAGAATTGATAGAACAAACAGCAAACTGATCACATGTTGAAATAATACCACCTTTTCAAATATTGGAGAGTGGATAAATGGAGATGTTAGTGATAGGAATAATCAAAGCAGATAAAGATTTTAAAAAGAACATTGATTTTGAACATGTTGAATCTAAGGTGTTGGTGGAACATCAAAGTAGAGATATAATTTTAACAAATGGAAGTGTAAGTCTAATTTTCAGAGGAAAGGTCAGGACTAGAGGTAGGGATTTGGGAATCATTTTCATAAAGAAAGATACCATCCATTTGGGAGTTATCTGTGAAAAAGTGAGATTACCCAGGGAGAGAAAGGAGAAGAGAGCCCAGGACAATACCTTGAATAACTCACTTATTGAAATATCAAAAAGAAACAGAAACAGTGAGTTAGAGAGAGAAAAGATGATTTTGGTGTTTCAGAAAAAAAGTGTTATTTCTGGGGTTTGAAATGTGTTTTTAGAGGGATCAGAGGAAACATATACTAAACTCCTTTATAGATACAGCCTGGGCTGTAACTGAATTGGCATGTCATCATATAGACCATCTTCCAGTTACTGGAACCTCCAGTTCAGAACATCCCATAATAGAGAATAGAGAGCTGTCCTCAAGGCCAGAATGACCTGTTAAGTATAGCCTGACATATGCTAGCTGTGTGAGTCTGGACAAGTCCCTTAACTTTTCACTTCATCTAAGACTGAAAGTTTCAGAGCAGGTGACCATCCATAAGAGAGTTTGTCTAAATATTTTTGTTGCAGAATTATTTATTATCATGTTGTCTCCCCATTAGAATGTAAGCTCCTTTAGGGAAAGGATTGTTTCATTTTTGTTTGTGAATCCTTAGTGGAATGACACAATGGATAGATATAGCATGGCCTTTACTGTAAGAAATGATGATGAGGAGTTTCAGAAACAAACAAAAAAAAACTAGGAAGATTTATATGCAGTAATGCAAAGTAAAGTGGATAGAGCAAGAACAATTTATATAATAGCAACATTATAGTATAATCAGCTTTGTAAGATTTATGAACTCTGACAAACACAAAGGCCAACCATGATTTCAGAGGACTCATTATGAAACAAGCTGTCTACCTCCAGATATAGTGCAGATTGAGGCATATTTTATTTTACTTCCTTTCTCTCTATCTTCTCCCCCACTCCTGTTTTTCTGTCTCTGCCTCTCTCTCTCTCTTTTTTTGCTTTTTGAAGGGGGAAGGCAGGGCAATTGGGGTTAAGTGACTTGCCCAAGGTCACATGGCTAGTAAGTGTTAAGTGTCTGAGGCCGGATTTGAACTGAGGTCCTCCTGACTCCAGGGTTAGTGCTCCATTCACTGTGCCACCTAGCCATTTGTTTTACATGACTATACATGTTTGTAATGGCTTCTGTTTTTCTTACCTCCTCAATGGATGGGGGAAGGGAGAGAATCCATAACTGAAAATAAAGTAAAATAAAGTTGAACTAGGAAAAAAAGAAAAGAAAACTGGCTGTTCATATCTTTGAAGATGTGTTTATTGGGGGGAATGACTCTGGTTCTTATAAATTTAAATCCATTCCTTATATATTTTTGATAGGAGAGATTTATCAGAGAATGTTACTATAAATAAATTTTTACCTTTTATCTTCTAATTTGAGCTATTTTAGATTTATTTGTAAAAAAAACTTTGTAAATTCTTATCATTAAAATTTCCCAATTTATCTTTTGTGATCCTCTCTACCATTTGCTTATGTATGAACCTTCCCTCATCAGTATATGTAGGAATCTTTTTCTGTAAACCATATTGCCTCTGCAAGAAAAGAAGTCTGACAGATCTAATCCTTCACATCTTCAATATAGCCTATCTGGAGGCAGGAAAGTTTCTTTAAGCTGTGAGGTTTTTGTTACACCAGGCTCTTCCTTCTATATTCCTTTTGCCTAAAAGCAAAATGTCATTGAGACCAGGAAAAGAGAAATGAAGTTGAGTTTCACTGATTGATGTAACTATATATTTTCTCACTTAGTCAACAGTGGAGTAGAGCAGATACAAAAGGGAAAACTAATGTGGTTGAATCAGGAAGGAACATGATGTTTTCTTTCATTGCTTCAATTGTGACTTGGCTGTTAAGTTTAATCCTATTTTCATGGACACGAACTGGAACGAAATAGCACAAATAACAGCTACTCATAATTATATAATACCTTTCTCCTGATAATCTTGAGTTGATTGACATAAGGTTGTAAGAATTTATACTTAACTTTAGGCTATGTTGTACTTGGTAAGAAGGAATGATTGGAACAGGTTTCTAATGACTTCAGAAATTATATTCTACGTTTAAAAAGTATTAAACCTTACTGATATTAAATACAAGGCCTAGGAATGACAATTATATTTTCTTTCCCTCTTCCCCCTTTCCCAGGAGTCCTCAGAGTTCAGAGCATGAGTGGTAATTTCACAGTGGAATGAAAAAAGTAACTGATTTGCAGTCAAGGCTTGTATTCTTGTCTCATTTACTAGGCATAAGACTTTAGTCCAGACTTAGCTTCACTAAGCTTCAGCTTTCTTATCTCTAAAATGGGCATAATACCATATGCTTAAATTATTTCAGTGCATTTTTTCTTTCTAACTTTTTAAATTAAGGTGATGATTCTAATGACTTAAAAGTATAACACAAAAATAATGATTAGTTGGAAATTGAAGTTCAAAATAATGGAGGAGATAGTAAGAGAGTAACAAACTCTAAAATATTCAAATCAATTGGCCATAGTCAAATACATCACAGGTAGCTGAACACATTTTTAATTCTTGAACTGCCTTTTTTTTGAGAAATTGATGATGAACTGGTCAGGAGCCATGGGCTTAGAACCAAGTAGTTTCCCTGATCCCAGTGAAGCTGGATATTTTAAACTCTAAGCCATGAGCTTGACATTCATTCATAGAAAGGGTCTAGAATATATTAGGAAAAAGGTGATAACCCTAAGACAGTTTGGGTTCATTAAGAACCAGTCAAACTAGATTGATTTCATCTCCTTATTGACTAGTTTATAAGGCTAGTAAAGAAATCAAAGTATTACTTAATAAAGCCATTTCTGTAGTATGATGTCCACTTGTGGGTGCTATAATCTGAAAGACATTGATAAGTAAATGAATTCAAAAGAAGATGACCAGAATACTGAAGATTGTTGAATTCATTCTGTGAAGATTTGGTCAATAAACCTAGCATGTTCATTTTGTAGAAGAAATGTCTCACAAGGCACACAATAGGTAGGAGTCTTCAAAAAATTGAAAAACTATAATATGGCAGAAGAACTAGAGTTGTGTTTTTTTGTCCTTGGAAATAAGAATAGCCAGAAGACATAATATTCCTTACAAATGCATATCCAAAAATGAAATATACTGCCTTGGGTATATAGTGATTGTTTTATCCCTGAAAGTCTTCAAAAACAGATAAAATGGCCACTTCTCTTGAAGGTTGAGCACAGGATTTCATACTTTGGGTTTTGGGTTGATCTGGTATATTTCTGAAAAGTTATGGTTATAATGGGTCAAATATAATGGGTATAATCCTGTCAAAAGTCAATTATATTTGAAATTGAGAGGGATTGTGGTTATAATTATGACTTTGAAACTTACTAGTTTCAAATATGGACAAATCACAAACCTTTCTGAGTCTCTCCTTTCCTGAAAAATAGAAATGATCTCTTTGCCTTCTACTTTTGAAAAAGTAAAATTGTTGAGGGGTCTTTTTTGGGGGGGAGGAAGGAGTGAAACATTGCTTTTAAAACTTTAAAAAATTGTAATTTATTAATGCAATGTATATAATGTGATAGAGACATAATGTTGTTTAGTGGATGGCAGGTCAACCTTACAGTTGTTAAGGGTAGAGTTCAAGCCATGCCTTAAATTTAAGCTAGCTTTGTGACCATCAAAAAGTCATTTACTTGCAGATAGGTATCAGTGGAGAAAATTTCAGCAACAGGAATTTGCCACTGATAAACTTGGAGATATGGACAAAAAAGTAAAATATTTGATTAATATAAAGGGTTATACATTTAAGCTGTTATTTTTAGTAAATCAGAATCTTGTTTTCTTTACTAAGGCTAATGCTCAGTAGATTTTTGACTTTATAATTGCCTTACAGGACAATTCACTATTTATAGACCTTTTTCTTTTCCTCTATTATTTTATATAATTTATATAACATACATAAGCATATATATATAATATTTATATAATTTATTATAAATTGTAATCTAATTTAAAAAGTTCTTTCCAAAGATACACAGTATTTGGGGGGAAAAAAACCTCACTATTTGACAAAAACTAGTACAAAAACTGGAAAATGGTGTGGCAGAAATTGGGTGTAGACCAACATCTCACACTATATCCCAAGATAAAGTCAAAATGGTTACGTGATTTGGACATAAAGGGTGATACTAAATGCAAATTAGATGAGCATGGAATAGTTTACCTGTCAGATCTATGGAGAAGGGAAGATTTTATGATCAAAAAAGAGATAGAGAGTGTTACAGTGTATAAAATGAATAAATTTGATTGCATTAAATTATAAAATGTTTATACTAATAAAACCTAAGCAGCCAACACTATTAAGAAATAAATTGGGATGGGGCAGCTAGGTGGTGCAGTGAGTAGAGTGCTGGCCCCAGAGTCAGGAGGACCTGAGTTCGGATCTGGCCTCAAACACAACACACACACACACACACACACAAACACACACAAACTAACCGTGTGACCTTGGGCAAGTTACTTAACCCCAACTGCCCTCCAAAAAGCAAAAAAAGAAAGAAAGAAAGGAAGGAAGGAAGGAAGGAAGGAAGGAAGGAAGGAAGGAAGGAAGGAAGGAAGGAAGGAAGGAAGGAAGGAAGGAAGGAAGAAAATAGGGATGGGGGGAGATTTACAGCAAGTTTCTCTGATAAACATTTCATTTTTGAGAAGTAGCTAAGCTGGTAGCTCCTGAGGATGTCCAGACAGAATCTGAGGAGCTCCAGAAGAATAACGTTAGCTCTTCTGACATTAGTGACCAGAGCACATATGAAGGAGAAATCTTCTAGGCAAAGATCACATTGAAATATCAGTAAGAGCTTTGGAAGGATCCCAGATCAAGAGCAACCCCTGAGGGAAGTTTCTGGGGAGATGGAGGAGTAGGTCAGAAAATTCCAAGCTCTCAAGATTTCCCCCCACAAAAGAGTTAAAATGACACCTTAGGGTGAAAAAACTGTGGTGTGGAGATAAATAAGAATAGGGGCACAACCCAGGTCTTCCTGGGACAATTTGAGAAGATCAGAAGAAAAATCTGAGGACTAAGTTTGGTACCTGTGAAGAGTAAACACTTCCAGGCTAGGTTACACTTTAACAAGTGTCAAGGCACTTTAACAACAAGCTGCAAGTCCTGGGGTTAGTTGGTTGAGAGCTCCAACTACAGGAACTTTTAACCCCCATAGTGAGGGGAGTTGGACGTCTGAGCCCAGGGAAGATTGTGGAACCTCTGCTGAGAAGGAATGCCAGACCCAGATGTGCTGTGATGAGTGGTCCCAGGGTGAGACAGAACCAGCAAACACCTGGGGAATGCAGAAGCAGTGAGGCAGAAAAACCCTTGCTGTGGGCACTTACAGGAGGTTGGAGATTTGGCTTGTCAATGTCGTAGTCAAAATGTCATAGTCAAATTCCAAAATCTCCAGCTCAAGGATAAAATATTAAGAACATCAAGATTAAAATAATTTAAATATCATGATGCTTTAATTAGAATCATATAAAACCTAGCAGGCTAGAAGGGAAAACTGAAGATCTGAGGCAAGAGGCACCATTTCTCATACCCAGGGCTAGAGGTAATTACAAAAATTAAGATATTACCACAAAAATATGCACAGGCAAGGGAGAAAGAATCCAAACATAGAAAGGTATTATGGGAATAGAGATGACCAGGGTTCATCTTCAGAGGAAGATATTGAAGTAAAGAAACCCTAAAAGAGTAATGTCAAATAGTCACCTGCCCAAAAAAATTCATTAGAAGATCTTAAAAAAATACCTTAAAAATCAAATGACAGAGATAGAGGAAAAACTAAAAAAAAAATAAAATAAGAATATTCCAAGAAAAACAATAAGGTTATGAAAGGAAATGCAACCAATTGGAAAAGGAGATCCAGAATCTTAAGGAAGAAAATGACACCTTGAAAATTAGCATTGGGCAAAGTAAAGCCAGTGAAATTGTAAAAGATCAAGATATAATTAAACAAAATATGAATAATGAAAAAATAGAAGAGAAAGTTAAACTTAAGGAAAACAACATATTTAGAGAATAAATCAAGAAGAGAAAATAAAAAAATAATGGGAATAACCAAAAGTTATGATCAAAAAAGGAATCTTAATACAATAATACAAGAAAAAATTAAAGAAAATTTTTCTGACACATTACAACAAGGGAGGAAAATAGAAATAAAAAAATCAATTGATCACCACTTAAAAGAGATCCTATGAGGAAAACTCATAGGAATGTCATAGTTAAATTCCAAAATCTCCAGCTCAAGGATAAGATATTAAGAACATCAAGAGATAAAATAATTTAAATATCATGGTGCCCCAATTAGAATCATATAAAACCTAGCAGTAGAGACATTAAAGGACTGCAGGTCTTAGGACATAATATATCAAAGAGCAAAAGAATGGGGACTCTGGATGAAAAGATTGTATACTGCAAAGTTAAATGTCCTGATTAAAAAAAAATGGATATTTGATAAACTCTCAGACTTATAAAACTTTGTAAAAAAAAATTCTGAACTTAATAGAAGATTCAACCTACAAGAACCAAGAGAAATATAAGGTACTTAACAAAGACTGATTATAAGGGATTCTTGAAGACAGACTATTTAATATATATATATATATATATATATATATATATAGAGAGAGAGAGAGAGAGAGAGAGAGAGAGTAAAATTTGCAAGATTCTTATTAATAATAAGGTAGCTTATAAGAAAGATTGGGGGTAAACCTTAGCATGATATGAATTTAAAAATTAAAACCATTTAGGAACAGCTAAAATGAATAATTATTTTATACAAATGAGGTGCAAGAGGAAGAATGATTCAGAGGAATTAGATGGAGGGGGAGTACTGGTACTTTTGGTAACCTACTTTCATCGGGAATGGGTGTAAGAAGGAACAATACATGTATATTTAGAAAAGTATAAAAGTCTTCTAAACTTGGAAGAAATAAAATGATAGGGGCATAGGGAGAGGGGAGAGTACAAGGGAGGGATCTTTAGAGGGGAGAATGAGGGAATAGGTAAAAGGGTATTAAAAGTTATAGAAGGTTGTTTAGATTTATGGGAATGGTAGGGTAAGGGAGGGATTCTTGGAGGGGGTAGGCAAGTCATAGGAGGGCAAGATAGTGGGTAGAAGTAAGTAGGGAAGGCAGGAGGGATAGGAAACAAGAGATATGCAGAAACAAAAACAAAGATCAGGAGTAGAATATGTTTGGGAAAGCATATGTCTACATATGTATGTATATATGTATATGTCTACATATACACACACACAACTATAGAGAAACATATCTAAACTTTATTGTAGTCTTCTGGGAGGAGGGGAAAAAAGAACATAATGAAAAAGTGCACAGTAGAGAACAAAAGAAAACTCACAAGGAAGTGAAGAAAAGATCGAAAATTCTCAACACAACATGTATTATTTATCACACAGGGTTTCTTGAAATGAAAATTTATTCTTACATATTTTAAATCCTCTCTTATGTTCTGCTATGCACATTACATGCTTTTTTTTTCTTTCTCACTTTGCATTTAAGTTCCAATATTTAAGTTTATGATATGTTTTTGTTTCTTTCCTCTATTTCATATTTGTGTTCTGACCTTTGAGTCTAAAATTAAAAAAAAAGAGAGAGAAACCCCTGTACCTGAAAGCAGAGAAAAAAAAATTGTGAGGGAGAGCAAGTGGGTCCCAGAGACCCCATGGCAAGAAAAATTTTCTAGGCAGAGCACAGTATCAAAGCAGTTCTACAGACCCTTGAAGAAGGTGATTAACTTTGAAAATCAGAAACTAGACAAAATAGATCAAGTCCATTCTATTCAGTTCCAAAACTTGGCCCAAACAAAGCTTAGCAATGCTAAACACAGATATTGAGGCTACTGGAATTAAAGAGAGAGAGAGAGAGAAAAATTCTGAAAAGTATAAAATGATACCTTAGTTTGAAAGACTTTCAGGTGACAAATCCAAGAAGGATAGTAGCCCTACGACAAGTCCAGGTAAATCCTCAAAAAAAAAAAAAAAAACTTGGCCTCAAAGACAGTAGAATTATCTAGAAGAAATGAAACAAAAGACATTAATTGACAAAACTACAGAGTAAAAAAATGATGCAAGGAAGGAGGGCAGAGTAAAGATGGTGAAGTAGAAAGAGGACTTTTGCAGGGTTCTGGCTTCCACCCCCTCCAATTCATGTAAAAGGTGACTCTGAACAAACTTTGGAGCTACAGAACCCACAAAATGACACAGAGAAGCTAACCTCCCACTGAGGATAGTCCAGCAGGCTGGCAGGAAGCAGCCAGCACAGCACTCCGGGAGCAGAGCCCAGAGGTTTTAGCCTCAGGGCATCCACAACCAGCCACCAGCTGGAGGGACTTCAGATCACCAGAAGTTGTGGCAGTTTCCAGAATTATCAACACAGAGATGCTAAAGACAAAGTGAGAGGTCAGTGCAGAGTGGAATTTGGGATCCAGTAGTTCAGGAGTATGGTCCAGCCTTTATCCCCTAGAGGCAGAAGCCACTGAGGTACCACAGCTGTACAGCCACCTTCACATGGCAGCTTCAGCTCCTGGGTTGCATATTGTAGGGGGAACAAGCATCCAGTCTGAGGGTTAATAGCTCTTGCTTTAACCTACTTGGATCTGGATTGCAGTCTAGGGTGGAGGTCCTGGGGTATGCGACCAGCTTGCCAGCACATGTAGAGGCTTCAGAGAGGGCACCCAACTAACAGCTTTGGCAGCTGAGAAAACCCCAGCAATTGGTACAAAGCTCCCCTGTCTGGTAGCAGAGTCCTTCTGTGGCAAAAAGCCCCAAAGTCAAGTAATTGAGTGGCAACATGAGCAAACGAGGGAAGCAAAGCTAGCAGAGCAACTCAACTTTGCACTCTTATTTTGGGGACAAAAAGGATCAAAGCATGGAAAAGGAGGAAAACAGCAAAGTCAGAACTCCTGCACCAAAAGCTTCCAAAAAAAATAGGAGCTGGTTACAGGCCACAGAGGAGCTTAAAAAGATTTTGAAAATCAAATAAGAGAAGTGGAGGAAAAATTGGGAAGAGAAATGAGAATGATGCAAGAAAATTTTGAAATGAGAGTGAACAAAAAATAGACTAACACAAATGGCAAAAGAGGCTCAAAAAGGCAATGAGGACAAGAATGCCTTAAAAAGCCAAATTTGCCAGATGGAAAAAGAATCTCAATAGCTCACCGAAGAGAATAATTCCTTCAGAATTAGATTGGAGCAAATGGAAGGTAGTGACTTTATGAGAAACCAAGATTCTATTAAACAGATTCAAAAGAATGAAACAATAGAAGGCAATGTGAAATATCTCACTGGGAAAACCACTGACCTGGAAAATAGATCCAGGAGAGATAATTTAAAAATTATTAGACTACCTGAAAGCCATGATCAAAAAATGAAACTAGAAATCATCCTTCAAGAAATTCTTAAGAAAAATTGCCCTGATGTTTTAGAACCAGAGGGCAAAATAGAGGCTGAAATAATCCACTGATCTTCTGAAAAAGATCCCAAAAAGAAAAGCCTTAGGAATATTATAGCCAGGTTCCAGACTTCCTAGATCAAGGAGAAAATATTACAAGCAGCCGGGAAGAAACAATTTGAATATTGTGGAAACACAATCAGGATAACACAGGATCTGGCAGCTTCTACACTGAGGGATCGAGGGGCTTGGAATATGACATTCTGGAGGTCAAAGGCGCTGGGTTTAAAACCAAGAATCACCTACCCAGCAAACTGAGTATCATTTTTTTGGGGAAAATATGGTCATTGAGTGAAATAGAGAACTCTCAAGCATTCTTGATGAAAAAACCAGAGCTGAATAGAAAATTTGACATTCAGATACAAGAAGCAAAAGAAGCATGAGAAGGTAAATAGGGAAAAGAAATCACAAGGAACTTATCAAAGCTGAACTATTTACATTCCTACATGGAAAAATGATAATTGTAACTTATGAAACTTTTCTCAGTATCAGAATAGTTGAAGGGAATAGAAATGTGTGTGTTTGTAAAAAAAAAAATATATATATATATATATATATGAAGGTATATGGGCATATGAATACATATGTGAGTGTGTGCATATATGTGTACAGGTATACATAGACAGAGGGCATAGGACCAATTTAATAGGAAGGGATGATACTTAAAAGATGAAATTAAGAGGTGAGAGAGGAATATGATGAGAGGAGATGGGGAGAGACAGAATGGCGTAAACTATCTCATATAGAAGAGGCAAGGGAAAATGGTCACAAAGGAGGGGAAGAACAGGAAGGCACAAGGGAATGCATCAACCTTATTCTCATTGAATTTGGCTTGGGGAGGGAATGACATGGACACTAAATAGAGTATCTCTCCCTACAGGAGAATAGGGAGGGAAGGGGAATGAGAGGAGGGATAATGGAAGGTAGGGCAGTCTCAGGGGGAGGGAAGTTGGAAGCACCCACTCTTGAAAAGGGACAGGATCAAAGTAGATAATAGAACAAGTGGGAGGTGGGATAGGAGGGAGGGAAACAGTCAGTCTTTTACAATATATTCATTATGTTAATGTTTTGCATTAGCTACACATGTACAACCTATATTGAATTGCTAATCTTCCCAGTAAGGGTGGGTGACAAGGGAGGAAGGGAATGAATTTGGAATTCAAAGTTTTAAAATAAAATGTTTAAACATATATATATATATATATATATATATATACTATTATTAATATTATTTAACATGTAACTGAGAAATAAGATATACAGGCACTGGGGCATAAAGATCCACCGTGCCCTGCTGGAAAGTCAGAGGGCATATGGGGGAAGATTTGGGAGACAGAAAATTGGGGGAAGGGATATCCAGTGAGATTGCTATTTTGGGGTGGTGGGTAGGAGAAAACGGGGAGAAAATTTGTAACTCAAAATATTGCGGAAATGAATGATGTAAACTAGAAGTAATAAAGCATTTAAAAATGCAAGGAAAATTAACATTTTAGAAAATATTATGGAAAATTTTACCAAAGACAAAATATCCTGAAAATTTGAATGAGTCAGACAGAAAGTAGTGGCTCAATAAAACAACTAAACCTATTAAAACAAAATCAAAAGATTAAAAAAAAAAGGATACATACCCTCAAAGTTTGGATGCTATATTATAAGATATTATAAATAGAAAATTCTCTGAACTCTTAGAACCAAAAGGCAAAGTGAAAATAGAATCTAATGGTCACTTCTGGAAGGAAATCCCAAAATGAACATTTTGAGGAACATTATAGACAAAATCTAGGAATTCCAGGTCTAAGAAACAAATACCACATTTAATCACAAAGGAAAAATTCAAGTATTAATAAGTTACAAGAAAAATATCATGAAACTCAGCAGTTCTACTATAAAGACCAAGAGAGTTTGGAGTATGATATTTCAAAATGCAAACAATAAAGAGCTACAATAAAAGATAATTTTTTGCAGCAAAATTAAGTGTAACTATACAGGGAGAAAATGGAAAATAGAATGAATTGGAAAACAGAATATGTCAAAACTATGTTCAAAATAGCATACTTGAAATAAAATATTCACAAAGTTCAAATGAGAGGCTACAGCACTATCTATTATCCTTCAACCAAATTAAAAGGAAAGGATAACAAATATGATTAATATAATGCTAAATAAATACAGACCTGATAAAAGGAGAAAGCAGGGACATTTTGTTGTGTTTAAAAAAGTACAACTAATAAAAAATTGATATCAGTACTTAATATGTATATTCCTATAGCATATCATAAGAATACTAAGAAGAAAAACTAAATGAATTACAGGGAGAAATGTATACTGTAATTATAAAAGTGTATATGGAACTTAAAAAAATACTTTCAGACCTAGACAAATCTAAGCAAAAGATACCCAAATGAGTCATTAAGGACTTGAACAGTACTCTGGGGGGAAAAAAGATAATAGATCACTGGAGAATACTGAATTGGAAAATAAAGGATATACCTCAGTTGCTATTTTTAAAAGAAATATATATGTATATAAGTATACATATATACCTACCTACATACCGAGAGACATATATACATATACATGTCTGTTTCCAAAAATGTAGCAAGACAGAAATACTAAACATGTTATTTACTGCATATAATGTAATAAAATTCAGGGGTAGCTAGGTGGTACAGTAAATGGAGCATTGGCCCTGGAGTCAGGAGGACATAAGTTTAAATCCAACCTCAGACACTTAACACTTACTAGCAGTGTGAATTTGGGCAAATCACTTAACTCCAATTGCCCTCAAAAAATTTTCAAAATTATATTCAGTAAAGGGCCATAACAGAAATAAATTTTGAAAAACAAAAGAATATGTTAAAACAATTTAGAATAAATAATATAATTATAAGGGCCTACTTGGCTAAAGAACAAAATACAGAAACAAGAGTATTGCATCAAAGAAAATTACAAGGTAATAAAAAATTACAAAGTTAAAAACAGATCAAAGGGGAAATTTATACTTTTTTTCTAAATACTTAATATTAATGAATATGCAGCTAAAAAATTAAAAAAATCAAAATCTTCATTCAAGAAACTGGGGCGTAATTTAGAAAATCAAAGAAGACATCATTAAAACTGAATTCTAATAGACCCTTGATTTGATCAATAAAGTTAGGAACTATTGAAAAAATAATAACAATGTAATCAATTAATGAGCCTGATTAAAAAGGAGAGAGGAAAAACAAACTTTGCATAAAAAATCAAAAAGGGGAGACTAGGTGGAGCAGTGAATAGAGCATCAGCCCTGGAGTCAAGAGGACCTGCGTTCAAATACAGCCTCAGACACTTGACGCTAGCTGTGTGACCTTGGGTAAGTCACTTAACCCCAATTGCCCTGCTTTCCCCCCTCCAAAAATCAAAAAAAAAAAAAACCCAAAAAAATTAAACCCACAGAACTCAAAATGAAAGAAGAAAGGAAATTATCAGAAACTATTATGCTAAATTATATGCCAATAAAAGTGAAAACTTAGAGGAAATATATACTTACAAAGAATACAAATTTCCCAAATTAACAGAACAGGACTGTATAAATAAGGTTATATTCCTTAAAATATTCCTGAAAGACATGAAAATTCATTAACAACCCTGAAGAAATAAGAAATTAATTGAGTTAATGTACACTTAAAATAGAAAACTAACAAATAAACAAATTTAAAATAAGTATCTAAGAGGCAATATTGAAAATAGAAAAACTGGAAAGTCCTCTGGGGAAAACTCCTCTAGAAATAATAAATAAAAAGGTGGTACTGTGAAGTATTAATAAATTGATAAAAAGTACAGTGTAGAAAATCAATCAATAAACTAGCAATTGAGCAAGGTGATTTCTTTTTAAAAAAGAGAAAGTTAAAGAATAATCAGAAAATATTACAATTATAAGTTAATAAAATTGAAATACAAAAGAAAGGAATACTCCAAAAATGTAAAATGCTCAAACCAATAAATCAGGTAGTAATCTAGCACCATTCAGTTTCCAAAAAGCAAGTTGAAATTTATAGTAAAAAAACTACCAAATGTTGGGTGGGGGGAAATATTGGCTCAGATGATGCTATCAAAATTTTAAATAAAAGCCAATGTATCATTCAACCCAAATTGTAATCAGGCGGAATAATAGCAAAACCCATGAAATGTTAAGTGCACAACTATTTCAGCTATTTCCCAGTTGATAGACATCCCATTAATAATTTCTGGTTCTTTGTCAACAAGTAGAGCTGCTACAAATACTTTTGTGTGTATGAATCCTTTTCATTTTCCTTTTACCTATTTGGGAACCAGACATAGTAGTTGTATTGCTGGGTCAAAGATTATGTGTATTCTTGTAGCCATGTGGGTATAGTTTTAAATTATTCTTCAGACTAGCTAGAGAAATTCATAACCTCATCAATAGTGTATCAGTGTACTTATTTCCTCATATGCCTCCTAGCATTTGTCATTTTCTTTCTTTTTGTCATGTTAACCAATGTGATAGGTGTGTGATGTGTTACCCCAGAGTTCTTTCAATTTATATTTCTCTAAGTATTGGTGATTTAGAGAATTTTTTCATATGACCATTGACAGATTTGATTTCTTCTTCTGAAAACTGCCTATTTCTTGACCATTAATCAACTGAGAAATGAATGACTTTATTTCTATAAGTTTACTTCAGTTTCCTATATATTTGAGAGAAAAGACTTTTATCAGAGAAATCTGCTGTAAAAAATGTTTCCCTAATCTCCTTCTACTTTTGTCTGCACTGGTTTTGTTTGTTCACAACCCTTTTTAATTGAATGTCATCAGAGTTGTTCATTTTATCACACATTAAACTCTTTATGTCTTGTTTGGTTAAAAACACATCCCTTATCGATAGATCTGATGTTTATTTTTTCCCATGTTTCCCTAATCTGTTTATGATATCACCCTTTATATCTAAATCATATACCCATTTTGGAGTTATCTTGGTATAGGATGAGATATTGGTTTCTGCAAGACTATTTTCTAGTTTTCAGACCAATTTTTTTTTGTTGTTGTTGAATAGTGTGTTCTTTCACCAATAGCTTAGATCTTTGTATTTATCAAACACTAGTATGCTTCTAAATATTTTCATTAAACATAAGACAAAAACTAAATAAATGAATATGTAACTAAAAAGAAATATTTTTTTCCAAAACAGTCAAAATAATCAAGAAACCAGGGAGCAATATAGAAAAATCAAAGAAAGACATTATTAGAACTGAAACTTATTAGACCTTAGATTGGATAGGTAATTTTAGGAGCTATTTAAGAAACAAAAAAAGCTTATAAAAACATAGTCAGTGAACTAAACTTCAAATATGCCCACAAATACTTCTCCATCATGACAATTCTTACCAATTCCATCTCCTCAATGTCTTTTATTTTTATTCATATCATTCTTTCCAGGGCAGCTAGGTGGTACACTGGCTAGAGTGCCAGCCCTGAATTCTAGAAGACTCATCTTCTTGAGTTCAAATCTGGCCTCAGACACTTGCAAGCTGTGTGACCCTGGGCAAGTCACTTAACCCTGTTTGTCTCAGTTCCTGAGCTGGAGAAGGAATTGGCAAACTAGTCCAGTATCTTTGCCAACATAACCCAAACTGAGTCACAAGGAATTGGAGGTGAATGAAATGAGTAAACAGCAACAAAAACCATTTTCTCTATTCACATCATAACTACCCTAGTTTGATCTTTATCTCATCTTGCCTGAACAGTTGCGTAATTGTTCTCTGGACCTCAAATCTGTTTCCTTTCCAGTCTCTCTTCCTCAGAAATCTCAGTTCATTGAGTGAAGAATCAAATGCTAAATATTAATTCTTCTTAACTGTAATCTATCAATAAAAACTCAAATTTTTTATAATGGGGTATATCTTGGTGTATACATGCACATATATGAAATACACATCACAAGATATAAACAAAATTGTGTGCTAGTGTATATATACATATATCAGTAAAATTATACATATAATTTTTGTCATAAATATATATGTGTGTTATATAGTATATATACCATATATGATTATAAATGTATATAGATCTATGCATGTATATAACATATACATATATACATAAACACATCAAAGTGTGTATACATGTATCTATCTATGTATGAAAGAGATAGGAAGAATAAGAGTAGCAGCATCATGATGACAGAACATTTCATTTGGCATATGCAAGCATATCCAACCTGACATATGATACAGTTGCCCAGGGGTCATGAGATAAAGTATTTATATATTCTCCAACTAGTATTAATTTTGATGAAAGTTGACATTCAAAGCAAGCTGTTTAAGATGGTTTTAATTTTTGCATGAATCTTGAAGTCTAGAACTATGCTTTTGTAGTAGTAATGGAATATAACGATCCCCCTGTATTGGCTTGGTTTTTGGTGTTAAAACCCAGAGCTTGTTAATCCCACTTGTGGGATGGACTTGTTGATGTGAAAAGAGAGGGCTGAACTGGGAGGAGCTGGTGATGTAAATCTGGAAAGACACAAGAGAGAGGCAGAAGAACTTTTTGGAAGCAGCACCTTTGGAGGCAGAGAGAGACTGAGGAGGATTGCTGAGGGCCACTTTGAATTTCCCAGGACTTTTGAGACCTGCCACCCAGAGCTGCCAAGGACTGAGGAGATATGTCTGTTATGCTGGTACTTTGTCTGTCTGTTTTGATGTTGTTTTGCCAGATTTGTCCATTGGTGAAAGACAGTCCTGTTGTTGCAGAAGCCTTAGAACCATGCTGTTGGTTCAGAAGCCCTGAAGAAGGATTTTCTTGTTGTATGTTTACAGAAATCCTGGAAGGGGGTTTTGCTAATGTTTTCAGGGGTCCTAGGACTGTTCTGCAGACAGAGAATGAGTTAATGAAGAGACTGGCAATGTATCTTGTGGCCTTGCTAAGCTTTGTCTCCCCAGGAACAAAGATTGGTGAGAACTTGCCTTGTGTCAAGATGAAGAAAAGACCTCCATTTGGGTATTAAGTGCTGTGCTTAAGTTTGTTGTAACTCTGGGGTAGATTCAATAGTGATCCAGGGGTGGGGAACTTTTGACATTTTTGTGCTCTGTGATTGAACAAAGGAATGTACTTTACTTATGATTGAAAACTAATCTCCATTTGAGAAGAGGGGCTTTGTAATTGATTAAATGAATGTACTGTCCAGGGGTGGGGAAGTACTTGATTAAATCAGGTAGTACTTGGAGATTATTGAATCACACTTGGTAAATGCTGTATTTTGAATGATGCTAAATTTTGATTCTATCTGTTCTTAATTTGTCACTGAATAAAATGGAGAGCACCTATGCTGGTATTTTGAACCTTGGGAAGTTGCCTTTCCTTGGCATTACATTACAACTTTCAGTTAAAGCATCCTACTTGCACACATGCAAATATGCTGATTATTATAATCACTGGTAATATTTCTAGAACATGGATAGAATGTTACTAGCATTGCTATTAAACATTTTACTTCACACTCAATGGTATTTGGGTAATATTCACATTTACCTGCTTGTTTGTTGTAATCTTCTGACCTAATCAGAAACTCATCGAAAATCAACAGATAATATTTCTAGTACAAGAATAGAATGCTACTTGGATTGATTTCTAAGCCTTTGCTTGATACCTGCTGATATTTTGGCAATAGCCACATTTGTTTGTTGATTTGTGTTTTGGAATCTTGGAATATCAAGGGTACCAACATCAATATATGAAAATTTACAAATAGAGTTCTGGCACTTGATAGTTTTAATATGTTTACCAATTAGAAGCAGACTAATGTCAGAGGAAAATGTCCAATAAAATTCTCTACCTTCCCCCAAAAAAACCTCCTCTCTTGCAAAATGCCTTATTAAGGTACTGCCATTTTCCAAGTTACCCAGGATTCCAATGTCAATATAATCCTCATGTACACTGATCCAACACATCTAATCCATTTTCAAGCCATGCTGTCTCAATTTTACCAGTACACCTTCTATGTGTGCACTGTTGTCCACTCATATAATTACAACCCTTGTTGAGGCCCTTATCACCTATTAAACACTGAGTATTGTTCTAGATATTTACATATATTTTTAATTTTAAGGAAAACTTTGTAATTGCATCTATTGGCATATTGAGTTTAAAATATTTTATAAATTTTGTTGCTATTTTTAATATTTCCCTAATTATTATTTCCTCTGATTTTTTATTAGATAAAAGTTATATTGATTTGAGGACTTACTTTGTAGCCTCCCATTTTGCTATAGGTATTAATATTAATTGCATCAATTAGTATAATTATTAGTTCCCTAAAATGTTCTAACTTTACCATCATATCATCAATAAATAAGGATAATTTTATCTCCTCTTGTCTATTTTTACAGCACTAATATATTTTTCTTTTTTTCTTGTTATGGTGAGAATTTCTTGAAAATCCTGGGACCAATGAGTTTTCTTGCTTTACTCATATTTATTGGGATGACTTCTAGCATAATCCTATTCCTTAGATAGACACTTTTATGATATTAAAAGAAGGATTCTTCTGTGTATTTACTCCATTATGTTTTTAAGAAGTATAATTGTATCATATTTTATCACAGGCTATTTCTTCATCTATTGAGACTTTCATGTGGTTTTAGACTTGTTTTTATTATAGTGATGTTGATTATTTACCTAAGGCTGAATCATCACTGCATCTCTGGCATATATCCAATGATCATCATCAGTGATTTCTTTGAGAATTTGCTATAGATTGTTTGATAGGACTTTATTTAAAATTTTGGAGTTGATAGTTATTAATTGTGTTGATTTATAGCTCTTCCTCTTTGCTTTATACTTTCCTGTTGAGATTTTTGAATTTTATTTGTTTCATAAAAGGAGTATGGTAGAATGCCTTCTTTCTCAATTTTCATTCTCATTTTCTATGGAATCTTCTTTCTAGTTCCAGACATTTCCAAACTTTTAGATGCTGCAGTTCTGATTTTCCTTCTCCTAAAGCACAATGTTATCTATGAAGGTGGAATGCTTTTTAAGAGATAGTGGCCTCCTGGATTTCCCAATCCCTACAGAAAATTCCTATTATGAAAGTCTTATCTCATACTGCAGAATATATTTCTTTATCTTCTGTAGGATGGTTCTTAAATGAGACTCCTTCCCACTTCTATGTCAAGAACTCCTTTCTTTCTTAATTTAAATTCTTCCCTACACCATCTCATCAATTCTCCAGTAACCTTTCTTCTTGCTGATAAACTATGGAAGGCCCTTGCTTCATTTATTTTACCATTGGCACATAATAAATCATTAATAAATAACTTTTCATACATTATTTATTCATCTATCTATCTAATCTATCTATCTATCTATCTATCTATCTATCTATCTATCTATCTATCTATCTATCTATCTATCTATCTGTTATTTAATAAAACTCAGCCAATAGAAACACTTAGCTCAAAGCAAAAATATTTGGTGAGATAACTTGATAAGAAAATAGTGAGCAAATATTTTTCCATTAATCAAAGCACATTATTCTTCAATTATAAATTGTGTAGTGAAGCACCTAGAGTATACTAGTATAGGTGTAAACATTGGAAATATATGTGGTCAAATCTGTAATTTGGATGTTTGCCAATGCGTCTCTTCTGACTTTACTATACATGTCACTTATATGGGCTCCTTGGTCCTTTAACTTTCTGAAGCTCCACATTTATTAGTAAAACTCTCTTTACCTTCCATAGGTCACACTGCTCAGTTGAATTCTTCCTGATTCATGTGACTCCTAGAATCCAGATTCCTACTACCTGCTAGATTTGTGATGTTCCTACTGGGCAAGTTGTTTTGCTGCAAGATGCCATGCCTAACGTATATGAGCAGAGAAGTACCTTCCTCAGAGGAGACAAAAACTGATTTCTTCTCAGGACACAGGTTCATCGTCTATGGAAGGTTTACTTCTCACTTGCCAGCTATCACTTTCCTCAGAACTGTCTTCTGCTTTGACTCTGATCGCCTTCTTAAAATGCCTTTCCTATTATTTTTTAAAGGGTATGACTGGTATTTGGGTAGGCAAGAGGTAGATTTTTTAAAATTAAGTTTTGGTTTATAAAATTCTTTATGTGTTTAAAGGGCTAACATATTGTGAACCCTTCTTAACACTTCCTTTAGTGCATTAACATTTCATTCATTATTTTACCTTCTCTTTCTGTGATTTCATCAGCGGGGTTAAGAAGAAAAATCTTTAAACAGGGATCTGAATATCAATTACCTTGCAACTACCTACTACACTAGAGGGGTCAAACCCACAGCCTGGAGGTGGCAGGTGGCCTGAAAACTCTCAAGTATAGCCCAAACCAGATTAAAATGTAATTGGAAAATATTTAATAAAATAAATAAAAATACAATTGCACATCGATGATATCAATTTGTGATTTTTCTAAGTCAATATATGTCCCACAGAGATGTTTCTATTTGTTTCATTAGAATGCCAGCATTAGGGCTTAAGAGTGCCAAGGTATGGAATGTACTGTCTCCAAAAAGGTCCATTAGGTGCTGACTTTAGTGGTCACCAAAGAAAGTTGTAGTAGCTTGCCTAAAACTTTGTGAGCAAGCTCTTAAAGGCTCCAGAGCTTTCCATTGACCCAAATTTTACATCTATGGTTGAACTTTGCAACTTTAAATGACAAATTTTATATCTCTTTTCCTACAGGAGGGCAATGAGCATCAAGTCATCAACATTGTGGATCACTGTTATTTATGATAGCAGGGAAAACATGTCAAGGTTTTATCAAGTTGGACTGTGGCAGATGGCCAGTGAGTCCTCATACCCCTGAAACAGGATAGTAAAATTGTATTCTTGTCCTGAGCAGGGAATGGTAAGCAATATCCAATGATTATTATCCATTACACTGAGAAAAATGTATTAGCAGGATCAATCACTCTAAATCATTTGACAAATATTAGGCTCAGTTGTTCTAACAGTCAACCCATCAGGCAGATCTGTGTGACCAGAACATGATTCACCATTCCATGATCTATTGTCATTCTTCAGGAGTTGTTCTTTTTATTTTTTTTTTTTTGCCATACTGGGAAGTTAAAGGTTAAAAATGGTGGTGGTATTTGGGTCACAGGTATTTGTTCTTTACTTTTTTTGGTTATTTTTGTGCTTTTTTTTTGGAGGGGGGAAGGCAAGGCAATTGGGGTTAAGTGACTTGCCCAAGGTCGCACAGCTAGTTAAGTGGTAAGTGTCTGAGACTGAATCTGAACTCAGGTCCTCCTCACTCCAGGGCCAGTGCTCTATTCACTGCGCCACCTAGCCACCCCTCTTCACTTTTTTATAGGTATCATACAATATATACTTGATGTCTAGGCTTCCTTCTGAGATGTAATATTGTTTTTGATTTCTAGTTTTAAAGGCAAGTAGTATCAAAACCTTCAACATAGTCCATCCTCCAGTTTTTAGTAGGAACTCCTCACCCCTTACAAGGGAATTAATATGAAAGTTTTGACAGTTCCTTAAAATATACACACTTATGCCAGGAAATGGGTAGATAGAAATAAAAAAGATACATATGAATGCCTTATAAGTCCCACAGTAATGACTAGAAGAATAAGAACTGCTATTACCTTACCTCTGTATGCCCCAATTTGATTGAAGATCCCCTGAATTTCCTTAGTACATTAGAGTATCCTCATACTAATAATGTTCCCTCCAAAAAAAAAAAGGTAACTTTCCCCCACTCTCCTTAGCTTCCTTTTTCTGTTATGTATTATACTATTATAGTAACCTTCTTAAGGGTAGGGTCTCTCTTTCTTTTTATTTGTATTTGTTATGTCTATTGCTTAGCACAGTGCTTGGCACATAGAAGGCACTTAATAAATGTTTATTGACTAATTTATCTCCCTGTATAGAATCTTTCTTCTCCCACAAAAAAGTTATCGATATTACCCGTTACCATTTATAAAAAGATTCCCCCTCTTTTTCTCTCTCTTTTCCTTTTCCTCTCAAACATCAAATATTTTATTTCCTCTCTTTCTAGATCTTCTCTTTGCTACCCCATCCATTTAACTATAGCCCTTCTTGTTGATGGACCACAGGACTTATATTTCATTTTTTCCCTTTCCTTATCATTGCTCACCTTATCATCATGCTCACGTATGCATATAGTAAGAATTAAATGAATGCATTTTCATAATAAATTAATCAACTAATTCATAGTCAGTCAATAAGCAAAATTAGCTCAAAGCAAAAGTATTGACTGGGCAGTTAGGTGGCACAGGGGATAGAGTGCTGGACCTGGAGTTAGGAAGACTCATCTTCCTAAATACAAATCTGACCTCAGAAACTTATTAGGTGTATTAACCTGGGCAAGTCATTTAACCCTGTATCCCTCAGTTTCCTCATCTGTAAAATGAGCTTGAGAAGGAAATGGCAAACCACTACAGTAACTTTGCCAAGAAAAACCCAAATGGGGTCACAAAGAATCAAACTTGACTTAAAAATAACTGAACAATAAAAGCATTGACTAAAGGAGCATTATAAGGAAAATAGTAAGAAAATATCCTCCCTTCTTACATATCTGGGGCACACTATCACATAATTATGTCTGGTAACAAGAATAGTAGCATTCACATAAAGTATATTAAGAGAGAACTAGAAATATATAGAACATATGTGGTTAACTTATTTCACATCTATCACATGAAGGTTCCCTAATGTTTTTCCTCTGACTACTGGGCAGGTTGCTTACCTGGAATTCTTAAGCCTGTTCTTCAAAGCAGTTACATTTCCAATAGCAAAATTCATTTGTCTTCTTGCCTTCCTGAAATCACACTGCTCAGATGACTCATTCCTTGACTCATTTGTTACCTATTCCCTGCTAGGTAGAGTATCTCCTGCTGGACACAGTATTGCTGCAAGATGTCATAACTAATATGGATGTGTGGGTTAGTAGAGAAGTAAATTATGCAGTAGGAAGCCAAAAGAGATTTCCTTTCAGGACCTAGATTCTTCTTCTCTACATATCTCACTTCTCAGCTGCCAGATATATTCCTTAGACTCATCTCCTGTCTTGACACTTGCTGCCTCCTTAGAGAGTCCCTGTAGATTTTAAAAAGTTCTCTAGGGTATGGCTACTCTTTTACTAAGCAATGCTAGTTTTATTTTTCTCATTTTTCTTTTTTCATTCAACTTTGATCTTTGAACTCCTTTATATTTTGTAAAGGAATAACACATTTTAAGTCTTTCTTAACACTTCTTTTATGTACTTAACACCTCCTTAATTAGATTACCTTTCCCTTCTGTGATTTTGGCAACTGGACTCTAAGAAAAACCTTTGACCAGGGGTTCCTTTGTCCTCCCAAATTATACCATTAGATGAAGTATAAGCACCAATGTATGTAATGTGCTATTGCAGATCTGCACAATTTGGCAGTAAGTAGGGGCCAAAATTAAACCAGGCTGAACTTCCAGCCACAGATAGGTTTTAGTGACCCACTTTCCAAGTAAAGGTATAATTAATGATTAAACTATTTTGCAAATAAACCATGTTAAAAAGGAAAATTTCGATTAAAATAGATTAAATATACTTATTACTTAAGATTTTTATTTGTCATCAAATCACATTAGTGCTTAAAAAAACAACAATAAAACTGTCAACCAGTACAAATTTCAACACATTTTTCAGGTTTTCTTACTGAATAGTTATACATTTATAATATAATACATTTAGTATTATAAAATAATACATTTAGTTAATGACTCTTCTTGTCAGCAATGAGTTTATCATCAGCTACTCTTTGCTGCAAGGTCATACAGGACAAATATATTCTCCAAAACATTTTTAAAAAATCAGGATATAATCCAGAAACTTCAGTATGCAAACACCTCTTCATGAAGATTCACCTTCAGTAAAAGATTTACCAGCAGAAGCAATTTCTTTAGAAATTTGAAAACTAACCTTATTAGTCACCTCATTTTCTGAGTTTTCTTTTCGGAAAAAAAAAACTGTTGTTTCCCACTAAGATTTTTCAACAATGTAGACACTTTAATTTGTGTTTCATTGGTGTCCAATTTGCTTAAGTCAGGATGTTTTGATTGGAAATGGCAACAAAGATGGTATTCCTGCAGAATGGCTATTACTTCTTGGCAAAGAAGGAACAATATTTTGTCTCTCATGTAAGTAAACAAAGATCTGTTTGTCCACTCTGGATTAAACACTCTATGTTCTAATTCGATCTTCTGTTTCTTTTTATCATCCATTTTACAAAGTTACCCCCAAACTTTAATGTTAGAACAAAAAAAATCTTCACAGCAACTGCTCATATACAAAGAAATACTGAACTGAGTGACTGACCTTGGAGAGGGAGCCATGAAGTGAGGGAGGGGAAGAAGCACTAGCATTGTTGCCACTCATCACATAGTAGGTGTCAGCTGTGCTGGTGTGCGACTTCACTCACTTTGTCACTGTTCAACACCAGTAATGACCAGGGAAAAGATAATGATATGACTCTTACTCCTCTCAGACTGATAATGGTTGATTGCCACGGGTCACGTGACGAACAAGAGAGAGTGCAGTGGCAGCCCAACAGCCAAGTTACATGACAGGCACAGTAGTGACTAGGGAAAGGCAGGTTAAGTGGGGGCACAGATAAAACACTTTTTACATATTTACTTTCTTTTATATCATCTACGTTCTCCACAGGCTGCCCGAAATCCTTTGGCAGGCCGCTTGAGGCGTATGGGCTGTATATTGTACAGGCCTGTGCTGTCTCTACAGAAATAAATCCTCCACAAGGTTCACTCAGTTTTGAGTCTCTCAGTGATCAGTGAAGGAAGATGTAGTAATTTATCTTCAACTTTGTAAGAAGTCGCTTGCAGGTTACAGATTTTACACCACCCAAATTTCATATATATGGCTAAGCTTTAAAGCTTTAAGGGAGAGATTTGCCATAACCTTTCCCACAGGTAGAGACTAAGGATGTTATCTATGTTATCTTTGTCAGAACCAATGAGCATAACATATAATGTAGCAATTGTTGTGGGCACTATTATTTGGTATGGCAGGGAAAACGTGCTGGTTTTTGAGTCCTTATGTCTTTGAGGTAGAATGGTAAAGTTGTATCATTGGACTTACGAGAGAAAGGAAAATGAACAAATATAAAACCCACCTGATCCATTACTTTGAGAATAATACATTATAGGATCAAACACTTCACACTAATTGTTACATATTTTACCCCATTGTTGTAATAGTCACCATACAAGGTGGAGTTGCAACACTTTCGTCCAGCACTTGACTCAATATTCCAAAATCTGCTGTTATTCTCAAGGAGCTCTTTTTCCCCCTCAGCTAGCATGGGGAAGTTAAATGTTAGTGGCACTAGCAGTGTCAGGGTCAGAGGTGTCTACATCCCATTTTCCATACATATACAGTGGCTATAATTTCTCAGCTGCCTCCTGAGATACAATATTGGTTTCAGTGAACAATTTTATAGCTATACAGTATAAAAATTTTACACTTAGATTTTCTCTCATTTATGAAAACAAACTTCCTATCATAGAGAAGATATCCATGCCAGTGACAGGAACTAGGAGTAAGACAAAAGGTTTAGGTGTGAGGGTTGCTATGGTCAACAGTAATTTTGACCAAAACAAGAACACTTATTATTTTGCTTCTCTATGCTCCAGCATATAAGTAAAAATAATTCAAATAACTCATTAAGACGCTGAATCTTGAATTTCATGAATCCTGATCTTTCCTGGTATGTTATATTATCCTTGTACTCAATGTCTAATAACCCCCCTCCACCAAAAAAAACCCCAAAACATTATATTCCAATATCCACAGTGAACACTAAAATCCCAGTACAGTACAATCCTTGGAAAGGGAGACAAAGGACAAAACTACTATACCTTATACATTATACCCTTATCCTCCTGGCACAATCTCCAATTTACCTTAGTGTTTCTTGATACCTACCACAGTTTTTAGTGTTTGAATTTTTGTTGTTTAGTCATTTCAGTCTTGTTGAGCACTTTGTGACTCTATCTGGGATTTTCTTGACAGAGATGTTGGAGTGGTTTGCCATTTCCTTTTCCAGCTCAATTTACAGATGAGGAACTGAGGCAAACAGGGTTAGGTGACTTGCCTAGGATTACACAGCTAGAAAGTATCTGAGGCCAGATTTGAACTCACAAAGATGAGTCTTCCTAATCCCAAATAAACACTGTGCTACCTAGCTACCCAAAACATTTGTTTATTATGTACAAATAAGTATGTTCAGCACCAGAAAAAGGCAGACAGTCTCTACTCTTAGGGCATTAGTCAATTGTTTTTTCAGTGGTTTCTGACTCTTTGTGACTCCACTTGGGGTTTTCTTGGCAAAGACACTAAAGTGGTTTTGCCATTTCCTTTTCCAGCTCATTTTACAGATGAGGAACTGAAGCAAACAGGGTCAAATGACTTGCCCAAGTTCAAATAGCTAGTAAGTTTCTGAGGCCAGATTGGAATGCAGGAAGACAAATCTTCCTGACTACAGGTTGGCATTCTGTCCACTGTGCCCCTAGCTGTTATTTGAATAGTCACCTAATAAAGGGCCTCTGCACCTCCCTGGAGAAACTGAAAGCAAAGGTACAGTGGAAGATGTGTACACTTTACACCCCTGTGACCCAGCAGAGTCTCTGCCTATTCTATAAATCCAAGGAATTAGATTTAGGGTCAAGAAATTATGGGTAGAGCAACTCTTAAAGATTTTATTTTCTACTTCTTTGAGAGCTCTGTCTCTTTCTCTGTCTCTGTCTGTCTCTCTCTCTGTCTCTCTGTCTGTCTGTATGTCTCTCTCTCCATCCTTTTTACAAATGAATATTTAGGGGCAGCTAGGTAGTGCAGTGAATAGAGCACCAGCCCTGGATTCAGGAGGACCTGAGTTCAAATGTGACCTCAGACAGTTGACACAAGTATTAGCTATGTGGACCTTTCCTCCCCTGCCTCCAAAAATATTTAAATATTTACTGAGATGTATCAAGAAAAAGAGAAACAAATTGCTCCCCCCAATACCACATCTGTGAATATTCTGTCTCCCATACTAACTTAGTCCCTGGAGAGAGAAAACTCAAACCTCAAGCAGTTTCTACATAGAATTACTAGAAAAAATCACTTCTCAATTCAGCATTATGGAGAGATGAGTTTCAAAGGATGAGTTGCTCTTTCTTTCCTTTTAGATGCTTTAAATTCATTTCAATGCCAGGTGGTTAATTAAGTGGTTAAAGACTGCTTCCCATCAGTACTGGCTGTCCCCAAAATTTATCACTAAGTCCAGCTGACCTTTTAAAACTCACCAGAACACAGCTTCACCTTATGCCCTTTCATTTAAGAGCAGGAAAGAATGAAAAGGCAAGAACAGAAAGCCCTGTATTTGCAAAACCCATGAGGATGACTTGGTAGAGGAGATAGTAAAGTGATATGGAGCTCCTGCCAACATTGCTATCACAGCCTTCAGCAACAGCATGGCCATGTGCCCCTAGCTTGAGGGAGGGACAGAGACCCATCTCCCACCTAAAGGAGGAGCACAATGACTTGCCCTCCCTTGCTCACCAACAGAGAAAGAAAGGACTTATTCACTGATGTGATGTAAAGAACCTTCATGGGTTATCATGTATTTGTCATTTAGGAATGCCATGATTGAATAACTACACTCAAAGGTCTCTTCCAGTTATGCTAGAGGTGGGATTTTTGTCTCTTTTTTAGTCCCTTGCAATTGGGTTTTTTCTTCTCCAATGGCCCTGAGAAGGACCATCTTGGTTATAACTGCCCCAACTAACATCTCTTGTTGTATACAAATGAAGAAGGCTCCTTCCTGGTGGCTCCATTCCTGAACTTTGAGAGGTAGCAAAGCATTTTGGAATTCTCCTTGCCACTTATAGAAAGAAATGGGGTTAGGCGATAAGAGTATAATGCACTCAATCTGTTACTCTTTTTTCAAGAACCACTTATTTGCCTCTTATTTGTCCATGGCTCTCAGGTTCTTCCACATGATTTCTTGTGGTATTCGTTAAGCTATAACACATCCCACAGTATGCACATCCTCATCCTTATCCCAGCAATCATACTTTCAGGTTCATAAGGTATTTTATGTGTGTTATTTGATCCTCAAACACTCTATGATAAAATATTTTTCAAATTTTGCAGATGAGGAAAGCTAGACCAAAACAAATTGAGTTGCATAGTTCACACATATAAAAATCCAAGATTGGATCTGAATTCAGTAAATCCTCATCAGATCAAAAAACAAAAACAAAAAACAGGTAGCTAAGTGATACAGTGGATATAGCACCAGTCCTGGAGTCAGGAGGACCTGAGTTCAAATCAAATGTGTGATACAAAAGTACAGTACTCTATCCACTGTGACAATTATCTCACCAACTAAATGTTACATGGAATCACTCAGATTCTGGAAGGCCTCAGCTTCCTCTAACCTTAACTCTATCATCCTATGCCCTCAGAGTCTAAACCTTGAAGAACAAGTCCAGAAAAGTATTTGGCTTGTGTCAGTTGCCCGTTTATGTAAATTTAAGGTGGCATTTTTGGTTAATCCTCCCAGATCAATTAATTCTCTCTAGTCTAGCTTGATGATATCATTGCTCTGATGAAAGGCCCAAAGGAACCAGGCAGACAATGACTCTGCTTCCCTCTAGTGATATCTTTAGGAAAAATCCTGTATTTCATTTTGACTACCATTCCTTGCATCCTAGCAGGGTTCAGGCCCCTGCAGTTCTTCTATGCCTGATACCTCTCCTCATAGAAATAACATGATTAGCCTTATATAGGTAGCATTCATTATAGTCTTTGAAAACTTATATCCATGTAGCACTTTGAGTTTTGCATTATGCTTGTAGATATAGGTGATATGGATATGGATAAAGATATATAGATATAGGTTAACATTTCTGTATTATCTATATTCATATCATCTCTAGACTATCTCTATCTATCTATGTCTGTCTGTCAGTCTGTTTGTCTGTCTATCTATCTGCCTGTCTGTCTGTCTGTCTATCTATCTATATCCCTAGATTTCAGTAGTTCTCAAAGTGTAGTCCACAGCTTCATAGTAGTATGGTGATTCCCAAGATCCTTTTAGATTGTTTTTGCAAGGCAAAGATCATTTGTTTTAGGGGAAACACTGAGATATTTAAATTTATAATAAAGTAACTAGTAAAAGATATATAACATGTAAGGAAAAGCTCTTTGAGTGATCCTCAGTAGTGTTTAAGAGTATAAGGAGGATGATGAGACCGAAAGGTTTGAGAAGTGCTAAAAGCAATAACTAATCTTTAGCATATGGAATAAATAAAATCTCTGTATTTCTTATTGAAGAATAACAATCAGACAGTGTTTTGCATGCAGCTAAGATCCAAATTTAATTCATTTACCCTACATTTATTTAGCAATATACAATCAACAAGTATTTATTAAACTTCTATTATATACTAGAAGTTAGAAAGTCAGTTAGGAAACAGAATGAGAAAGACAAAAATGAAGCAGGATATATCTGTAGAAATATTATACTCTAGCACTATCATCAAGGAAAACAATATGAGTATGCACAAATTCTTACTGTGTGCACAGCATTGGGCCTTGTGAGGCCTTGAGAATAATTTTATATTGTAATGTAGAGGCAAGAAAAAAGCAAAAAAAAAAGTGTCATTTAGCATTAAATCCATCTGTGTATATACATTATAGGAAGCCAATTTAAGCCAAAGGAAATACAGCATTATTTTATTTCAGTTGTACACCTGCAACTAGCTTTACATTTTATAGCAACTAGCTTATGATTGCATTTAAGAACACGTATAATGTCTGGACAGTTAATAACAGCATCAACGTAGGGACATGGATTGGCTGAAAGACAAACAGATTTGGATAAATGGGACATTGTGCATGAAAGGAGAAAATCCAATTAAATTAAAACCATTTTGACATATCTACTGTGCTCCAGGCATTGCGCCCAGCATTGGTAATTTCAATTAAAAATTAAATAACCAACAAACATATGTTTGTATACATATAATATACACAAATACATAAATGTATACACATATGTATGTATAATGATAAGGGATATCCTGTGGAAATAAAGAGAGATGAGATACTGCAGAATCCAAATGAGATAGATTCTTAATCTAATTTTGAAGTGCATGGGATCAATAGAATGTTTGGGGAGGTCTGCCTTAATGAGGAGGGATATCATATCCCCTGTGATTACAGATAAGAGAGAGAGAATAACTAAAGCTATATAGAAGTTTAAGGATATGGAGAGAGTAGAAATGATAACTCAGAATAGATGGAGTCAATCATTTCAGTAAAATGTGTGAGGCTATCTTGTGAGAGGGAAGAACAGGTTTTTAGTGGTTACCTTGAACATAGAGTATATGGAACATGACAGTGAGTCAATTATAGATGCTTAGATGATTGCTATATGGGTGGGCAGAGCCAATATAATAAAAATGACAGTTCTACCTAAACCAATCAATTTATTCAATGCCATCCCAATTTAATCACAAAAATTATTTTATTGAGCTAGAAAAAAATTCATTGAGAAGAACAAAAGGTCAAGAATATCAAAGAAATTAATGAAAGAAAATGTAAAGGGATGGAGGTTTAGATGTAATAGATCTTAAAGTATTATCAAAACAATCTGGTAGACTATGACATAATGGTGGATCAGTGGAACAGAATATACATATAGTACACAGTGGTAATTGATTATAGTAACCTTGTGTTTGACAAGTATAATAATTTAAGCTTTTGGAATAAGAATGAACTATTTGGTAAAAATGGTTGGGAAAACTAGAAAGCACTCTGGCAGAAACTGGGTATAGACTAATAACTTATGCTCTTTACCAAGATAAGGTGAAAATGGATGCATGACTTAAATATGAAGGGGGATATGAGAAAATTAGAAAAAATGGAACATATTACCTATTGGAATTATGGAAGGAAACATTTATTAATTAACAAGAGACAGAGAGCATTATGAGATATAAAATGGATAATATTGATTACATTAAATTAGAAAGGTTTTGTACAAAGGAAAACAATGTAGCTAAGATTAGAGGGAAAGCAAAACATTGGGAAAAATCTTTATAGACAGTTTCTCATATAGAGATGTCAAATATATAGAGAACTTTGTCAAATTTATAAGAATATGAGTCATTTCTCAAATGATAAATTCTCCAAGGTTATGAATATATAATTTATGATGAAGAAATCAAAGCTACATCAAAGTCATAATATATAGACATATCAAAGTCATGTAAAATGCTCTACATCATTATTAGAGAAATGCAAATTATAACCATTTTGAGATATCACACATCTATCAGATTGACTAAAATGATAAATGAGAGGATAATAAATGTTGGAGGGGATATGAGAAAATTGGGACATTAATACAGTGTGGGTGGAATTGTAAATCGATCCAATCATTTTGGAGAACAATATGGAATTATGCCTAACAGGTTGTAAAATTGTGTACACCCTTTGACCCAGCAATACCACAATTAGATCTGTTCCCAAAGATGATCAAGGAAAAAGGAAAAGAACCTATAAATTCTAAAATATTTATGGTAACTCTCTTTGTGGTGGCAAAAAACTGGAAATTGAGGGAATATCAATCAATTTTAGAATAGTTAAACAAGCTGTAGTATATGATTGTAATGGACTGCTACTGTGTTGTAAAAATGATCAACTAGTTGATTTTAGAAAAAAAAACAA
Organism: Petaurus breviceps papuanus; assembly: GCF_028583685.1. NCBI lineage: Eukaryota > Metazoa > Chordata > Mammalia > Diprotodontia > Petauridae > Petaurus > Petaurus breviceps. The sequence goes on from NW_027187351.1 coordinate 399,112, forward strand.
CATAAAAGACTTGCATGAAATAATGAAGAGAATGTTATATACAGTAACGATGATGTTCAAAGAAAAACTACTAAGTAATTCTGAGTATCATAAAAACTCAAATTAACTACAAAGGACCTATGAATGAAGACTGTACCCACCTCCAGAGAAAGAACTGATAAATAGAACTATGCATAGTACAGTTTTGCACACATGCATGTGTGTGTGTATTTGTGTGTGTGCATGAAATGGTATCCTTCTCTAGTGCAGGGTGGGAATAGAGGGAGGGAGATAGTTCAAAACTTAAAATGTAATAAAATAAATTTTTAAAAAGAATGATTGCTACACAATGGTCAGGGTCCATTTAAAAGTATTATCAGTCAAACAAAAAGATTTCTTAAGTGTCCGCTATGTTTTAGAAGTTGGGTAAGATGGGATACAACATATTCCTTGATAAGCAAAGAGAGTAATAAGTAAATACATATAAAATGAATGTGAAATTATTTAAATAGTATATAACCTTGTGGGAATCATAAAATACCACTTGAAGGAGGTGGCACATGGTCCTATAAGCACCTAGTTTCTTCAAGGGGTTGGAAGAGGTGATCATGAAGAAGAAGATCATTTCAAGAATGGATCAAAGGACCACGGAAAACTTAGAGAACATTGAGTCCCACCTTCTCATTTTGTAAATGAGGAAACCAAGGCCCAGAAATGCTAAATATTTTATTTTATTTTTGCTTTTTGGAGGGGGGACAGTAGGGGAATTGGGGTTGACTTGCCCAAGGTCACATGGCTAGTTTTTGTGTTAAGTGTCTCAGGTCGAATTTGAACTCAGGTCCTCCTGACTCCAGGGCCCATGCTCTATTCACTGCACCACCTAGCCATCCCTCTGCTAAATATTTTAAAAGGTGGAAAAGTTCAGATTCAGAGAATTTAAATGTTGTGCCTATCTTCACAGAGTAAGTAAACACTGGGGACAGAATTTGAACAAAGAATTTCCTTATTGCAAGTCCAGTACTCTATCTACCACATACCATGCTACCTTTTAACAGATTATTATAGGGATAGTTTAGTGAAAGATAAATACTTCTTCCCTTTACATTTACATATCAGTGTTCCTAACAAAAGCAAAAGGAATAATCTCCAATAGATTTAACAAATGACATAATCTCCCTCTACAAAACAAGGGAGTTAATAATTCTCTAATAGCAATATTGGAGAGTAGATAAAATCCTGAATTGTAGTCATTAATACCTTATGTTTAGATCATTCAATGGATGCTGCAAGACCCTGGGCAAATCTCAATTTTTCTCACTCTCAATTTCTTAATATGAAAAATGGCAATAATAATAGCACCTATATCAGAGAGATGTTCAGATCATTAAATGAGATAACACATGTAAAGTACTTTGCAATCATTAAATCAATAAAAACTATTTTTGTTTTTGATGATGATGATATTGATTTGGAGAGAAGTCTCTAGTGAAGTATTCTGATGATTTGTATTTGGCCCTCTGCTATTAAATATGTTCATCAAGCACTTGAAGAAAGTGCTTATCATATTATCAGATATTACAAAACTGGGACCTATAGCTAATATGCAAGCTGGCAGAATTGGAATGGAATGATTGATGAAATATAAGATGACATTAAATATGGATACAGGTAAACTTCAATTCAAAGAATCAATTGCCTAAAAACCAAACTAGTCAAGTTGTAAGAGTCACAGAGTGGAGATTAACTTGTCAAAAGTTTTTTTTTGATTGAAAATTTATGAATGGGTATGAAGAATAATGTGAATCAATAAGGTGATATGGAAGCCAAAAATGCATCTAGGGTTTCATTGAGAATGAACTATTTACCAAAGCAATGTGAAGAATAATATCCCTGTACATATCAAAAGGGGTGATAAACCTATGGCCAGTTTCTTCTTGAATATTTTTGTTTATGGTAGCCATATTTTTAAAATGATGTCATAAAACTGAAGTGTATACATTGGAGGGTAATCATGAAAGTTAAGGGACTGGTTAACATACTATGTGAGACTCATTTCAAGAACTTTGGGAAACTTTAACCAGAATTTTAAGAAGGATATGATAACTATTCAAATATTTTTAGGTTTCTTATGTGTAAACAGAGATAGAGTTGTTCTCCTCAGCCTGGGAAAGAGAAGAAGCCATTGTTGAATGTTATAAAGAAACAGGTTTTGGCTGTGTGTAAGATGGAAAATCAAAACAAAACAAAAATATTCTAACAGAATGGTCACTAAGTGGTATGGTAGTAGTGATTTCTTAGGTTTTCAGGTTGAGCCCAGATTATTTTTTGTCAAGCATTTTGCAGGGAGCATTCTTGATTATGTACAATTTGGACTAGATGATCTCTAAAGTCCTTTCCAATTATGTGATTCTGTAAGATTATGTGGTCCTGAGGCATTAGAGTCCATGAAATTTCCTGTCATTGTTTTGGTTCAAGGTATTATATAGCTCCAGACAGTCAGTTCAAATGTCCACAAGGAAGGATGGCACATTAAATCACTAATACTCATTATTAGCACTGATGATTTTATCATACTAATTAGCTGAGAATTTATGGATAAGAGTCAAGTACGATGAGAGACAAAGAGAAGCCAGAAAAAAGGCTCTGGTAGAAAAGCTAGAAATATGGGCTACTACTAAGGGAATGATAGACAAATGTCTAAGATCACAAAATGTGCAGAAAAAGGATGCTTGAAAGTTAGGGAACAGTGTCTAAAAGAACATGAGAAGAAAATATATATGAGTGAAAAAGTAATCACCTATTTTCTTAGTGTTTCTATTTAGCCCTTCTTATAGGACCAAAAATTTGACAGCAAAGTGAGATGTGGGAATCCAGTTCAACTTTCCACTCCATTATTGGATTACAGATATAGAACAAAAAGAGACCTTGCAGTCCATGTAGTTCAACTGCGTCATTTTAAAGATTAAGAAAATGAGGACCATGAACTTTAATGATTGATCAAGGGAGCCCAGAGAGCAGACACCAGAGGTGAGATTTGAACTCAGGTCTTTTGATTCAAGAACTAGTGTTTTTTCTACCAAAGAATTGACATAGACTCTTAGTAAACATGTACTTGGAAAAAGGATGGTGCTAGAACTTCCCACAGGTAAACCTGATTAAATAACCCCAAAATGGGAAAGCAAAACTGCTTGGCAATAATGAGTTACAGATTTTTTGGGGAGATGTCATTGACTTTGTGATCTATCAGTCTCTTTAAATTTTCTAGATTTGGAAAACTTACTGCAAAGTCCATTGTCACATTGTTCAGGGCAGTCTCCACATGGAATCCCCTTCTTATAAGGTGTAGTAAAAGTTGCAAGATTATTTCCCCTGAAAAATAAAATAATTAGAATGATTGAATCACAGTCATGTCTAAGCATTAAGCATTTTTTCAGAAAAAAACACCTATCCTAATGAGGAAAATCCACATGATCATTTGAGCAATCTTTCATATATGATGTGGTTTCTAAAATTCATGAAGTCTTGCAAAGTGATATTTCTCCATTTATTTTTTACTATGATCCACAAACACTATTATATACCATTGGTATGCCAGGCCTGTTTTATTTGTTTTAATTTGGTGCTCAGATTTCCATCCTCTCCTTCAAAACACATTTGCAAATTGTAGAATCCTAGGTACAAGATGATATTTACTATTGATTCCACAAGAAAGCTAAACAAACCTGAGTACATTGTAATCTCTACAAAATTTCATTCAGCTACTCTCAATGGAAAGTAAGATGGCTGTTTTGAAACTGGGACACTTTTGTAAGGTGATTTGATATGCAGTGGAACATGGATAACTCTACTTCTTCCTATTGATAGATTGTACTTAACAGGCATAAAAGTTGCCTCTGAGGAATGAATTAATGGGCATTGTACTACTTCCCCTAAAATAGTCAACTGAAAGATAAATTTGTTTCAACTCTCTCTCTCTGTCTCTCTCTCTCTCTGTCTTTCTCTGTCTCTCTCTTTCTCTCTGTGTCTCTCTGTCTCTCTCTGTTTCTCTGTCTCTCTCTGTCTCTCTCTGTCTCTCTGTCTCTCTGTCTCTGTCTCTCTCTGTCTCTCTGTCTCTGTCTCTCTCTGTCTCTCTGTCTCTGTCTCTCTCTCTCTCTCTCTCTCTCTCGCTCCCTCTTTCTCTCTTGGAAGGCAATCTAGGTTATGAGACTTGCTCAGGGGTCACACAGCTAGTACCGTGTTTCCCCGATAGTAAGACACACTCTTATTATTTTTTTTTTGGAAAGAAAAACACCAGAGGGCTTATTTTCAGGGGAGGGCTTATGTTGTACTGCCTCAGCTCTCCTCCGCGGCACTGCTCTCAATGGCTCCAGCAAGCAAATCACTGGGGAAGAACAGGATGATGCGCTCACTGCTGCAGTTCTGATTGGATGCAGCTCAGAGTGCGGGTGCATTTCACCCGGGGGGGGGGGTGGTGACGGTGCATACAGAGGGTACCGTAATGTATCGTGTAGCGCAGGGGATCACCTTCACTACAGTAGCAATCTCAATAGGGCTTATTTTCGGGGGTGGGCTTATTTTAGAGGAATCTTACACAGTAAGGGGAGGGCTTATTTTCGGGATAGGTCTTATTATTGGGGAAACACGGTAAGTATCAAGTGTCTGCCAGATTTCAACTTAGGTCCTCATCCTGACTCTAGGGCTGGTGCTCAATCCCTGCTCCATCTAGCTGCTCCTCAAATATTTCTATGGCTTTTTAATCCAAGACATAATTAACATTTATGTATAAGACCAAAAACCATTCCTAAATGTATGTAATGAAAGGATATGAGGCCTTAAATGAAGTATTTTGAATTACTAGTTACCATAGGAAAGATTGCTTCAAATCACAAGTAATAAAAGGTCTCAAAAGCATAATAGGCAAAAAAGGCATGTCAGAAAAACTGAGATTTTACTTTAGACCCAGTAAATCAGCAAAGGTTAAAAAAAATATGGAAACATGGGCACATAAATGTATTGTTGTTGGAGCTGTGAATTTGTACAACCATTATGGAAAGGAATTAGGAATTAATTTAATTAAAGTCATTAAAATCATCCAGGGATGGGGGCCCTTTGGCCTCAAGGCCATATGTGGCCCTATAATTCCTCAAGTGCAGCCCTTTGACTGAATCCAAACTTCACAGAACAAATCCCCTAAAAAAAGGATTCATTTTGTAAAATTTGGACTCAGTCAAAAGGCTGCACACAAGGATCTAGAAGGCCACATGTGGCTTCCAGGCCACAGGTTTCCCTCTCCTGGTTGTCTGAAGGATTCAGAATTTAGGCATATATTCCAAGGAAGTAATTTACAATTTAAAAAGTTCAGCATATACTAAAATACATATAGCAGAACTTTTTGTGTCAACAAAGAAATGGAAAGAAAGCACTCAGTTTTCAAAGAATGGCAAAACAAATTATAGTATGTGAACATAACATAATATTACTTTGCTATATATAAGGAAAAATAAATATGAATACAGAGAATCATGGAAAGATTTACAAGGACAGATATAAAGTGAAGTAAGGGGAACCAAGAAAACAACATATTCAATGAAAATAACAATGTAAATGGTAAAAACAAACAAAAACAACACAAACTGAATGCTGCAAAAGTATAAAAAATAATCCCCAGAGATATGAAAAAAAATCCTTTGCAGTCCACATATGTGTGTACTATATGTAACATCTGGGTTTTTATATATGTTGATTGTTTTGGGTAAGTTTCTCCCTTTTCTTCCTCTTTTTGCCCCCCACCCCTTAGAAATTTGCTTTGTGGGATGGTGCCATGGGAGGGAGAGAAGGAAACACAAAGACAGTAGCATCAAACTCAAATAGAAACAGATCACTGTTGGCTTCATATTGACTAGGAAAACCACAAATTAACATCAATATTTTATTGTATTTTTATTTTTAAGCATTTCACAATTATATTTTAACCTGGCAATGGAAAGGGGCTATGAGTTTGACATCTCTGAATTCAAGGTAATGTAAAAACAAAAAATAATAATAAAATATTAAAAAAATACTTCTCCTGACCAATGTCCTTTCCAGAATTCTAAATCTTTTCTTACTCTTTTGATGTAACCTTTGAATCCCCCAGTTAAAATAATTAGGGGAATTTGTTACCTGGAAAGCTACTTTAAACCCTAATACCTAAAAGAATGGTCCTCCTACTACACTTACATTCAATGTGGGGTGAAGAAAACATAATTTGTATTTGAGTTCCAGTTCAATGCAAAACCTATGTACAAACCAGACAAATCAGTCCCCAATGAAATAAGAAAGCATTTGATGGAACTTTATTCACAAAATACATGAATATGAAAGTACACGAAGAATTTCCCATTTTGTCATGATAGGGAAGTCCTGGCATGAGTTCTTCCTCTACTGCCAAAGACCATAAAACTGTATGAATTAGTAGGTAAGTCCTAGGGACTCACCTTAGGCACATAGAGATTAAGTAACTTGTTCAGTTACTTACCTAATAAAAGTTAGCAGTAATGATGAGGTTTAGAGTTGGTAGACTTGATTCAGATCTGAAAGAATTCACTCAGACCTTCTCTGTAGCCTTTGGCAGCTTTATTGATGCAAAAATAGTACCAGTCGCCTAGCAAGAAAGTTATGTGAGACTCCAATATTTGGGGGAGTTATACTTATATGGAGATTTCAGAATGATGATGTAGTTTTAGAGGTTTTTATGGGGGTTGAAGATTAGGGATAGGATGAAGAAGATGGATGACAGGATAGGAGACACAAGATAAGAGAGACAGGGGAAATTTTATGACCCAGGATAGGGAGAGAAAAGGAATTTTATGGTTCAGGATAAGAGGGAATTTTTCTGGTTTTTCAAGATAAGGGAAGAGACTTTGGGACACCTTCAACTAGAGAATAAGCTAGGGAAAAACAACTCAACACTTAGGGCATTGTTTTATATACTCATCAGTAATAGGATCTGAAACTCATTCTTCCTAGTTCCAAGCTCAGCATCCCCATTCACTAGCCCTTACTGCTTTAACAGTTTATTTATTATGTTAATAAAGCATAATAAATAGAAAACTATGCATGCAATGATAATTATCTGTATAAACCAATGAAAAGTAATTCTCTGCAAAAGACTCTTGATACAATGACAAAAAAAGTAAAATGTCCATAGAGTATACAGGTAGGGTAAGGGAAATTTTCCTTAGTAATGAGAAGCAAAAAACAGACAATGACTCTGAGATACTTCCTCAGTTCTCTGAAGAGAGGTATAGAAGTATACTTGCCTTTCTCTTATCTGGGTTTAGGGCATGACTTTTTCTGGCTTTGGGGTAACAATCAATCAATCAACCAACATTTATTAAGTGCCTATTATGTGCCAGATTTAGTGAATTGGATTTAAGTGAGTGAGGGCTGTGCAAAGTCATCAACCTCACTTTCACCTCCAGAACCATCTTGGTCTGGTGGCCAGATATCAGTCAGGACAACTGGTGATGTCCCAGGATGTAGTGGGGAACCTTTTCAAACTAAAGTCCACTAAGTGCCTGGAGGTGCTCTGCCCAAAGGGAATGTAAATTTTAATCTCTGACCTTTTTTTTTTCCTTTTCTCTTAGATATCTATCTTAAACCCAAGTCACTCTGACTCTCCAAATTGTTGCAATTGAGGTGAGGACTCTGTCCACCCAAAAATTGTTTTGGTTTCATGATGTGTAGTGATGGTCTGTATAGTGGTCACTGAAGTTTATTGAGGAGGAGAGAAAGGATCAGAGTTTTTGTTTTGTTTTCCTGAGCTTTAAGCTAAGCATCAATATTTCTTTTGTTGGTCCTTTTAATACCTATGAGTCCCAATCATGCAAAATCATATAGAAGTTTGACAAGCATTAATGGCATCAATACACTTGTTGCACAAGGAACATTAGCAGTGAATTCTCTTCTGGCATTTTCTCTGTGACAGAAGACAACACGCTCATTTTTCCCCATTCCACCCCTACTTTCTCACACACCTTAGGAAAACAACAACAAGAAAACCCTCATTACTTAACCAGAACAAAGCATTGATTGTGATAGAATAAATGAGAATGGTCTATATCATGAAATCACTATGTCCTTTGAGTTGGTAGGACATGATGACCTAGAAACAATCTTCCCACCCAACGGTGGACAAATGATGAGTGTGGATGTGATACAAGAGATGAAACGATACAGAAAACCAATCCTGTTCACTTCATAAGTTTTCACCCCTAGGGGCACTTTGACCCAGGGCAAATGAAGAGAACAGAAATTAACCCTTAGTTTGACTTTTCTCTTGTAAATTTATTCTATTCACAGAAGTAATAAGAGCTTCATAGGAATCATAGTAAACTCTAATCACAGAACTTGTATTACAGTTACCTCAGACCAGGGATGGGAGACCTGTGCCTCAAGGTCCTCCAGGTGCTCAAGTGCAGCCCTTTGACTGAATCCACACTTCACAGAACAAATAATAAAAAGGCTGCACCCTAGGACCTAGAAGGTCACATGTGGCCTCCAGGCCCAGCTTCCCCCCCTGGCCTCTGACTATTTGGACAATGCAACTGATGCTTCCTTTTGTTTGGCTTAGGAAACGTATGACCAGATAGAATAAAAGATATTGGACTTTCAGAGGCCTGATTCTATGTTGTTATAGAAGATATCTTGGTCAGGATCTTTTGTATGTGTCTGGCTGAGTTTCTTCGGGATAGAAGATACTGTTAGGAAGTAAGGTGAATATCCTGAGCTACAAGGAGAAAATGAAGAAAGGAGAGAGTGCTTGTTTCTCTGGACCATGAACATACCTAATTCCTTATTACTAGACTAAATGACATACATAGCTAGATGTCTTGATATGACTCCCCTTTGTCTTTCTATACTACAAAGCTAAAAGAAAAAAATAGTTATGATGATTTTATTAATATTTTGGTTAATAATATTGATAACTTCAAGGAATTGGTGTTCTCTGTATTTAGGACCTGAGGACCTGAATTCAAATCCAAGCTTTGATTTTTGAGAGACCTTGGAGAAATCAATAACCTCTCTGTTTCTCAGTTTCATTGACGTGAAAATGTTTAAGTGTGAAAAGACAATCCCTAACATCCAATCCATCCCTATCAATTTGAACATGTTTAAGGTAAATTTAATAGCCAAGAAGTTAAAGAATCATGATTAAGCATCCTGGGAAGTCTATTTGTTAGCTATTGAATCATCAGTTCATGCTTTGTAAAAATAAACTTCTACCTTGAAAGGAAATGTTAATTTGAATTTCACTTTTGCAACAATTAAAAGGATAAATTATAATGCTTTAAGTAGATCCATTGTTAAGAACTTCTAAGTATAAATTTATACATACCCATGACAATAGTGGCATGTATAGAAATATTTAAATGTCTCCTGATTGGGGCAATGAGCGACACCGCAGCCAATCATATAAGAAGTGGCCCAAACAGTCTGAAAGAAAAAGAGCAATGTGGTAATCAAATTTAAGTTATATTTTTAAACATATTTTTAAAAGTATGAATCCTTATATACCAATGTTTTAAAAAACCATTTTGATTCTTCAGGTGCTTTAAAAATAGCTTATATGAGGAAGTTGTGAAAATTGGTCTTTGTTCACATTCTCAGACTTTATAATCATCTCGCTTGAATCAAAGGAAATCAAGCAGAAGAAAAGAAAACAACATGGAATCCAGCAAAGAATCTGTTCGCTCATCTCTTTAAAATTTTCTTTTATATTTTTATGGGAATTTAATGGACCTCTATTTCAAAGTTATGGGGAGATAATACCTGATTTTCTTCCTGAACAATGATTAGAAAATAGAGTGAACCACATATGTTAAAGCTCACTGCATTCAAAATTCCAATCCCTTTTTGTCAATTGACAAGGTGACTGTTCTTAGGGTAAGATAAGCACATATTTCACTCAACAGAGAAACATATTTAATGACAACTATCCAGCATGTGGGCTATCAGGGAAATTTCTGCCTCAATAATGAACACAATAACTTATTAATATGATTTCTACAAATAAAGGATATAATCTTTAACAGTAACACCCAAATATCCTTGAAAAGACAATGAAAATAGATTATCAATTGACACTTATCCTGGACCCAGCAGACCTACCATGTAGTCATCAGAAAAGAATAAAGAGAGGAAGAGAGTTGATATTCTGCTGAGAAGTAGAAGACAGGAGATACTAACTACTTACTTCTTTTCCTGTTTCCAGTAGGAAATATTAAAGGAGCCCAAATTGGTTTCCAAAGAAAATTAATTTGTTGCGGCTCAATTTTCCAAGGAAATATTTTACATCTTCTTCTTTTTTTATTCTTTTGATTTTGTTTGGTTGATTGCTCATGTCTCATGGAGTCATTAGCTTCCACTTGTCCAGTTCTAAGTTTTTAGGAGTAATTTTCTTTGGTTAACTTCTTTACCTCATTTTCTGTTTGGTCAATTCTATTTTTTTAAGGAGTTTTTTTCTTCAGTAAATTTTTGTACAACTTTTTCTATTTTTGTGCTTTTTATCAAGCTGTTGACTCTTTTTTAATGATTCCCTTGCATCACTCTAGTTTCTCAATTTTTCTTCTGCCTTATTTGATGTTTAAAGTTCTTTCTGAGCTCTTCCAGAAGTTCTTTTTGGACCTGAGACCAATTCTTATCTTTCTTTGAGGCTTTGAATAAAGAAGTTTTGATATTGTTGCCCTTTTTAAAATTTATGTTTTGATCTTCTGATACCATAAATGACCTTCTATGGTCAGGTTCTTTTTTGTTAGGTTTTTGTTTGGTCATTTTTTCCAGACCTATTTCATTACTTTTAAAGTTGAGCTCTGCTCCTGGGGTGGAAGGGGCACTTTCCCAAGCTTCTTGTGCTGAGGACTTTCAGGCCCTGACTGATAGGCTGGTGTTTTGTTGGTCCCTCAAGGGGCCTGGCCATTCACCTGGTACTGTGCTAGGGGAAGGGGAAGTTTGGAAATGCAGAGGGCCTTTCCTAGCCCCCTAGTTGTTAGTGTTTTTCTCTCTATGATTAACTTCAATCTATTGTGAATGAATGTTTTATATATTTCTAGATGTTCAAAATGTTTTCTCCATTAGAATGCAAAATCCTTGATGGTAGTGATAAAGTTTACTTTTTTTTGTACTTAGCATAATGCCTGGCACAAAGTAAATGTTTGTTAATTGCATTGTTGATGGCATTCTTTTTGGTCACTTTACTTCCTCAAAATAACCTGAATCATTTTTTTTTAAATCAACAAACACTAAATACTTCGAATGTGCAGAATACTGTTTTAGGTACTAGGATAAATGAAAAGTTAAATAAGATAACATTTAAGATTAGTTAAGACATGCACAATAATGATCATCATATAAAATAGAAAAAATTATAATTCACAATACAAGTGCAACATTTTATGCAAAATGAAGGTACCATCGCTTTGTATGTAAACAATCCATTTGCTGCAGGTGACAGAAAAAGAACATCTATATAAGCAAAATTAGTATAAATTGACTAATGAAGAAACAGTCTCTCAAGGTGTTGCTGTTAATTTTTTGTTCTTGAAGAGGACCAATGATATTACAAATGTGATGTCTTGCCTTTTGAGTAAATTTGATTTGATCGAGGCAGAATTGTGCAAAGTTGTCAGCCTCACTCTATCCAGCATCATTGGAGTCCAGTGGTAAGACAAAGGTCAAGATGATTGAGGATTGTTCAGGATACAGTGGGTGACCTTGGCCTTTCTAAATTACAGTCTTTCCCAGGTTTCAGTTTGTATGTGGCTTCACCCATTCAATGGTTAAAGGAAAAGAGGAAGAAAGGAAGGAAGGAAGGAAGGAAGGAAGGAAGGAAGGAAGGAAGGAAG